>NC_135967.1:41451431-41755598 GCF_053455715.1 Rhinoraja longicauda | reverse complement strand
ATGACGCAGAGAGATCCGATTCTGTCTCCAGTTCGCGAATACATCATGAGCGGTTGGCCAGACAAACCACCAAATGATGATTTCAAGCCCTACTCCAGTCGCAAAGTGGAGCTGAGTGTTCACGAGGGTTGTCTTCTCTGGGGTAGTCGTGTTGTACTACCACCCCAATGTCACTCGCAAATGATCGAGGATGATGCCCATCCGGGTATTGTGAAGATGAAAGCGATCGCTAGAAGATGTGTGTGGTGGCCTGGAAACGATAAGGACTTAGAGCACAAAGTCCGAGCGTATTCAGAATGCCAAATACATCAGCGGGATCCACCCAAAGCACCATTGCATTCATGGGAGCATCCTAGTCAACCGTGGTCGTGAGTTCATGTCGATTATGCCGGTGCGGTACAGGGAAAGATGATGCTTGTTCTCATCGACGCTTATTCAAAATGGATTGAAGTGCATATCACAAGTGAATCAACCAGTGACGTCACTATCGACAAGCTTCGCTTCACTTCGTGTTCGCGACACATAGCCTTCCGCATACACTGGTATCTGACAACGGCTCATGTTTCGCTAGCGAAAAGTTTGCAAAGTTCATGAAAGCGAGTGGCATTCGTCATGTCAAAAGTGCGCCATACCATCCAGCAACCAATGGTTTCGCATAGTGCGCCATGCAGACGGTGAAGACAGCGCTCCGCAAGATGTCGGGACCGCTGCAAACGCGTGTCGCTCGATTTCTCATCTCGTATCGTTCAACGCCGCAAACTTCTACAACGCAAACGCCGGCTGAAATGCTGATGAAAAGGAAAATTCGCACACGTTTCAACATCGCGGCAGATGAAAGAGCAACCATTGGTGACAAACAATTCCCGCAAAAGTTGCACCACGATTCGCGCCCAGCTCGAGAATTTGAGGAGGGAGAGAGCATGCTAGTGTGCAACTACGCGAGAGGGAAGAAATGGGTACCAGGACACATCGCAAAGAAGCTAGGTCCTGTCTTGTACCAGGTCGAGGTTCACTTCAACAGTGTAGAAATCTGGAACGGTCACGCAGACCAGATTCTGAAATGGGTACACCTGATTTTGACATGGGTACACCCACAGTCCGCGATGAAGACGTCAATGAAAGAAGCGTTGCACAGGAAAACTTTGACGATAGCAACCACGATGACACCGTCAAGGACGCGACATCGGAGCGCAACAAAGAAAGCAATTCAGGGCGTAAGCAGTACCCAAGCGACCGGATTACTACGGATTCTGAAAACAGACGATTTTGACAACGGACTTGACTATACGGACTCGGTTATATGGACAATGTAAACGCAACGAAAATTTGGTTATCATTAATGGAAAGGATTGTAGCATGAATACTCTTATTCGGCATTTTGGGGTGGTTAGGTTATTTGGTTAATAGAATTACATTGAAGATGATACTCACATTCTAAATAAGAATTGGATATGTAAACTTTGACTTGGATTTAATTGGATACAAAATGATGCATATTTTTGGACTTACTTAAATTGGGTTTTGTTATAGAAAAATACTTTGGAAACATAATGGATATAAAGATCATTATGATATTGGATTGTTTTATATGTATTAGTATGCTTTAGATGGAAGAAAAGTATCACAATTCTAAGGGGGGAGATATGTGATGTATACATGCAACAATATGGTAAAGCTGCCCTGTGCATTGCGAAAATACACAGAGTTAAAATGGCAATCTTGTGTCCAGACGTGTCCTGTTTTGGTCTCCAACTCAATGCATGCTTTTGAGAATGATACTGAGTAGAACGTATCAGAAACGAAGGGATGGCTGATGTTTTTGGTCAAGACCCTGCATCAGTAAAGAGGAAGGATTGGGAGAGGAGTGGTGGCAGCATAAAGAGAGTCAGAAAGTAAGAAAAAGCATTTTTTAACTTGGAAAAATAGCAAATAATTTATTTAATGCAGGATAAAAACACAACTGTGTAGACTGGTTATACATATTTGGCTGTAATTGTGTAATTATGTATAGTATTATCTGATTTGATTGGATATCTTGCAAAACAAAGCCTATCAAGCTGTTAAAGTGTCAATAAAGCCAAACCTGGTGTTTCGACCACAAGTGGACTGGCATGAAATGAAGAATTATCACCACATTAAATGGGTACATAGGCTAATATGAAAATGAAAAGCAATTAAGATTTGGTATTCATGTTGACTAAATTTTGATACCTAAACAGGATGAAGAACTTGATGAGGATGATGCTTACCAGGTCTTGTCCACATTGAAAAGAATAACTGCCTTTCACAAGTAAGGACTGTTTGTATATTCAAAGGGTCTATTATTAAGGAAGTAGTAACAAGATTGTCAAGAAATTAATCATGCTTTGGGTGGGTTGAACATGGTTCCATGAAAGGGAGTTTATGTTTGAGAAAATGTTATCAATTTTGCTGTATAAATTCTAAGTGAATAAATAACTAATAGTGATGTGGTGGATTGAGACTTTTAGAAGGCCTTCAACACAGGAGGTTAATAAATAAACTTGGAGCATATAATATTGAAGATAAGATGTTGGCCTGGATTGTCGATTGGTACTGGTTAGACAACAGGACTAATCCAAGATGTTTTGGATTGAGTGGCTGTGACAAATGGGATGGTGTATGAGGTATGCATGCACTAATTGATGTCCATGATGAAGAGTTCAAGTATAATATATCGAAGTTTGTTGATTATGTAAAGCTGGATCATAATATGGGTGTGAGGAAGAAGCAAGAGGACTTCATGGAATATAGAAAGACTTGAGTGAATGTCCGAGGACATGGCAAATGGAGAGTGATTTGGAACACAGATTAGTACACACAGGAACAGCCCTTCTGCTCGGTGTCTGTGATGAGCATGATGCCAAAATAAACTAACCACATTGCCCTGCACTTGATCCATATCCCTCTATTCCATACATCTCTATTTATCCATCTAAAAGCCTTTTAAATGCCACTATTGTGTTTGCCTCCTCCACCACCACCCTTGGCAGCACATTCCAGGCATCCAACCACTCTCTGTGTAAACAAGAAAAGTCCCCTGCACATCTGATTTTAAACTTTGCCCCCTCTCACCTTAAACCCATGCCCTCTCATCTGTGACATTTTTACTCTGGGAACCTGGTTCTGTTACTGCCTATGGGGAAAACTGTGAAGCCATCTATTTGGTTGTGGAAATGGAAAGGAAGAGTTTTTCTTAAATTATGACAGACTCAAAAGGTGTTTGTGCTCAGAGGGTCCTGGGTATTCTCATACTTGAATTTATTGAAAACTAACCTGCAGGTACAACAATCTGGTCAAAACTGAATAGCACACTAGCCTTTACTGCAAGAAGATTTGAGTACAAGAGTAAACAAATGTGTGACAGTTATGTCAATTATGCGACAGTACCCAGTATTTTTTGTGCAGGTCGGCATTCTATCTAAGCAAGAATATTATTGTGGTGGATGGAGTGAAATGAAGAGTGTACTTTTTTTTACCCAGAACACAAAGTTTCTTACATTGCATAATGCTGTTTTATTTCCTTGGATCTGTAATTGAATTTTGTAAAACATTTTTTAATATAAGCTGAATCTGTTTATTGTTTTGGTTTTTGGAAAATGGTTCTATTTTTGAAAATAGGTCTTTCAAATATAACACTTTAGATGATAATGTATAGTAAGTTTTGAAATGATTGGATTTTAAATGGAATTCTCAATATACCGTTAGAGAATTAACCTATTTTACAAAGTAAATTAAAAAGAGTTGGCCTACTTCCTGATTTTATATCATTGCTCAACTCTTCTGAATTTCCCTCTGAGAATGGGAGACTGTTAAAATTGTACCCAAATTATGCAATTAGGGCCCAACTTTAAGATTACTTTGAACAGGATCTGTTAAACCAAAGCATCTTCCTCGGGTGTTCCATCTATTCTAGTCCACAATACTATTTGTTCTTTTAGCTGTGGGAGAGCAAAGCACAGAGATCACTGGAACTTGAGCAACCTTTTGTGCTGTTCTTTTTGTAGCTGAACACAGATATTTGTCAGACCTGAAGGATGCCAAGTGAGAAATCCTATGTTATTTTACTGCCTCTTCACAACTATTCAAATGTAAAAGTTAAAATCTTAGAAGGATCCCCAAGCTAGTAACCTAGGGGCAGTTGCTGTTGCTGGCAGTGTTGTCATTGAGAAGGTGTTAGATTAAGTAGCGGTACAAAAGATTACATACAAAGTTGTTTTATTTATATAATCTGTCTAGAAATTTTCACTAGCCGGTTGGTGCTTCAGAGAAAAGTGTAATTGGGTACCTTAGTACTCCAGGATGCTTTTGAGTTAAAAATAAGTATGAGCATACTTTAAAATGTGCTACAGGATATCCCTAGAATAATGTCAAGAAATATTTCAATGCAAAATATAGAACTTCCTTGGTTAGAAATACAGACACTACTTCTCGATCCTAACTACCCATTTTGTAGATGAATATTCTGTAGAATCATAGTGTGAGGAATCAGGCCCTTCATCCCAACCTCATCAATGCGGACCAAGATGCTTATTTATGCTAATCTCAGTTGCCCATGTTTGACCCGTATCCTTCTAAACCTTTCCTATTCATCTTTCTGTCCAAATGTATTTTAAATGTTACGTATCTGCCTCAGCCACTTCCTCTGGCAGCTCTCTCCATGTACATAATCACCCTCTGAGAAAGCTACATGGTAGGTTTCTGTTAAGTCTTTCCCATCTCATGTTAAACCACTGTCCTCTGGTACTTAAGTCCTCGATTTGTTTATTTTTGGTGGGGGGGGGAGGCTCTGTCATCCTATCTACGTCCCTCATGATTATAAACAGCTGGATAAGAACCCCCTCAGTCTCCTGTGCTCCAAGGAGTAAAGTCCGAGAATGTTGAACCTCTCCCTATAAATCAGGCACTTGAGTTCTCGCAAAATCCAATCTTTTGCATCTTAATAACATCTTTCTTATGAGAGGGCGACCAAACCTGAACACCATACTCCGTGAGCCTCAACAATATTTTGTATAACTGCTTATCTTATCCTCTGTATTCAATGTCCTTAATGATGGCCAGCTGCCTTCACCCCACCTGTCCACCTGTGATGCCAATTTCAAAGAAGTATGTTCTTGTACTCAGGTCTCTGTTCCTCAACACTCCCCAGACCCCACAGTTCACTGTGAAAGTCTTATGGCTTGCCATCCTAAAAGGCACCACCTTGACCGCGACAGTCTTTTCAGGTGAGGCAGAGGTTCACTTGCATCTCCTCCAACCTCATCTACTGTATCTGCTGTTCCAGGTGTGGACTTTTATACATCGGCGAGACCAAGCGCAGGCTCAGCGATCATTTTGCTGAATACCTCCGCTCAGTCCGCCTAAACCTACTTGATCTCCCGGTTGCTCAACACTTTAACTCGCCCTCCCATTCCCACACTAACCTTTCTGTCCTGGGCCTCCTCCATTGTCGGAGTGAGGCCCAGAGCAAATTGGAGGAACAGCACCTCATATTTCGCTTGGGCATCTTACACCCCCAGCAGTATGAACATTAACTTCTCAAACTTCAAGTTGTCCTTGCTTTTCCTCTCTCTTCATCCCCTCCCCCTTCCCAGTTCTCCGAACAGTCTTACTGTCTCCGACTACATTTTATCTCTGTACTGCCCACTCCCCTGACATCAGTCTGTAGAAGGGTCTCGACCCGAAACGTCACCCATTCCTTCTCTTCAGAGATGCTGCCTGTCCCACTGAGTTACTCCAGCATTTTGTGTCTGAACTCCTCAGCTGACTTGTTCAGCTGATCAAGATCCGCTGCAATTCTTGGCACTTTCTTCATTGTCCACAACTAGTTACACTGTCTGCACAAGCATAAGATGGCCTCAAACAAGAAAATATTTTTGCAGTAATTGATATGGGTAGAAGAAAAAGCGTTTAGGGACCAGACCTGCAAAATGCATGCAACATTTGTGTTGGCCAAATGATCTATTTCTGTGCTGTACTTACTACATAATTAAGATGTCCATAAAAATAGTTTGTAATCAAACAGGAGAAATGTAGTTTTGCTTAAATAAACAAATTCTTTAATTCTCCTTTAAGCTATTGACCATTTCTTTCTCATTGACTCCTCTGTACTATCCTCTGTTTGCCTGATAGTCTTTTTTAATTTTCTTCCCTACACCTGTAACCAAGTGCATTTGTTGTTTCCAGTGCCTTTCCAATTATAACCCTAAAATTATTGCTTTTCCAGTGCTCATGATCTTACAAGATGGGACTTGTTTGGCAGTAATTACAAACTGCTGAAGATTGGTACTGAAAATGGGGATATGCCAGAACAGGTTTTGTTTCATTTATTGATTTTAATCAAATAATACACAATGACTTCTTTGAACATTTTATGTCTGAATTGTTAACCATGTATCTGTAAACTGAAATTATGAAATGTGTTTTTGCTTTTTTAGATTGTTGTACATGCACTCCAGTGCACTCACTATGTAATCCTTTGGAACCTAGCAACTGTTTCTGAAGGAAGTTCAACAAAGGTATGTAGAAGCAAAATTAGATAAATTTCCATAATAATAAATGTTCTGAAATTTTAATTTCTTTCAGATGGCATCTTAACGAACACCTTAAGTTTCTTCTATTCCACTGTGCAATGAAACTGAAGCAGTTTCAATCTGCAAGGCTTCTTCCCTGTTCAAATGATGTCCCAAATCCTAACTGAGGATAATGAGAATTTTAATTGAAATTATGAATATTTGCAAGCCACCTCACAAGATTTGATTCATTTTGCAGTTTGTGAGCCAACCTAATCCACATGAGTTTAAAAAGCTCTCCAATAAGACTGAATAATAGAGTGCATTTGGGGAATGGTAACAGGTTAGTTATATCTGTAGTAAGCAAAACAAGTTAATTTTTTCAGATGAGTAACTTGTTATCAGAACTGGAAATAAGAAACTGCTTCTCACTCCAGTGGTGCTGCATCAGCTGCTGAGTATTTCTAGCATTTTATTATTTTTAAATTCTGGATTCCTAATGTCAGCTGTAATTTGCTTCTGCATCAGCCAATCTAGTTTGGTTAATTAATCTCAGAGAGGATTGTTATCTTCAAATTAAGAACCACATTTCCCTTAAGGAAACTTCAAAAACATTTTGCTTCCTCTTCAGACTTTACATGGTCTGAGAGTTGGAGTGGGAACAATATGACACATGTAGAGCGAGCTCTGATCCAGGAGCCCCTTCAGGAGATGATGAGCGCTGCCTAGGGTTGCTTAGGGTGTCAGTCCTAACCAGTACATTTTATGGGGACCCCCAAAATCCCCAAACTGCTGTTAGAGCTGGTCGACGGCTTCAAGTTCCTCTGCATCCATATCGCGAGCTCTCCTCTGGTTCCATCACGCTGACTCTGATTGAAAAAATCTGTTAGCGTATTTACCTTGTGAAAATATTCAGCATTCCCATGAGGATTGCCTGGTAGGGCAATGAGAGTTGATGTAGACTAAGTTGATGTTGATGTAAGTATGTGGCAGCACCTGCTGGAATGGGGTTTGAAAGAGGTGATCGGTTCAGGAGTTGGATAGAAGTGGGGAAAAAATTGTTTGTAAGTTTGGGCGTCCAAGGTTTCGAGCTCCTATATCTTCTCTCGGAAGGTAGTGGAGAGCAAAGGAAATGGCCAAGGTGACAGGCACCCTTAACAATACTGTCTACATTCCTGATACAACTCACAGTGGAGAGGGATTGGATGTGGTGGATGTGATCACTCACTCAGGAACGGGGTACTGATTTTAGATAATCAGCCATGATCACATTGAATGGCGATGCTGGCTCGAAGGGCCGAATGGCTTACTCCTGCACCTATTTTTATATGTTTCTATGAACATTTATTTTAATTTTCTAATACATTTTAAATTCACATGCTGAATTTTTTAGTGTTTCTAACTAGTTGCTCATTAATTTGACAGTTATGACATATAACAGTTTAAAATTTATCATGGTGACTTGCATTTGTAGAATGCATTTTTTTGAAGGACTAAGTTATGTAAGATGGGATCATTTATCTCCTTCCCCAGCTCATAACAGCAAGATTTTGGGCAGGTAACAAATTGAGGCTGATTCTTGGCATTAGAGTAATGGGGAGAAATTGGGATAATATAATCAAGATATTCAAGGTTTTTTAGTGAAAGAAAGATAAATTGGGCAAAAAGTATGAAGCAATAAAAATGACCAGAGCTGTTCATATCATGTAGATCGATGTAAGATTAATGCTAGTAGGGTTTTCCCCCACGCTAAGTGAATGGAATAGATTTGTGGTTTGAATGCTGAGTAAAATGTTGATACAGTTGATACCAGCCCCAATGTCCTTTCTTTGAATTTCTTGTCATTTGGTCAAAATTGATGAGAAGCTGACAATGTACATTGATATCTTTTCTGAATATTCTATGAAAATTTGCTGCTGAAAGATGGTTGATAATGTCTCCACAACAGATACTATTGAAAATAATATTGTATTTTCTTTTCAGGAGCAATTGATAATGCTACGAAAACAAATGCGAGCCTTCTGCCAGATCTGTCAGTGTTACCTGACCAATGTTAATACAGCTGTTAAAGAACAGGTAATAGAAACCTAATTTTTGCCATGAAAGTATCTTTGTATTTTCATATGCTAGAAATGGCAAACCATGTCTATGAGAAGAATTTTTTTAAATATTGTGTTCATTTGGAGAAAGCAAAAAGGAAAAATATTCCACATTTTTATGATTACTTTGATAGTCTTAAATAAGTCTTCATAATCGTTCAGAAGTTGAAGGCAAATAGTCATAAATTTAAAATGATCAAAGTGGGGTATTTTAGAAATTATTGTACAGTTGGATCTGATGGTGCAATTTACAAAAATCCAATACACAAATGATGGTCAGAATGGCACTGTTATCTGTTGCACAATTGTTAAAAATAATCTCAAACTAGTTTTAGAATCTGCTGAAGAAAGTAATTCACCTGTAGGCCTCACTTTTTGCACCCTATGATAACTACAATAGATTATATAATGCAATATGCTATATATATATATATATTTTTTTTTAATTTATTTTATTTTTATTTAAATTTATCTATGAAAGTGTATGTTCTCTATCTTGCTGGAAGAAGAAAATAAGTCTTTAGAAGCATCATTCCTGCCAAGTCTTTGGAGTTGGCCTTTTTGCTTTCTGTGGAATTCTGCCATTTTGGTTTTCTACATGTTTAGATTTGGTGCAGTGCCCTCAACACACAGGAATGAGCCTTCACAGAATTACATTTAGAAATATTGAAAGAAGCAAACCTCTAAGAAAGAAAAAACTAGCGTTATTTGCCTAAATATAATTTACTTCAAGAAAGAAACACACCTGACCAATACTTGAAGAAATTGAGCTAAACTCTTCACGTGATAAGATGTATTTAATTTATGCAATGACATTCCCTTTGAAGTATCTCAGTAACTTTCAGTAATCATTTCTATTTTGTTTTGTAGGCTTTCACTATCTTGTGTGATATTCTGATGATTTTTAGCCACCAGATTATGACAGGTGGACGTGAAGTTCTGGAACCTCTGATTTACAGTCCAGATTCATGTCTACAGTCAGAATTACTGAGCTTCATCTTGGACCATGTATTTATTGATCAGGATGAAGACGGCCATAGTACAGGTGAGTGATGTCATTTCTCATCTATACTTATCTGGGGCAACAAATTCAGCTTTTACTTTGACCTTCTTCCCATTGAAACAGTTTTTTAAAATGTAAAGTTTAGTAATTGATGTCAAATTGAGGGGAGAGTGATTTCCTGGAGTGCAAAAAAATGCATAGCTCTTTATCTTCTTGTATCTGTGCATGCAGGTCATCAGTGACTGAAAATGGTCAGGGATGAGACCAGCATGTGTCAGACTACTAATAATAGCACTGAGCAGGACATGCTTTCTTGGCCTTGAGTGACTTGTTGTTTGCCAAGCAAAGTGGAACTGCTTGTGGGTGCAGTCAGAAATTTTAAATAATAAGCTGTACTGTTGTACTGGATTATTGGAGACCCATCCAGGAGACTTTCAGGCAAACAAATTTGACAAATTCCATCTTTTTCACCACTAACCATTTGGTTATTAATTGTTATAGATGGACATCAAGATGATGAAGCTGGTAAAATTGAGGCTTTACATAAAAGGAGGAACCTTCTTGCAGCTTTCTGTAAAATAATTGTATTTAATGTGGTGGACATGAATACAGCTGCAGATGTTTTTAAGCAGTACATGAAGGTAAACATTTTCAACCTAATTTTCATTCATGTATATAATGTGAAATATCACATGCAACTGAGCTGCTAACACTTCAGAAAGGAAACTTTATTTCAACATTGTAAGGAATTTCAGGACAGAACCTGAATGCAATGGTTAAGTTAGTAGAGTATCACATGCATAGAAAAATCATATGTGTATCTGCCCAGATGGAATTTGTGTTCTGTATTTCCCTTCATTGGGAAGCTTGCAAGGATATTTTATTGCTGTCTTCCTCTTGTTAGTTTTTCTCTAGGGAATAATAAATGCTTACTAAAATAAAGATGTTTGATGGAGTAACTCGGCAGGTCAGGCAGCATCTCTGGAGAGAAGGAATGGGTGACGTTTCGGGTCGAGGCCCTTCTTCAGACTGAAGACGGGTTTTGACCCGAAACGTCACCCATTCCTTCTCTCCAGAGATGCTGCCTGGCCTGCTGAGTTACTCCAGCATTTTGTGATACCTTCGATTTGTACCAGCATCTGCAGTTATTTTCCTAAGTTCTAATCAGTGATCAGTTGTTAGAAATTATAATTTATAAATCAAATTTGCAGTACTTTATCATTGTACAATAATGAATAGATCTATTGTTCATAACTTTTTCTTTAGTATTACAATGATTACGGTGATATTATCAAAGAAACTATGAGCAAGTGCAGACAAGCGGACAAAATTCAGTGTGCAAAGACTCTTATACTTAGCTTACAGCAGGTAAGATTTTGTATTTAATTTTCAGAAGCATTATCGAATTGAAATATTCTGCTGAAAATACTTTGCAGTAGACCCTCACAATATTTGAATAGATAATGTTTGAGTTTTATCAGTAAATTAAATGCTGAAGAATAAAAGTGTGGAGGGGTTCTTTCAGGAACATTTCCAAGCACATTTTGGAATTCATCCAGAGACATACAGCACAGAAAAAGACCCATTCCTGTTAATACCCCACAGATTCTCCCACTCACCGCAATTTACAATGGCCAATTAATCTACCAGCTCGCACGTCTTTAGGATGTGGGAGGAAACCGGAGCTCCAGGAGGAAACCCATGCATCACGGAGATTGTGTAAACTACACACACATAGCACCTGAGGTCAGGATTGAATCTGGGTCTCTGGCGCTATGAGGCAATAGCTCTACCAGCTGTGAATGATTTTGTGCATGCTTCATAATTTTTCACATGTTCTGTTCCATTTGGGAAATTGCATTATATGGATAGCAAAGACAATTTATTGTGGGGTTTATTGCATTTTGACCCAGAGCCATTTCAAACCTCCACTCACGTTTGCTTTACAATTTTGGTCGGTTCAAAAATATCACAATTTATTTATTGCGATTTGCATGCAGCCAATCTAAGCAAAGTGTAAGTTGGGTAAACTGTAAGTGGGGACAGATGAACTGTTTAAATTTGTTCACGGACAGAAATTGTAATGATTTTATTGGGTTTTCTTCCATGTAATACATATTTTCTCAGAATTTTTGTAAAGTTCCTTTTGAAATTTTCTGCTTTTTTCTAATGTTTTTGTTAATTATTTACAGTTGTTTAGTGAGTTGGATCAGGACATTGGACTTCATTTTGATCGGTCAACTCCTGGTTTTAGTAGTGTTAAAGAACTTGCTCGCCGTTTCTCATTAACGTTTGGCTTGGATCAGCTAAAAACCAGAGAAGCTGTAGCAATGCTGCACAAGTAAGTTTTTGTCATGTTTAAAATTGTATCTCCTTCATTTAGATTATACAGGCTCTGGGTTGATGGGTGAAATTATGATCCAAAAGTGTGAAGGCATGAAAACACCATTATTTTTTTTAATAACCACTTCATGTTTGTGCTACATTTATACCCTTAATATAGAAAAAAATCTTGGATAAAACATTGTATTAACAGACTAATTAATGCCAAGTTCGACAGAAATTACAAATGAAAGGATGTGCTTGAGTGGTGTAAGTAGCAGGATGCCTATCACATCAAAATCACTTGTAAGTGAGGTATTGCATTTTTTTTTGGTTGAAAAACAAGCTGCACAATCCTCATTTCCAAAAGACAGGCATAGGAAGTGTCTGGTTTTACTTTTTGAGTGATGCAGAATAGTTAGTGATGGAAGAATCAATTTTCAGTTGTATAATGCTGACATTATAGTACAAGTACAGCATATCCATGCAAATAATGTGAGCCCAGAAGTGGTGAGTGAATAATAAGTAGTGGTACAAATTACCACATAAATGCACATTTCCAAATGAAATAAAAAATGAAAATACTTTTAGAAATTTTAATTTTTTGCACGATGTGACATCAACCAACCAGAATTTCATTGGAATAATTAGGTCATAATTCATGGTTGTTAGCTTTGTCAACATACAAGTTGAAATCAGTTTGTGATGTGGAATATTAGATAAGGCAGAGCTAAATTTTCTTGGTGGATAGAAAATGGAAGGAGAGAATTTGAACTTGGATTCAATTCTGGTCTTTCTGTGAGCTGTGTGCAGTATATTAATTCATGGACTTTATATAGCCCACTATCTCCCAAAGGGAATATTTTTGTAAGATCACAATCTCAGAGGTATCAAGTTAAATTGCAGAATATTTCTACCCTACTTTATCCACAATTAACCCTATCTACTGCTTTCCTTAGTCATTTGACCCATCAGCAGATATACTAAGTCCCTCATTACTTTTTATTTAATGCTGCTGTGAATTGCTTTCATGTGACTGGTAATTGTACCTGTTTGTTTTAAGTAATATGTAGCATTTTTAACTGCTTGTTTTGCCCGTACCTTCCAATTCGGATAAATCCAATTGACTGCTGAAGGCCGTAAGTTGTCTCTATGCTTCTGCAATTCCAAGACCAAATCATTCTGTAGGAAATTACAGATCGATGAACTGGAGAGGAATAGAGTGCGTAATATTTAAATCTCAAACGAGTTCAAGATAATTCAAGTTTTGTTGTAACATTTAGTTTTGTAGCCTAAGTATGTCAACCCAAATGTGTGACATTTCTAAGCCTTTAGTGCACAAGTTACATTTTTATTACTTTCTGTATTTGTACCAGGTATTAAGGTACTTTGATGTGCCTTGGTTATTTTTCAGTTATAACTGTTTGACATTGAATTTGCAGAGATGGCATTGATTATGCCTTCAAGGAGCCAAATGTAAATGGAGAAGGTTATCCTGCTGTGAATTTAGCTTTCCTGGATATTCTTAGCGAATTCTCTTCTAAACTCATCAGACAAGACAAGAGAACACTGTAAGTAAAATACCTTAATGTTTTTAAATCGTCTGTAGATGAGTGACATTGTATAAAATCAAGCATATTTTTGTTGTAATGTTGATAAATTTTGATTATTGTGCAAAATAGTATACCTGTTTCATGTAATTTTTTCTTTTCTGATTTCAGCTACATTTACCTGGAAAGGTTTATGACTGAACAAATAACGTTGCACAGGGACGATGTGTGGCTTCCCTTGATATCTTACAGAAATTCCTTACTGACTGGCGACGATGATACAATGTCTGTTGTCAGCGGAATTAGTAGCAAAGGTTCCTCTGTGAGAAGCAAGAAAACAAAACCAGCAACAGGAAAACGAAAATTACCTGAAGGTTAGTCCCAAGCAATGCTCTGTACTTTAATTAAGCCAGGGTTATCAATTGATCTCCTTCGTCACATGCAATTAACCTAAAAGTAAATGAACATGTTAATTCTGCATTTTAGTGTTTTAAGAAGCAACTTAAAATGAAAATGATGCCTAAATGTTCTACATGGTGTATGGAGCAGGTGTTGAGTACTCCACAAGCCAGCCATCCTGCTCCTCTATTGCGCCTTCATGATATTTTTATGCAATCAGATAGGTGCAATACTTCAAAGTTTCCCTTCCATTTGTTGAGCAGGCTTCTCCACATTCAGGTCAAATGTGTCATTAGGTTGGCCTAAGTTAATACCAACACCCTCTCAAAAACCTGAGACTATGTTTGAGCCTGAGAAGTCTGTGCCCAGATTTGAGAAGGTTATTGTGATATGATTACAAATGAACATTGGCCTGAACTAATGCATGCGGAGATCAAATAACACTTCTATGAAAAAATCTTCAATGTGCCATTTGTATTTCTTTTGGCTCACTTTGAAATGTTGCTTCAAGGCTTATTTGCATACAGCCATTTTATATACTGCAAGTGACGTGGTGCGAAGAAAGTGGGAGTGATGTACTTGAAGAGCTTTTGATGAAAATCCAAGCTCTCCTGAGCTGGATTGTACATCAGACATCCAGATTGAGTGAAAGCTGCAGTTCAGTTTGATATGCTTTGCTCCCTCCAGCCATTGGTTCCAGGCCAGCATTGGATCTGGTAAATTTCTCCAGTACATGGATCTGGTAAAATTTACTTCTTCCCTTCAGTCTGTGGTTATGCCTGGATTTCGATCTAATGTGTTGACTCCCATTTATTTTGTCCTAAACTTGACCGAAGTTCATCTTTGTCACCAGTATCTGGAGCAGACTGAAAGCAAGTGGTAGTGAAACCTAATATCACCCATCCAGCTCAGTGTTTTTTTGAGCTCTAAGAAAAAAACAACTTGACTCCATGTATAACCTTTGTAACCTGTACCTATAGCATTTATCTTCACTTTCTGCTTTGGCCAACTACACTATACTTTCCTTAGTAGCAGTATTATTTTTGTCTGTGACTGGTATTGTAGATCTGTCTTCATAGGACTACCTTGTTCTACTCCTTTCCCATCATCACAAGATGACATATCATCTTTCCTACATGGCTTCAGTCACCTCCTTTGAATGTTTTTTACTATTTGGTATCTACTTTCTTGTAATTATCATGGCTACTAATAATGTTACATAAGGCTTCCTTTTCAAAAAACTTAATTTGGAAACTTTATCTGAAAACTGGAGTCAACGTTTGCTTAGACTACATTACTGCATTTGTTAAGAATCTTTTCTAAAAAAAAATAATGATATATATAACAAAGGAGCAAACCCAATAAGGTGGTTTCATCTAGAGCAAACGTTTATGCAAGGCTAATAAGACTAAGCACACAGAGGTCAGGACGACTCTATGGACTTGTACTTCTAATTGCAGCATTTGAAGTGTAAAGTGCTGTGCAAAGAAGTTTAGCTTAAAAGAGCTAACATGATTGAAGCAATGCAAAACTGATTTCCCACAACAAGGAGGGGATGAAATGGTATCAAATGGAAAGACATTTTTTGCTTTTGACTTTAATTGAAAAATGCATTTGTTAAATTCATAACAGGTGCATTAATGTTGTGAAAGCAATACATACAACTGAATTATTTGCCTACGTTGTACTTCATCAGACCCAGGAACAGCTTCTCTGTTATAAGGCTACTGAACGGTCCTGAATAGTCCTCCCAAAGGTTAAGGGGTAGTCCCAATCTTCCAACCTACCTTCACTGTGGACGCTGAACACTTTCTCAGCCACATGGCTGTAAAACTATATTCTGCACTCTGGTAGTTTACTCTTTACACTATATGTTGTACTTGTTTGTACTCATAGTACGATTGGATTTATTTGGATAGCACGCAAACAAAAGTTTTTCATTGTGCCTCTGTACATGTAACAATAATAAACTAATTCCATCTCACGTTTCCTCACCTCATGGTGCAAAGTTCTGAAGGAACATGCTCTCCTGCTGCTCCTGCTTCTCGAGCATTTAAAAAAACGTCAAGAAGAATCCAGTATCTCAAAACGGCTATCTCCAAAGTAACTAGCAAACTAAACTGTTAAAGGTTAAAAAGATTATGATGCTACTTGTGGACAGCCCAAGATAGGGAACATTCTTATTTACACTGTGTATTGGAGGAGTAAAATAAGATTTGCTTTAAAAATATATTTTTTTATAATCATCGATAGCAACTTTCATTACTCATTTCATCTACTTTCCGATCAAATCTTTTCACTATGAGTCTCTGACTTTTCCATCCAAATGGTTAGTGTAGGAAAGTAACTGCAGATGCTGGTACAAATCGAAGGTATTTATTCACAAAATGTTGGAGTAACTCAGCAGGTCAGGCAGCATCTCAGGAGAGAAGGAATGGGTGACGTTTCGGGTCGAGACCCTTCTTCAGTCTGAAGAAGGGTCTCGACCCGAAACGTCACCCATTCCTTCTCTCCTGAGATGCTGCCTGACCTGCTGAGTTACTCCAACATCCAAATGGTTATGTAGTCAACCATAATCTATTTGCACTGAGGGTGCCAACCTCCAAAGTAGAGCACTTGTTAACTAGTCATTGTAATAGGCTATACATTTTGATGAGATATTTGTTTAACCTGGAAGTGACTCCATGCTGCCTAATGGTGATTTGAATATTCACAAATGTGATTTAGGACCTCATGATCATATAAATACCAATCTTTCGGTATTGGCAGGATTGTTTAGAACAGAATGGCCTTTGTTTTCTCGAGGGAAATTAAGAGTCCAGCGTTGTGCAGCTTATATCTACTGCTTTTATATTTATATATCAGCAGATAATCTGCTTAATACTCATCATTTGGAAGGGAGTCTGTGTGCATGGGCCATGAAAGAATGGGGGATGTCTTTTCCATTACCGTTGGTTCAGTGGAGACAAAACGTTGTGATTATATTGTTTATGTAACAAGAAATCTCTGAAAAATTCCACAGCAGAAGAAAGCAATGATGGATCGTGGATCAGCAGAGAACATAGTTTGCCATCACCACTTATGTCACCGAGCCCGCACTTGACCTCCACTGTTATGAGAGAGCCAAAGAGGCTACGGCCTGAAGAGGAAAGTTACATGGGGGTATACCAAATGCCACAACACCAGCCTGCTGTGGACTACAAGTATGTTTACAGTTCATTTTATTATGTACAATAATTTTAACCCTTTCATTGCTTATTTACTATTAATTTCATGTTAAAATCCTCTGGTCATGCAAGGATTTTTTAACGACTGTTTAAAATCTCATCAAAATTATTTTCAGAGGTGCAAAAGGCCAAATGGCATGCTCCTAGTTTGAATATTCTTATGAACCATACTTTCTTTAAAAGTGCTCAGTTATTTTGTTCAAACTGTGAAAAGAGGTTTGGGGTTTGTTTTGGCCACGAATTAGAATGTTTGCTACTAAAATGCTGCACAGTCTCAATACCATCAACGGCTGAATGATCTCCTAAAGAACCATTCTCAGTAGAAATTCAATTTATTTATCAGTGTTTCATCCTGCGCTGGATAAACTAGCATTTCAGGTGAAACCCCAAACTTGACATATGGTATCTAATGAAACTCCACTGTTCCACTTCAATCCCTAGCTGCAACATTCTGAAAGTAATGCTCAACTGTAACCATTTCAAAAGAATTTGCTCTGTGCTTTAACAGCTAACAAGGATTTTTTTTTAAACATTCATGAATCAGGGCTTCAAAGGCTAAGCCAACATTTAATTGCTCTTGAAGGTGGTGGTGATCTTCCGCCTTGAACTGCTGCAGTTTGTGGTATGGGTATACTCGCAATGCTGTTGGTGAGAAAGTTTCAAGGTTTGGACCTAGGAACGGCAATGTATTTCCAAGTCAAGATGATGTGTGGCTTGTTGGGCAATTTCTTGGTGGTGGTGTTCCCATGCTTTTGCTGCCCATGTCCACCTAGCTGGGTCATGGGTTTGGAAGGTGCTGTACAAGGAGTACAAAAAAGCTGCAGTGAATCCTACCACTTGTACATTCTTTTGCTTCTGTCCGTCGGTGGTGAAATGAGTGAATGGTTGTAGATGGTGTGCCTATCAATGACATTGCTATGTCCTGTAAGGTGTCAACGTCTTGAGTGTTGAAGCCTGCATTCGTCCAGGCAAGTGAAGAGTATTCCATCTCACACCTATCTTGAGTCTTGTTGATTATGCATAGGCTTTAGAGTCAAGAGGTGAGCATTCGTAGCCTCTGACCCGCTCTTGTAGCTACAGTGTGTATATGGCTACTCCAGGTCAGTTTCTAACCTGCAGGATATCAGCCATAGTCATACAGTAATGGAAATAAGCCCTTTGGCACAATTCCCAATGCTCATGAAGACGTTTCATTTGAGCTTGTCCTTTTTGCCGGGGCTTGGCCCATATCCCACGAAACCTTTCCTATCCACCCACCTGTCCAAACATTTTTAAAATGTTATTGTACCTATCTCAACCTCTATTCATATATCTACCACCCACTTGTGGAAAAGGCTGCTGCTCAAGTTTTGATGGAATCTTTCATCTGTGATGAATTTGTGGAGGCCGTCAATGGATAATTTTAAGGCAGAAATAGATGGGTTCTTGATTAGTCGGGTCATGAGGGGAAGGCAGGAGAATGGGGTTAGGAGGGAGAGATAGATCAGCCATGATTGAATGGCATAGTAGACGATGGGCCAAATGGCATAATTCTGCTCCTTTCACTTATGATCTTTCCCCTCCCACCTTAAACCTATGGGCTCCAAATGAAAATTGAACAACATAAATGTTGCTTAAGATGTATGTTCAGTACAGGATTCTTGGTGAAGAAAAAATTGCAGTTAAGTAATGGAGATAATGAAACAACTTGACAATTGAACATCCATTTGATATCTATTTATTTTGTTCTTCTCCAGTAGTCAGATGTCCTGGTTGATCGCCCAGAGGCAACAAGAGGAAGCAAGGCAACAAGAGCGAGCTGCAATGAATTATGTTAAATTAAGATCTAACCTGCAACATGCTATGTGAGTTTTTAGACAATGTTTGAATAACATTTTGAATGATAATTCTTTGAGTAAAATCAGTAATGACTGTCCCATTCATGATGTTGCTATTTTCCCAATAATATGTACATTTAATCATTTTTTCTGATCACAGTTTATTATGTTTTATTTCTTGCAATATTTAACATTTTCCTTTTGATTAGTTTTTGTTAATTTAGTTTTCAGTTTTCTCTACATCTGGATGCATGTGCCCTACAAGTGATTAAACAGTCATTAATTCTGGCTACTTTCCGCTGCCAAAAATCTATCTCCAAGTTTAGGCATGAATACTAAGATAACCTTTTTTATTCTAAAGTCTGATACCAATTATTGACTGAAAGCCTTCCAAGTGCCAGGTGCTTCTGTTTTTTTTTTTGTTGCATTCCTCTCTCTAATATCATCCAATCCAAGCAAACCCTTGCCTAAATCCAATATTTTCCTCTCGATGCCATTCCCATGCCATGCCCTCTTGTACCGTCTCTCTTTTTTAATGAGACTCCATCTAATACTTATCAATAAATTAATAACTCAACCTCCTCATCCTGCATTGAATGACATGGTGGTGCAGTAACTTGTGCTGTTACCATAGCTTTAGGGTCTGCAGTGTTAGGGATGATGCCGGGTCTAAAATGACTACAACGGCACACTTGCAGTAGGGTCAATCAACTCAGGTGATATTGTTTAGTTATAGTGAAGCATTTAATGCACAGTACCAAACTTTAAGAATAGATCAGACTGAAACAATGGTCCTTCACGCAACAAAACTAATTTATTACAGGTGATAGGAATAGTACTCCCTCAATATTTCCAAGTATGTATGCTTTTTTTCCGCAAGGATTATCCTTGTACAATACAGCTGGACAATTGAAAATGCTGAGATTTGCCGACAGTTGGAGAATTTACCATTTTTATTTTCCTAGTCGTCGTGGCACAGGGTTGATGGAAGACGATGAAGAGCCAATAGTGGAAGATGTGATGATGTCATCGGAGGGTCGCATTGAAGATCTCAATGAAGGCATGGATTTTGACACCATCGACATTGATCTGGTAATTCAATACAGAAAAAATGGTTGCGCTAACTTTAGAATTTAAGCCGGTTCTCATTGCAAATACTTTCCTTCTAGCCACCGTCCAAGAATAGACGTGAAAGAAGTGAATTAAAACCAGATTTCTTTGATCCTGCCTCAATAATGGATGACTCGGTGAGTACCAGTGCAATAAGAAAACCAAATTAATACTTTGTTTGTAAATTCTTGTCAACTTCGCTCTAAACAAAAAAGTGCACAAATTTAAACTAGATTAGATTAAATTTATGAAGCACTTTTCAATGGAACTGTTTTTATGTTGCAAGCCGTGTCTGAATAGCATGTTTTTCCAATTATTTCTCAAAATATCCGGTAAAGATACCATCATTTTAGAGCTATCTGAATAATAATCACTGTGCCTTTGAGCATCAAATTGTTGGGATCTCTTAATTTTTGATCTTGGCAACAAATTGGGTAAGACACCTGGTATGTGGGTGCTTGGGATTATAGCGGTAGCACATTCAAGAGAGAGCTAGATAGAGCTCTTAAGGATAGCGGAGTCAGCGGGTATGGGGAGAAGGCAGGAACGGGGGTACTGATTGAGAATGATCAGCCATGATCACATTGAATGGCGGTGCTGGCTCGAATGGCCTACTCCTGCACCTATTGTCTAAAAAGGAAAATAAATAATTTGAGAAATACTGCACTAGTGCCAAACTGAACAGGTGTGAATTTTATCAGTGCTATCAGCTTAATCATAGTTGTCCTGGGTCATAGTAATATAAATGTTCCTTCAGTGTACGAAAATTAATTTTTGGTTAACAGTGGTTTACCAGTGATTGAAATACATTTCTATAATTGAAACTTTGCCGCTGGCAGTGAGAGGAGGTAATCAGTGATAGGAGCAGAATTAGGCCATTTGGCCCATCAAGTCTACTCCGCCATTCAATAATGGCTGATCTATCTCTCCCTCCTAACCCCATTCTCCTGCCTTCTCCCCATAACCCCTGACACCTGTACCAATCAATAACTTATCTCTCTGCTGTAAAAGTATCCATTGACTTGGCCTCCACAGCCTTCTGTGGCAAAGAATTCCACAAATTCACCACCCTCTGACTAAAGAAATTCCTGCTCATCTCCTTCGAAGAACGTCCTTTAATTCTGAGGTTATGACCTCTAGTCTTAGACTCACCCACTAGTGAAAACATCCTCTCCACATCCACTCTATCCAAGCCTTTCACTAAGTACTAGATGATAGCTTACAAAATCAAGTTCACCGTCTATGATCAATTTAATCCATTGTCCAGACATTCTTGACCATGTTTCTAATAGCTGAGAAAATGCACCAAATTAAATAGACTATTTGTCAATATTTTCATGGAACAGTATTTTATTATCGCAGTGTTTCTGGAGTCAGCTTTAATTGCCCTATTATATTTGCACTTTTGTTTTTTGAGGTCCACAATTTACAGTATTGTAAGTTAATAAACATTCGTTACTTTAAAGAGAACCTAACCCGGATGGCTTTTGGCATTTTTTAAAAATAGCATAATTTCTTGATAGAAGTATCCATAGTGAGGAACTATATTACTTAAAGTATTTTAAAGACATTTAGCTGTTAGGTTAGATTTGTTAATTATTTGGCTTTTCATTGTTTTTTAATTAATTGTACAAAATGTTCAGTATCTGAATGTTGTATAGCAAAATTGTAAATTGCTGGAAAGAATTAACACGTTAAACACAAAACTACGGTGCAAATAGTACGGTTTGACTGGTTTAAAGTTCACTTTCCAAGCAAAAAACTGCACATGTGTGTGAACATCAATAAAAACAGAAAATGCTAGAGATACTCAGCAGGTCAGGCTGCATTTGTGGAGAGAAGAGTAGAGAATTAAGGGAATACCTGTGATCGTGTGGAGGCCACAGTTGTTCAAAAGACAATCACTTTTGATGCAATTTAAAATGAAAACTAATGTTTGTCGATCATAGCTGATCTGTGTAGAGGAGTGTAAACAGAGGAGGAACAGGGAGCAAAAGATACCTATTCGAACGCAGCTGTAACTGATCTGAACTTTAAAAAAATATAACACTGGAAATATTCGGGCAGCATCTCTGAATGACCTTGCAGCAGAACCTGTGCCAGCTTGGCACAGATAGAAAACTGATTATCAAGAATCGTTGGATTAATTATTAAGTCCTTAGGGCTGCAATAGGGCATGCCTCAAGAGATGATGTGGTGCTGGTTTTTAAGTTTGTGTCTGGCTTTGCTAGAACAAAGATCATAGAATGGGAATTTGAATTAAAGTAACAGTCTACAGGGAGCTTGAGGTCACTCTTGCTGTGTGAAGATGTTTACCTGGAAGCCGCAATTAATTTTCAATTTAGTGTGTTCAATGGAAAATTCAAATTTGGATTGTGGTACCACTTTGTAGAACATTTCCATTCAGTTTGAACCAATCTAGAATGACCATGAGGTTTCACTCAAATATCAGTCTACACTGTCGTAATGAAGTCCAATGCAGGATGAAGACCAGTGCCATATCTTCTCTCTGGGAATGTGGTAACTTTCATGACCTAAACCAGATTTTCCTGCTTGTCAGACCTGGCCAATTCTGATGTCATTTCTTCCATCAGAAGCTACGTGTAACATAGCTTTCTTTCCCCCACAAATGATATTTGATCTTCTATACTTCCAGCTATCCCTTATTTCAGAGCTTCAGCACTGTGGTATTCTGTCTCTTTGTTCGAGTTTGATCTTTTCCTTTTACTGTCTTTCATTTTCATCTGTTTACAGTCCTCCAAAAAGATTAGGTTTTATTAACAACCTCCGACACTGAAATTAATTGTCATCCAGAAGTCAACTTATTCCCTGTGTTCTACATCTTAGAAATGTTACTTCGTAGTTCTGATGAAGGTTTATTGCTGTGAAATGTGAATCTCTTTCTTGCCACCAATGCTACCTAACCTTTTGAGTATACCTTGTGTTTTCTATTTTGTCATTTATTAGTTGTATTTATAAAATTAATTCTAACAAAAGCTATTGTTTTTCCCTTTAGGTCCTCGGAGTTTCAATGTTCTGAGGAAATGAATGAATTGTTTATGAATGAAATGAGAGGTAGTTTTAAAAGAAATATTTTGGTTATTGCAGTTAAACTATTAAAACTGTACAGATTTTCTCCTTTCAGGAGAATGCTTATTGGAGTTGTTCACTGTTCACCTAGATTAAGTGCTTTGAAGAGGCAGTTTGTTGCCTGATAAATTGATATTTTAAGAGACTGTAAAATTATGGAAGCAAGTTAAATTCCTTCCAGTAGTGCCACTGTATTGTGTCTCTGATTAAATGAGCTTGGTGTAGTATGTTTGAAAGTTTCTCTAAACAATTATTTGACTTGATAAAGTTTGGGAATAGGGAACTAAATTTTAAATAAAAATATATATATGATTGGTGCTGATTTTATAATTGCGAATCTTGTTCAGTTTTTCATACTTTGAAATTCCAAACAAAAGGACGAGGTTTAAAAATTATAATAAAAATTAACAGCGTCTAAAATAGCATGGATATTCATGCTTAAGTAATTTTTAAATTTGTATTTTATATTTTATTCACATCTGTCTTTGCAAGCAATCTTCAGGTTAAATGAACTACAGCTGGTCATAGTACATTTTGTTTTAATAATGTAAATTAGTTTGACGATACTAGTTATCAAGAAAATTACCCATTTATGTTATTCCTTAAATTTGGGTTCATGTTTTTAATTTTTATGGTAAATTTTCTGTCATAATTATAATAAAGTTTCTAATAACTCATAGAACGCTTTTCAACATTGTTCTGCAGTACTCTGGCAGCTGGTTATTTTATCAACTCTATGTTGATGTTAACTTATAATAAAAAAATGTACATGACACTTCTTGCTGGTTGTCTTTCATCTGTTAAGCTATTTTCTTTAAATCATTCCATGCCTTAAACTGCTTCAGTACATAACTCTGCTGCATAACTCTTCAGTTTATTTCAATTGGACAAATATTCAGCTTTATTTGCCAAAAATAAAAAAAACTTGGCAATTACATCAGATTTTATTATTAGTTCATTAGAACGCCATGAAAAATTGGTTGTCTTCTGAAGAATAGTTTGCTTTTGCACACTTTAAAAACATTGCTTATATTTGGCATTACTGCCTTTCGCGTTCCTTATACCACTGCATTAAAAAAAACTGCTGAGGACTGTATATATGATTTTTAAAAATTAAGTTAAAGCAGACTTTTCTACTTTTAAAAATAATGCGTTTCGTTGTGAAGACAGTTCTTCAAACTGTATGTTTTCAACCAACTGAAATGTTTTATATTTACCTTATCCTGTTGTCCTCCATATTTTGTTGTTCATTGTACTGTTCTGATTTGTATTTATGTCATGAAACAGTAACTTTTTGAATAAAATGTAAACCTAAAAGGTTGTGCAATGGTATTCATTGTACAGTGATGTTGCAAATACTGAGATGTCTATTGGGTGTAAAAGTAAAATCTACCGCTATATGAACTCAAGTTTGTATTTGGGTGGAAATATGGAGTTGAGGAACAGGATTAAATATATTATTGGAAAGCACAGTAGGCTTGGGGGCGCTGTATGGTCTACTCTTGTTTTATGTTATTTCCCACAATAATATGATATGAATAAGATTGAACTTTCAGAATATGAAATATGCCTTGTTTTTTTGTAGGTTTATGCTGCAAATATAGATATATTTGAAATAAAACATATTTAATGTGGTGAAACTTAAATGGACATTCAGCTACAGTGGTAGAAAATAAGTCAAAAATTATTTTGCAGCTATAGTTATGAAGGCAATCAGAGTAGAGATAGAAAACTATGGGAGATACTAATGTTCCAAAACTTAAAACATTAATAAGCAAAAATTTGTGCATCATAAAAAGTCTCAGGAACAGACCCAACCTGAAACATCACCTATCCAAGTTCTCCAGTGAAGCTGTCTGACCTGCTGAGTTACTCCGGCACTTTGTCTTTTTTTGTAAACCAGAATCTGCAGATCCTCGTTTTTACACTTGTGTAGTAAACTTGACTTTTATAGTAATAGTCTAAATCAACCCTTTTATAAATTTTCTGAGCTTGATTCTTTGTTCCACTTCTTCCTCAGTTTCCTAATCATCGCTGCAGATGCAAATTGTACAAAGTATACAGTTTAATCAGAAGTTAATACAAGTTTAACCTTGACCTTCTGCTTAGTTCTGTTCCTCCAGAAATAAATCTCACTCCTGGAACCTTTGTTGTGTCCTTATACCTTCATCATCTACTTTTGTTGATCTGACTATCTGTACCCCTTTGTTAACTTACTGCAACCAGAACTTTATTATCCAAATAGTATGCACCAACTCGCATTTAAAATTGAAATTAAGTTAACAGTTAATTTAATGCAACTTTATTGATGTCTGCTATCGTGTCACCTCTATCTTGCTCGGTTACTGATTTGGTGCTGCCTGAAAATTGTGAAGTAGCACTTTGAATTTTTGGGTTTGAATCGTTAGTGTAAATTAGGAACGCTGGTGTTAGCATCAATCCTTGTAGAAATATTACTGAAATATTAGTCATAGCTTTCTATCCATTTTCTATTTGCCACTTGATTCCAGGTGATCTGATTTGAAAGCCTGTGGAAAGCCACATGTATTCATTGCTGTGTCTAAGCTAATCAGTTATTTTCCCAAATAAATAAAAACTTAGCCAATTTGTAAGTGCACGTTTGAGCACTTTAGAAATAATAATATAATTGAAGTTTTGTCCATGCTGCAATGCAGGGAGATTGATAGCCGGGCACAAATTGCAGTGACATAAATGACAAAATAAATGGTCGCCAATTTTTGTTTTAATTCGTGTACATATCAGAATTTAAAAAGTAAAGGCTGAGGTAGACTATACATTCCCTTGAGCCTGGTCTGCCATCAAAAATCATGTGATCTCTCACCTCCACATTATTTTCTTACCCTGTTCCCAAACCCCCTGATTCCTCTACTATTTAGAAATATATATATATATATATAAGGTGTGTTTTGAAGTTATTCAATCACCAGGTTTGTGCAGTGCACTTGCAGAGAGGATTCCAAAGAATCACCACTTTCTGTGAAGAAATCTCTCTAACAAGGCATACCCTTTATTTTAAGACTGAAACCTTATCCAAAACAGATTAAAAGTACAGCGCAGGAATAAATTCTTTGGCCATTACAATCATGATGCAAAGTTTAACTAATCTCGTTTGCCTGCACGTGGTCCATGCCCCTCCATTCACTGCATATCCTAGTACCTATCTTAAATGCCACTTAAAAGAAATCAACCCCACATTTGCGTTCTAAAATGTTAATAATTCCTCAAAGTATTTTGCATGACATAATGAAGTCACTTGTCATTTCTCATTCTAAACGCCACAGAGTAGACATTTGCCTACTCAATCTCCTCTAATGGCAGTCTTGCCATCCCAGGAACCTATCTAGTGGGTCTTAACTGAAGTCTCTCCATAGCAAGTACATTGGTCAGGCTGCACATCACTGTATAAGACAATTGTGTAAATATAAGACACCCCTGCTCTTAAATTCTCATGCAATAAAAGTGAACATATATAATTTGCTTTCTTAAATGCTTGCTGTGCGTGCACGTTTGGTTTCCATGATTTACATGATCAAGATCGTGTACAATATCAATATTTCTCAAACTTTTTAAAACAACTTTCATGCCAAAGTAGATGTCATTTTTAAAAAAAAACATGTTGTTGCTCATTCCACTAGTTTGGGTGCCCTTGAGGCCTCCCTGCGATTTTGTAACTTGCGCACATTCCCATTTGGAAATGTTCCATTTGGCGCCCTCAGCCATATCATTAACACAGATTTTGAATAGTTGAGGCCAGGCATTGATCAAAATGGCCTCAGACTGCCAACCGGAGAAGAACTGGTGTTTTTATTTGCGTTTTCTATTTGTTAATCAGCTTTTAATCCACACTCGTGTGTTAGCCCCAATTCCAGGCTCTAACCTGTTCTGCAACCTTCTGTGAGAGTCCTTATCAGGAGTCTTCTGAAAATTCAACACATCCATTGAAGGTTCTTAATCGGTTCAAATAGATTCAAACTCCAACAGATTTCTTTTAGAGATACAGCATGGAAACAGGCCCTTTGGCCCACCGAGTCCACACCAACCGGCGATCCCAGCACATTAACACTACCCTACACACATACACACAACAATTTTTACACTATACCAAGCCAATTAACCTACAAACCTGTACACCTTTGGAGTTTGGGAGGAAACCGAAGATCTCGGAGAAAACTCTTGCAGTCACAGGGAGATTGTACAAACTGTACAGACAGCACCCATAGTCAGGATCGAACCCGGGACTCAGGTGCTGCAAGTGCTGTAAGGTAGCAACTCTACCGCTGCGATAACATGCCCCTTGATTTAGCCAAACGTGATTTCCCTTTCATAACTGTAATCTCCATTCAATCGTTTTCTAAATGTTCTTGGTATCATATCCTTAAAGAGTCCAACATTTTCCAACTGTAATGTCTTGCCAACAGTGGATAATTTTAGCTACTCTTCAATCTGCAGTAATGTTGACAAGATGGTTATCGCAGCATTCACGATCTCCACAGACCCTTATTTCAAGACCTGGGTCATTTGGTCCTTGGGATTTCAGTTTTCAGGCACATTAACTTCTCTGGTAAAACAGTGCTGGAGAAACTCTGGGTTTGAGTCTGAAGAAGGGTCCCAATCTAAATCATCCGTCCAGTTTCTGCATGGTTGCTGCCTGACCTGAGTTCTTCCAGAACTGTTGCTTAAGATTCCAGCATTTATAGTTTCTTGTGGTTCAATTTCTCTAGTAATATTCATTTCACTACTCAGAATGTCTTTTCCACAAGACAGTTGATTCTTTAGCATTCCTATATATGTGCAACTACTGTTGGATATTGCACAATTCCCACGGTAAGGTCAGTTAAGAAGGCAGTGGAGTAGGCAAACAATGTGAAGATTAATCCTGCCAATATTTTACATTCTGGATCCAAGGATGATGATTTTACCTGTGCTTCCATTTGCACCAATTAGGTCTAGGTTTAATATTGTCACGAGATACAGTGAAAACTTTTGTTTTGCATTCTATCCAAACAGATCAGATATCAGATCAGTGGTATGAACATCGACTTCTCCAACTTTAGATAGTTCCTCTGTCCCTCTCTTCCCCTCCTATTTCCCAGATCTCCCTCTATCTTCCTGTCCCCACCTATATCCTTCCTTTGTCCCGCCCCCCTGACATCAGTCTGAAGAAGGGTCTCGACCCGAAACGTCACCCATTCCTTCTCTCCCGAGATGCTGCCTGACCTGCTGAATTATTCCAGCATTTTGTGAATAAATACCTTCGATTTGTACCAGCATCTGCAGTTATTTTCTTATAGATCAGATATACTATACATAAATACAATCAAGTCAAATTCAAGTACAATAGATTGAACAAAGGGGAAGATGGAGTGCAGAATATAGTTCTCAGCATTGCAAGCATCAGTTATAATAATAATAATAATTTTATTTGTCATATGTAGTTTGGCACAGGGTCAACGATACAATGAAATGTATTTGACAAGACAACGGGTCACCTCAGCAGTGATATTCTAATGATAAATAAGATTAAAATTACATTAGTCAGGTAAAAAGCCATTAAAATAATCAACGTATATGATGTGAAATGTGTTTGAGTTCAGAATCCTGATGGCCTGATGGTAGAAACTGTTCTTAAGTCTGGTGGTTCGCGCAGCCATACTCCTGTATCGTCTGCCTGACGGTAACAAGAACAGCCTGTGTGGTCCTTGATGATGCTGCGTGCCTTCCGCAGGCACCGCCAGTAGAAAATGTGCTGAATGGCCGGGAGACAGTTGCCAGTGATGTGCTGTGCCGTCTTCACCACTCTCTGCAGTGATTTGTGGCTGTGGGCAGAACAGTACCCGTACCAGACTGTAATGCAGCCCGTCAGCAGGTTCTCGATGGTGCATCTGTAGAAGTTTGTGAGGATGCTGGCGTTCATGCCAAACTTCGTCAGTCTTCTCAGGAAAAAGAGCCGCTGGTGGGCCTTCTTTGTTATTGTGTCTGTGTGCAGTGTCCAAGAAAGGTCCTCAGTAATGTGCACACCGAGGAAGTTAAAGCTGCTGACCCTTTCAACCTCAGCATCACCGATGTGGATGGGGAGGTGTCCACTCCCCCACTGTCTCCTGTGGTCCACGATCATCTCTTTAGTTTTGCTGACATTGAGAGTTCCATAGACATAGTCCAATGTTCACAATGGGATAGAGGTGAATCAGACAATATCCTAGCTAATGGAAGGACTGTTCTGAAGCTTGATAAAAGGGCAAGAAGCTGTTCCTGAGTTTGCTGGTGCATTCTTTCAAGCTTCTATATCTTCTGCTGGATGTGCAGGGAGTACGAGGAATTATCGGGGTAGGATAAATCTTTCATTATGGCTGCTTTTCCGAGCCAGAGTTAAGTGTAGATAAAATCATGAGAGGAATAGATGGGGTAGATGCACAGTGTCTTGCCCAGAGCAGGTGAATTGTGGACCAGCGGACATAGGTTTGAGGTGAAGGGGAAAAGATTGAATAGAAACCTGAGGGGTAACCTTTTCACACAAAGTGTGGTGGGTGTATGAAACAAGTTGCCAGGAGAGGTAGTTGAGGCAGGGACTATCCCAACGTTTAAGAAACAGACAGGGAAATGAATAGGACAGGATTGGAGGGATATGGACTAAGCACAGGCAGGTTGGACTAGTGCGGCTGGGACATGTTGGCAGGTGTGGGCAAGTTGGGCCGAAGGGCCTGTTTACACGCAGTATCGCTATATGACTATGATGGAAGCCTGATCAGAGTGATGGACTGAACTACATTTACAATTCAACAATTTATTGGGCAGAACTGTTCCCAAATCAAGCTGTGACGCAACTCAACAGTATGCATCTAATGGTGCAGAAATTTTTAAGAGTCATTGAAGGTATGCTGGATTTTTTAGTCACCTAAGGTACTTCCTCATTCTCCTTTGTGCTTAGCTTAAAAAGTTTGAGATCAATAAAAAACAAAACACAAATGCAATTTACACTTTGAATTCTCCTGTCATTTGCTAAAGTTCAGCACTGCCGTTGGTAACACACAACTTCCTAAAAGAACACTACAAACTACCTTGATTGAACTAAGGACTTTGAGCTTGGGTTTGCTGATGCACTATTTTTTTTCTCTATTGAACTTTCTTTTGTTTGTTTATTATTATCTATAGAGTTTTTATAAATCTGTTGTACTGCTGCAAGCAAGAATTTCACTGATTCTTAAATCATTCTTGACTTGATGTTGTCAAGGTGGAAAGGGTGCAGAGAAGATTTACGATAATGTTGCCAGGACTCGAGGGCCTGAGCTATAGGGAGAGGTTGAGCAGGCTTGGACTCTATTCCTTGGAGCACTGGAGGATGAGAGTTGATTTTATAAAGATGTGTATAAAATCATGAGATATATTGGGTAGACGCAGTCTCTTGCCCAGAATAACCGAAATGAGAATCAGTGGACATTGGTTTAAGGTGGGGGGGGGGGGGGGGAGAGGGAAGATTTAAAAGGAACCTCGGGTAACATTTTCATGCAATGGGTGGTAGGTGTATGGAATGAGTTGCCGGAGGAGGTAGTTGAGGCAGGGTCTATTGCAATGTTTAAGAAACTGGCTCAAAATGCTGGAGCAACTCAGCAGGATGGGCAGCATCTCAGGAGAGAAGGAATGGGTGACGTTTCGTGTCAGGAAGAGTCTGAAGAAGGGTCTCGACCCGAAAAGTCACCCATTCCTTCGCTCCAGAGATGCTACCTGTCCCACTGAGTTACTCCAGCATTTTGTGTCATATCTTCGGTGTAAAGCAGCATCTGCAGTTCCTTCTTACACATTTGGACAGGTCTGTGGATGGGGCAGGTTTAGAGGGAATATGGGGCCAAATGCTGGCAGGACGAGTGTAGATGGGATAGCATGTTGGCTGGTGAGGGCAGGTTGGGCGTGTTGGCACATTGTTTGCCTTGTATGACCAGGTTGCTATGAACAGTGGAATTCTCTGCCACAGAAGGCAGCAGAGGTCAATTCACTGGATGTGTTCAAGGGAGAGTTAGATTTCGCTTGGAGGAACAGCACCTCATATTACACCCCAGTAGTACGACCATTGACTTCTCTATCTTCAAATAGCCCTTGCTTTCCCTCTCTCTCCATCCCCTCCCCTCTCCCAGTTCTCCCAACAGTCTTACTGTCTCCGACTACATTCTGTCTCGACCCGAAACGTCACCCATTCCTTCTTTTCAGAGATACTGCCTGTCCCGCTGAGATACTCCAACATTTTGTGTCTACCTTCCGTTAGATTTCGCTCTTAGGGCTAATGGAATCAAGGGATATGAGAGCAGGGTGGGAACGGGGTACTGATTTTAGATGATCGACCATGATCATATTGAATGGCGGTGCTGGTTTGAAGGGCCAAATGGCCTACTCCTGCACCTACTTTCTATGTTTCAAAGACGGACACTACTTCGTAAATCTTTTGTTGGACTATGCATGGCGGGCAATCAATCAACACTTATCTTTATAGTAAGTACAATTGACACAGCCAATAGGTATTAAATGAGTCCATAGAAAAGATGGAAATCAAATTTGGATACGGCTCATTATTGCACAGTTGTAAAAGTTACAGAATGTAGATTCATTTTCCAACGTAAGACTCGGGATCTATGTCCATGTCGACTAGGGTTGCCAACTGTCCTGTCCAGTATTAGCCGGGACATCCCGTATTTCAGCCCAAATTGGTTTGTCCCGTATGGGACTCCCCTTGTCCCATATTAGCCCTGGGGCTGTAGTCCCGGACGCTGTAGGCCAGGACACCCCCTAACGGAGGTTGCATAGCAACCCGGCCTCCCGGCCCGGGCGGCCACCATTGCTGGAGCGGGAACATGTGGCCGCTGGGTGAGGTCATATGGGGCGGTGACGCCACCTTGTCCCTTATTTGGGAGTGAGATAATTGGCACCCCTAATGTCGACACAGACACACAATAGACAATAGGTGCAGGAGTAGGCCATTCGGGCCAGCACCACCATTCAATGTGATCATGGCTAATCATTCTCAATCAGTACCCCGTTCCTGCCTTCTCCCCATACCCCCTGACTCCGCTATCCTTAAGAGCTCTAACTAGCTCTCTCTTGAATGCATTCAGAGAATTGGCCTCCACTGCCTTCTGAGGCAGTGAATTCCACAGATTTACAACTCTGACTGAAAACGTTTTTCCTCATCTCCATTCTAAATGGCCTACCCCTTATTCTTAAACTGTGGCCCCTTGTTCTGGACTCCCCCAACATTGGGAACATGTTTCCTGCCTCTAACGTGTCCAACCCCTTAATAATCTTATATGTTTCGATAAGATCCCCTCTCATCCTTCTAAATTCCAGTGTATACAAGCCTAGCCGCTCCAGTCTTTCAACATATGACAGTCCCGCCATTCCTGGAATTAACCTAGTAAATCTACGCTGCACGCCCTCAATAGCAAGAATATCCTTCCTCAAATTTGGAGACCAAAACTGCACACAGTACTCCAGGTGCGGTCTCACTAGGGCCCTATACAACTGCAGAAGGACCTCTTTGCTCCTATACTCAACTCCTCTTGTTATGAAGGCCAACATTCCATTGGCTTTCTTCACTGCCTGCTGTACCTGCATGCTTCCTTTCAGTGACTGATGTACTAGGACACCCAGATCTCATTGTCCGTCCCCTTTTCCTAACTTGACACCATTCAGATAATAATCTGCCTTCTTATTCTTACCACCAAAGTGGATAACCTCACACTTATCCACATTAAACTGCATCTGCCATGCATCCGCCCACTCACACAACTGTCCAAGTCACCCTGCAACCTCATAGCATCTTCTTCACAGCTCACACTACCACCCAGCTTTGTATCATCTGCAAATTTGCTAATGGTACTTTTAATCCCTTCATCCAAGTCATTAATGTATATTGTAAATAGCTGCGGTCCCAGCACCGAGCCTTGCGGTACTACACTAGTCACTGCCTGCCATTGTGAGAGACCCATTTATCCCCACTCTTTGCTTTCTGTCTGTCAACCAATTTTCTATCCATATCAGTACCCTACCCCCAATACCATGTGCTCTAATTTTGCCCACTAATCTCCTATGTGGGACCTTGTCGATGGCTTTCTGAAAGTCGAGGTACACCATATCCATCGGCTCTCCCCTGTCAATTTTCCTAGTTACATCTTCAAAAAATTCCATAAGATTAGTCAAGCATGATTTCCCCATCGTAAATCCATGCTGACTCGGAACGATCCTGTTACTGCTATCCAAATGCTCCGCAATTTCTTCTTTTATAATTGACTCCAGCATCTTCCCCACCACTGATGTCAGACTAACTGGTCTATAATTTCCTGTTTTCTCTCTCCCTCCTTTCTTAAAAAGTGGGATAACATTAGCTACCCTCCAATCCACAGGAACTGATCCTGAATCTATAGAACATTGGAAAATAATCACCAATGCGTCCACAATTTCTAGAGCCACCTCCTTAAGTACCCTGTGATGCAGACCATCAGGCCCTGGGTATTTATCAGTCTTCAGTCCCATCAGTCTACCCAACACCATTTCCTGCCTAATGTGAATCTCCTTCAGTTCCTCCGTCACCCTAGGATCTTTGGCCACAAGAACATCTGGGAGATTGTTTGTATCTTCCTTAATGAAGACACACACACACACACACAGGCGCACAGACACGCAAGCAAACACACACACACACACACACAGATACAGACATGCAAACACAGACACGTACACACACATGCAAACACAGACACGCACACAACCATGGACACACACACAGACGCGCACACACACCCAGACACGTACACTGATACACACCCACGCAGACACAAGCGGCCCCCATCCCTCGCCCCCTCACACACACACCCACAGACGCGCACACAACCACAGACGCCCACACACCCACAGACGCGCACACACCCAGACGTTCACAGACACCCACAGACGCGCACACACACCCACAGATGCGCACACCCAGACACGCCCACCTACAGGCACACCCACAGACTCGCGCACACCCACAGATTCGCACACACCCAGACGTGCACACACACACCCAGACACGCACACACCCACAGACACGCCCACCCACAGACACGCCCACCCACAGACACGCACACACCCACAGACACGCACACACCCACCCACAGACACCCACACCCACAGACGCGCACACACCCAGACACGCACACACCCACCCAGACACGCCCACCCACACCCACAGACACGCACACACCCAGACACGCCCACCCACAGACACGCACACACCCACAGACACGCACACACCCACCCAGACACGCACACCCACAGACACGCACACACCCAGACACGCCCACCCACAGACGCGCACACACCCACAGACACGCCCGCCCACCCACACACAGGCGCCCACCCACACACAGGCGCGCACACACTCACAACCCAAGGTGCAGCCTTTTGAATCAGTCTGAAGAAGGGTGTCGCTGAGTTACTCCGGCATTTTGTGTCCACCTTTTGAATGGAGATCCTCCCGCCAAACCGGTGATTGACGGCCCCGCCGACCAATGGGAACGTGGGACAGCCCGGGGGGCGGTGCGGAGCGGCCAATGTGCGGTGGGTGTGGGCGGGACCACGGGGTGGGCGTCGCGTCGCGTCGCGTCGTCGTCCCGGAGCCGCCATGAACCCCGTCACCGCCGCCACAACCACCGCCATCGAGATCTACGCGGCCGCCTGCCGCTGCGCCATGCTGCTGCCCGCACCGCCCATGCGGGCCGACCTCGCCCGCCTCGTTCCCTTCCTGCGGCAATGGCTCTCCTGCGCCGTCTGCGGTAAGCGGCCCCCTTCCCTCGGCTCATCCACCTCGGGCAGCGTCTGAGGGGAGCCTTCCTCACACTCATTACTGTTGGGTGGGACAGTAAGGGGAGCCTTCCTCACACTCATTACTGTTGGGTGGGTCAGCGTCTGAGGGGAGAACCTTCCTCACACTCATCACTGTTGGGTGGGTCAGCAAGGGGAGCCTTCCTCACACTCATTACTGTTGGGTGGGCAACGTATGAGGGAGTAAGTTCCTCACACTCATTACTGTTGATGTCGGGCAGCGTCTGAGGGAGAACCTTCCTCACACTTATTACTCTGGGGGTCGGGCAGCGTCTGAGGGGAGCCTTCCTCACACTCATTACTGTTGGGTGGGACAGTAAGGGGAGCCTTCCTCACACTCATTACTGTTGGGTGGGACAGCATCTGAGGGGAACCTTCCTCACACTCATTACTGTGGGGGTCGGACAGCGTCTGAGGGGAGCCTTCCTCACACTCATTGCTGTTGGGTGGGACAGCAAGGGGAGCCTTCCTCACACTCATTACTGTTGGGTGGGCAACGTATGAGGGAGTAAGTTCCTCACACTCATTACTGTTGATGTCGGGCAGCGTCTGAGGGAGAACCTTCCTCACACTCATTACTGCTGGGTGGGTCAGCGTCTGAGGGAGAACCTTCCTTACATTCATTACTGTTGGGTGGGACAGCGTCTGAGGGGAGAACCTTCCTTACATTCATTACTGTTGGGTGGGACAGCATCTGAGGAGAGCCTTCCTCACGCTCATTACTGTGGGGGTCGGACAGCGTCTGAGGGGAGCCTGCCCAACACTGATTACTGTTGGGTGGGACAGCATCTGAGGGAGAACCTTCCTCACACTCATTACTGTTGGGTGGGACAGCAAGGGGAGCCTTCCTCACACTCATTACTGTTGATGTCGGGCAGCGTCTGAGGGAGAACCTTCCTCACACTTATTACTGTGGGGGTCGGGCAGCATCTGAGGGGAGCCCGCCCAACACTCATTACTGTTGGGTGGGACAGCGTCTGAGGGAGAACCTTCGTCACGCTCATTACTGTTGGGTGGAGGCGGGAGGACACAAAGTCTGGCAAGTGGTGGGTGTAGGAGATGCTGATTTACACCAAGATCGACACAAAATGCTGGAGAAACTCAGCGGGTCGGGCAGCATCCAAGGGAATCCTCCTACAAACTGATTGCAGTTGGGTGGGAAAGGAGGGGGAGGACAAAGTCTGGCAAGTGATGGGTGGATAAGTTGCTGGGGGAAATTACCTGCCCATTGGTTAATAGCTGGACATTAATAGTGTAGAGCAGTGGAGTTTGCTGCCTTATAGCGCTTGCAGTGCCGGAGACCTGGGTTCGATCCCGACTACGGGTGCTGTCTGTACGGAATTTTGTACTTTTGCCCCGTGAGCTGCGTGGATTTTCTCCGAGATCTTCAGTTTCCTCCCACGTTCCAAAGAGGTACAGGTTTGATTAATGAATATCTGTACTAATGATACATTCCTGAAAACAGCTGGATTAGTGATAAAACTACTGGATTTATATAAACAAACAAAATACCAGGTGGCCTTGGAATAATTGTCCTCTTAATCACTGGTCTGTGATTATCAGCTGGCTTGATACACTGAAGGCTTCTTACAGTGAGAGGGGAAAGATTTGAAAGGGAGCTGAGGGGCATCTTTTTCACACAGCGAGTGATGGACCAAGCTGGCAAAGGAAGTGGAAAGGGCAGGTACAGTTATGACATTTAAAAGACAATGAGCCAGGTACATGGAGAGGAAAGGTCTGGAGGATATGAGCCAGGAGCAGGCAGGCTGGACGAGCTTGGTTTGGCAACGTGGATGGATGAGTTGGGACAAAGGGCCTGTTTCTGTCCTGTCTGGTTCTACGACTCGATGTCAACCCTTAAGATTGCAGACTTGTCAACCTTAATAATGTTCTCAACTGTCAGACTGGGACTTGATCTACGGAACACAGTCAGAACTGAGAGTGCTAATCTCAGGGAAGGAGATGTTTGTACCCTGAGTCGTTACAAATTCAGAAAAATAAAGCAAGCCTAAGTGACCAGAGTGCTGAAGTGCCCAGTGGTGAAGGTGAAATTGCATGGCCTTCACCATGCAGGTCCCCGTTTTGTTTTTGCCTCAGACACATTTTGAATGTGTTAAAAATATATTGAAAACTCCCAATATCCAATAGGTAGGGGAAAGAAAAGATTAGCATGGATAAAACTCTAGGCATTACCAGTGGAAACCAATGGGATAGGGACTGCAATCCTTGGCCATTGTCTGCAGGAAACCAACAGATAATATGAAGAATCCTTGAAATAAAATTGCAGACTAAGATCTCAGTGTGCTTTACCAAATGTTTATTTCAAACCACCCCTTTTCCTCCTCCACATCACAACTTGCAAAAAAAAAGTTTTGTTACAAAGCAGTCTTGGGATTGTTCGATATGATATTGTTCGCATAATTCCTGCGGATGGGCCAATTATTGTCTGCTTGGCAGCACTGACATCATCCGAGAGTTTCGGCACATAATCTGGTTGGTTCATCACTGATTTACTGGAGGAATGCATTTGTTCCAAAAAAATCTTTCAGATGACAAGTCATTGTAGCTGCCAGGACTCGCCACTGGGCTCAGCCATTGTAGATTCATAAGTTCATCAGTTCTCGGAGCAAACTAGGCCATTTGGCCCATCAAGCCTTCTCCGCTGTTCAATCATAGCTGATCTATCTCTCCCTCCTAACCCCATTCTCCTGCTTTCTCCCCATAACCCCTGACACCCTTATTCATCAAACCAGCTTTTAACCAGCCTTTGTGCTTTGCATCAACCTGACTTGCTCTTTTGGAAGGAATCACAAAATGCTGGAGTAACTCAGCAGGTCCGGCAGCATCTCTGGAGAGAAGGAATGGGTGACGTTTCGGGTCGAGACCCTTCAGACTGATGTCGGGGGGGGACGACGACGACAAAGAAAGGATATAGGTGGAGACAGGAAGACAGTGGGAGAACTGGGAAGGGGGTGGGGAAGAGAGGGACAGAAGAACTATCTAAGGTTAGAGAAGTCAATGTTCATAGTCTGTTCATAGGTTATCTACCTGGAATCTTTCTTCACACATGCTACCTGCCTGCTGAGCATTTTGAGCATTATCTTGTTATTTTAAATTCCACTATCTGCAGTGATTGTTTTATGTTTGATCTTCTCTCACTCTGCTCTTCTGCTTTCACCCATCCCCTTCTATTTCCATCTCTTCCATGCAGGTCTCCTATAATTAACTAATCCTATTATCTATTTACCTGTCACTGCTCCAACATCTTTCGTCCCTCACACCATTGTCTCACTTATCACAAGCATTTATTTTGTTCCTTAAAACCCATCCCATATTCAAATTAAAACTTATTTTTCCTATTTGTGGTTGAAAGTTTCTCTGTTTCTTTCTCCACAGATGCTGCCTTACTTGCTGAGTATTTCAAAAGTTTTCTTTTTTACTTTCTGATGATCTGTTAAATCAAGGGCCCGCCCATTTGCCTTTCCAGCAACAGTATAAATGATCATTTGCTAAGCAAAAGTACTTAGCTTGTTAAAGCACATACAACCTGGAAGCAACTTCCCCCAAAACTAATTTAATGAGTCAAATTATTTGCCGCTCTGCATTCCTATCAGTTCATATTTTTATCGTTTCTTTTACAGTAACTGAACAATGGATTGGTTGTAACCTCATACAGTTCTGATTGTGACCTGTTACATTGCAGCTAAAAGTTGAACATGCCTGATCTCTTACTCTAGCTCCTGACTCACTCTTAAACTGTAGAACATCAGGATGGTGAATGGGCAGGTCCTTAGTTTTCACTGCTCAGTTTAACCCCAATTACAGGCCTGCTCTGCCTCACAGGATAACCATGGTGATGTTGGTTTAAACTTGATGACAATCACGCAGCTGTAAAAATGAAGCACAGGCCAGGCCCAGCAGCATCTGGCCCTGTGATTATTTCGGATAAGTATCAGATGAATTTCAATGATTTACATTTCAAGGCAGAGAAAACCAATTAATTGTTCATTTACAAGATTTACTTTCCCAGTTAATATTTTTGAAAATCACCAGCAAAAGATACCAATTAAGTTTCATACTGGCAGAGAAAGCAGCCATTCGGCCCATCTGGTCCCTGCCAGCTCCCAGGACAGCAATCTCATTAATTCCACTCAGTTGTTCATCCAATTCTGTCACTCACACCCATTAATACATCTTTGATTCTTTTTGTCCATAACCTACCACCAAGGGATAATTGATGGTAACTAATTAACCATCTTTAGATGCCCGGCGTTTGTATCAAAACAGGTACTTGGAGCTGTGAGTTAACAGCAATAGTTTCCATGCCGTCTACATCCTTTATTAAATAATCTCTATGGAAATTATCTAAGCTTTTGTCCCAAGCTGTGTTTCACAATGATACTGAACAGTGTGATTCAAAATAAAATGCAAATGTGCAACATATTACTATTGCAGTGATAAAACAGTGCTACTGCCTCAACTCTAGAGATCTGCATTTAACCTTGATCGTGGGTGTTATCTTTATGGAGTTCATATTACTCCCCTGGGTTTCCCAGCTGCGTTTGCACATGCAAGTGGTTCTTGACCCGAAACATCACCCATTCCTTCTCTCCAGAGATCCTGCCTTTCCCACTGAGTTACTCCAGCATTTTGTGTTAATCTTTGGTGTAAACCAGCATCTGCAGTTCCTTCCTACACCAGTGGTACACTTTGTTAGGTTAACTGTCTGCTGCAAATTTTCATCAGCATAGGTGGGTGGCAAGAGAACCAAGGGGGACGGGTGGGTAGCATGATGTGCGAGAGAGAAAAGTTATGGATTAGTGTAAATGGTTGCATGATGGTCAGTCAAAAGTGTTGGGCTCATGAGTCAGTTTCTGTGCATATGACTAATATAGAATCTAGCTCTTTATCAGTTGACAGCAGTCAACCCACCATATCATCCTCTGCAATGTTCTGCAACTGATACTCATTGCTCATCATTCCTTTTGTTTGTTATTTATCCTCACGTGCTTCACTAAATTCCTTAGAGTTTGAGTTTGATGGACATTAATCAAAAGCCATTTTGAAATTAAGGCATACCATATCATATAGTTAAAACCATCCATTGGATTGTGGCTTAATTCGTCAGGCAAAATCTCCCTCTTCTGAATACACGTTGACTTATGTTTATTAGTGATCATCTGCAAGTCTACTCAAAATTTGTATAATGGAATAATTAAAAGGACATTTTTCTTCCCCTGTAGATCTGTGTGTGCTGTTCGGGCGTGTCAAGGCCATTACCACACTCAGTTACATAATGACAACCATATAGTGACCAATTAATGGGTTCTGATGTTTGTCTCTAATTTTTGAGTGATGCATAATTTTTCATCTTTTAGTTGTGTTGAAACTGCTTCACAAATACTTGTAACCATATTTGGGAACTTTGTTTCTTTGATTTAGGTAATCTCCTCAGAAATCCAGTTGGTCCAAAAAAGTCAGTGTGCCAGCATTTTGTTTGTAAACGATGCACAGGGCAGAAAATGCGAATGAAGCCTTTCTGCAGTTGGTGCAAAGACCATGGAACATTTGTGGAAAATGAGCAACTTCGTATTCTTCTAACTTGCTATAAGAAACTTTGTGACTATATAGCTAGTTGTGCCATAATGGAAGATATTTCAGAAAACAACACCTTACCAGTTAACTTGAATATTTTGTTAAAAGAAGGTATGATGCTGGTGCAGGATAAAATGGAGTCTAGTGAGTTATGTTGCACAGAAAAAGCTATGAAAATATTAAGCAAATTGACGCTCCAGGTAGTACAAGTGCAGGTAGTGCAAAAATCTATCATTTCAAATCAACCAAATGACATTGTCCACGTCAGTGTGAAGGACAGGAAAAAAGCTGTTAATGTCTTTACGAGAAAGGTTTGCAAACAAAACGTGTTACAGAACAATAACAGTTGTTATGTAGAAAATAATAAGGATAAAAGTGTAATTCAAGCATTCACTGAGCCTATTCCTACATCATCCACGCCGCTATATAACACAAGTCCACCTACCTTAAAGAAACCGACTGATAACAGACATACTAGTGTCACTGAAAGACTGAAAAATATGGTTAAAAGTTACAATGCTAAATATAAAACAGTAAAGAGATTAGGAATTCAAGAATATGCTGGTTCAACGAAATCTATGTATAAAAAGCCAAGAGGGAAACCTGGGTGCAAGTGTGGGAGGGCAGCATGTGCCCCGAGTGTTTTGACTTGCAGGGGGCAGAGGTGCCCTTGCTATGCAAATCGTAGGGCTTGTCTAGATTGCATCTGCTGTGGCTGTAACAATTCCTACATGGAGAATGGCACAAAGAAACTGGAATCCTTTGCTGTTCCAGAAATAGCTCATAAGCAGAGCAAATTACTAAAAAGCGTTGACAATTCAAGTTCAATGGGTCAGACAAAACAGATGTAATTCTTTATATTAATAACACTAAGTGTAAAACATTATAAGAAATCTTGAAACATTTTAATTGATTGAAGAAAGAGTGCCAACATTTTGAACATAGCATACCAATTTACATTGCAGTTTCTGTTTGACAAAGTGACTCAGCGTACTAATCTTGGCATGGGAGATTTTCTGCTTGTCTTTCTAGGAACCAGTGTGAATATCTTATACACTATCACTCCAAAGCAGAAATCCTGATGTCTTAAAATTAGAAGATTGGTGGTGAGGAAGAAGTAGAATTTTTCAAGGCTTTTATTTGGCATCATAATTATGCTGTATTTAACAAAGTTAAGAGCAAATTTGCATTGCACGACACTGTATATGAATAGTTTACTCAGATTATTTTTGGCAAAAACACATTTTCATGGTTCAAAGCTCAAATAGCACTGGCACTGATAATACAAATAGAGCAGATAAAAGACTTCATAATTCATGATGCATAATGGCAAACAAAAATAGCAGATGTCTGTCACTGTACAATTTCATTAAAAACTTGAACACTGCTGCATGCAAATATTTATACATTTTAAGATCTTGAGATATCAATCAGGCAATGTTCACAGTCTTTTATATTTCTTTTAGTTACAATTAAAAAAAAACAGGAGGGATCCACATTTAATCATTTAGATTCCTAGGACTGGGTTTACTATATCTAAACCAGAAACAACACAATTATTTCAGAATGAAGAATTGAAGTTGTATTTGTTTCTAGCATTTAAAAAAAATGCAAACAATTGGTTATACTAATACTGTGGGGAATTTTTATTCATGAAAAGAGCAGATTTGATAATTGACCTCCTTTAAAAAAAACTGATTACATCCCACTCACTTTATTTCTTAACAGTGGGGAGCCAGGATCTGTCATTGATCAACTCCCAGGAGGCGGGTTGGCAATTTAAATATAACAAGGCTGCAAATGTTATATTGAACCACATTTTTTACATTTAACCTTGGATGCCTGAGTTTTTTAGGCCTTGGGATACCTGGCAGATAAGGGGAGGGGAAGACTGCTGAATGCAATAGGTAAGTACCTTTTTGAATAGACTGCTGCTTTATTTGCTTTATGAAAGCCCATACGCGTATCTGATAGGGGCTGATAGACTTCTTCCTGCCAGAAATAACCCTTTCCAAACAATTCCTCGGCAACCTGTCCGATCTCTTTTACAAAATCTATGATCCTCCCTGTGGTTTTTACTCAATCTGTCTTTTGGATGTTGGCCTCTACCTTGTTCCAATGTCTGATCTTTCCTCTTTCCACTCAGTTTGCAGCCTCATATAGTATATCTACATTATCCATCCAACCTCTCGGTTTCATTAGTTGGGTCAGGGAAATGGAGATAATTAAATGCTGAGCAAGATTGGGAATTAAGTTTGTCTGCCTGCAAGAAAGCCATACCAGTTTCCAGGCCAATTCCCAACTCTATTAAAACCTTTGTATTCTGCCACAGTTTTTTTACCTGTTGCAACTTATTTTTGATAATATTGGAATTATTGAACCTGTTCCTATGAAGGTTTATCATTATTAATACAATGAGTTCTTTAGCCACTGTCACATTAATTGTGCTTATAACACCACCATCTTGGTGCATTAGCTTTGAATATTTGTTTAACCTCATTTCTTCCAATGATTTCAGTTTTTTCATTAAAAAAAACAATAAAAGAAAACAAGGAGAGTTGAAGATGAATGTAATTCTTTGCAATGTTTGAAGAACACTTATTTCTTCCAAAAATGTATTAGATACTATGTGAATCATACTGAACTGCACTAAAACTTTTGTTTTAATAGATTGCCTAAAGAAAGGAGATAGATTGCCTTTCTTTATCTCCCACATCCTGACAAGTGGTGTAAAGCAGCAAGCTTAAATAGTGTTTAGTGACAATTCAATCCTTGTTAATTGGAGACTTCTTGCCACCCTTATGGAGTTGAAATGTAATGATATGTAGCTAAGATATTGATACACTTTAATAAACAGTGCAAAATGTTTGTGCTTTCGTTCTTGGAACATAAAGTTGCTAAAGTTATAATTTTCATGATCCAGTGAATTAAATTCATTCTGAAGAGGGTTTTATATGCATTGATTGTATGCTGGATGGATGTAGGGGTGTGGGCTGAGCTGCAAGAGGGATGGTTTGTAGAAATAAATGCTTGATGAAACAGGTTTTAAGTTTTGTTTTATTTTTTTTCCTGTTGATTTCATAATAATGCTCCAAATTTCCTGCTATTTTGCTCATATGAATTCTCTGCAAGGAGGAAGGGGTGCTGTAGAAGCAGGCCTCCATTTTACATTTTTGCTGAGCGGAGTAGTTTTGGTTCTTGTGATGTATAACTCTGGCAATGGCTCAGTTCCTGTTCTCTTGTATTTCATTCAACAAGTGCAGCATGCAAATGTGCCGTGTGATTGTAGTTCGCTGGATTTGATCACTGGTTAGTGTTCATTTCGCTGACGCCAGGGTATTGTTGCTTTGAATGCCACTTGGCTCCAGTACCTCTGGCGTGCAAATGTGATCGGGAAGTTTGCAACTAATGTCTTTGTGAGCAGTGAGCCAGTTGTCATAAAAGTTTATAAGAAGGTTATTTCTTTCAAGAAGGAAGATGAAAAATTGCTGGAAATAAAAAATAATTAAAGTTCACTACCAAGTGCCAAATTCTTTCATTGTTACTTTTTACCAAATCTCTTGTAACACAAACATTTTCAAAAGATTTGTGACACAACTTAGTTCCATAAGCTTGCCAGGCTTTGGCCCGCCCCACCTCCGTTCAAGCTTTCTTCCTCCCCAACTTTACTATCCTGCCCCATTCCTTCTCCCCGCACCCATTCCCTCCCTCCTTATCCCTCTGGCTTTACATTTCTCTCCTCTGACACCTGTAAGATTTGAGAAGTTTTCCCTCATTCTGAAAGCAAAGAGCTGCAGTTTGGACATTTTAAACGGGAAACTGGGGCTGATAGCGGAGAAAGGTTGCGGTCAGTTTACCAAGGGATGTCACAATCTGTGGGTCCTAAAATGGCCGCAGGACCTCGTGACCAGCCACAAGAGCAAAAACCTTACAGCCCAGTCTCTAGGTTTCTGCAAAGCCATGGCCAGAACAATGGATGGGTATTGGCCATGCAGAAATCTGCGAAACCAGGTCGAAGTCCAGACACTGGGGCGCTGACATCAGCATACTCACAATGCCCCAAGCCGACCTACACAGTTAATCTCGTTAAGGGGGCACAATAGCCCATAGAAAACTACCTGGTAGGTGATGGGAAACCAGTTAAACCCATCACCTCGCAACGAAATACCAATTAACACCGTCTGGCCATCCCCGGTACTCCCCGGACATAAGCGCAGATCAGAGAGAAAACTCAATACATATCTTTTAAACAAAGAGATCCCGAGATCTGGCGGGAGATAGGACGGGTCAGAATAGTATAACTGGCCACGACTTTTGGGTTTTAAACTCATGCAAGAAACAAGTCAAACGGATGCAGGAGGAAGAAAAGACAGGCAAGAAGAAGCGAAGTGCAAGAGAGAGGAACCGGCACGCAACTCGAGAAGAAATACTGCAAGAAAACCTGCAAGGAACGCAAGAAACGGAAGGAAGAAACTCAGGGGACAAGCACGACCCTCACGGAAAGCAGCGGAGAAGCAGCACGAACAGCCAGTAACCCCGTAATAGCCCCATGGTGAGCATGTACCCCGATCCTGCATATCCTGGACATAGTTTAGTGTAGAGGGGAGGGTGGTTTGAATAAACGTGGGTGTGTAAAGGAATATGTGTTGGTCAATTTTGCGATGTGTCGTACGTTCCCCATCTTACAGTCGTGTATATGTCTTGTAGAACTGCGTTTTAGAATTCAGAGTAAAAGGTATTCATGTATATGTCTTGTAGAACTGTGCGTTTTATGATTCATAGTCAAAAGTATTCATGTAATTCGGTATGTGTCTTATAGATATGTCTTATAGAACTGTATAAGTATTCATGGACAATAGTCCCAAGCGCTCAATAAAAGCCTTTTCCATTTAAACCCTGGTCTTCAAATCTGGTCTGGTTGAATTTTCTGCACTATAAACGCTCCTGCATCTAAGTCCAGTGTCTAGAACCGTAGGGGGTGAGTGGGTTGAACCACTCACGGGGAACCAGTGTGCGCGGCCTGGTCAAGGGATCAGACCAAGGCACGGGGACCTTAGGTCGGGCGAAAGCTCGGCGCAGAAACCCCTTACACACCCTATTGTCTTATTTTCACCTCTAGCCTTTGTCCCCCCATCTGCAAATCAAAACCCCCCTCTCCTGGATCCACCATTAGCCGGGCTAGTATAGTGTTAATGTGCGGGCATCGCTGGTCAGTGCTGACTCGGTGGGCCGAAGGGCCAGTTTCCGTGTTGTAACTAAACTAAACTAAAGCTTTGTCTCACCTGTACCTCCTTTCCAGCTTTCCTAAACATAGCTTATTCGTGTCCCCCAGAGATACTGCCTGACCCACTGAGTTGCTTCAGAACTTTGTGTTTTACTCATAATTCCACACTAGATTTTTTTGTTTAATCGTCTTTTGGCACATGGGCATCGCTGACGAGTGAATAATTTATTCCCCATCTCCTAAATGCCGCTAATGAGCTACCTCCTTCATTTGCTGTAGTACTTCTGGTGAAGGAACAGTTCCTGTGCCACAAGGAGGCAGTTCCATGATTTAGATCCAGCAATGATATTGCATTTCCAAATGAGGTAAAACAATTGGTTTATTAATGCAGTAAAACTCAGTTTAATGCAGCATGCTCAGGAAATTAGTGGTGCTGGTGTGGCCGATTTTCCACACTTACATTTTATTTGAATTTATACAACAGTTAACTTTTAATTCACTTTTTTTTCCTAGATGTAGCACAGTAGTATGTCCATTTTCCAGCGAAACTAGTAAATTTAAAGGGAGCTCGGGAAATGAGGTCTTGTGAGTTGTAAAGTAAGCAAGAGAAACAGACCATGGAGAGTTTCAAGGAATGTGGAGGAAAGAACTGCAGTTGCTGGTTTAAATCGAAGGTAGACACAAAATGCTGGAGTAACTCAGCGGGACAGGCAGCATCTCTGGAGAGAAGGAATGGGTGACGTTTCGGGTCGAGACCCTTCAGACTGATGTCGGGAGTGGGCGAGAAAGAGATAGAATGTAGTCGGAGACAGTAAGACTGGTGGGAGAAGGGGGAAGGATGGAGAGAGAGGGAAAGCAACGTCTATTTGAAGTTAGAGAAGTCAATGTTCATACCTCTGGGGTGTAAGCTACCCAAGCAAAATATGAGGTGCTGTTCCTCCAATTTGCACTGGGCCTCACTCTGACAATGGAGGAGGCCCAGGACAGAAAGGTCAGATTGGGAAAGGGAGGGGGAGTTAAAGTGCTGAGCAACCGGGAGATCAGGTAGGTTAAGGCAGACTGAGCGGAGGTGTTCAGCAAAATGATCGCCGAGCCTGCACTTGGCCTTGCCGATATACAGGAGTTGTCACCTGGAACAGTGGATACAGTAGATGAGGTTGGAGGAGTTGCATGAACCTCTGCCTCACCTGAAAAGACTGTTGGGGTCCTTGGATGGATGGTTTCAAGGGAGTATGGGAAAAGAGGATTAGTTTAAAATGGCATCATGGACATTGTGGGCCAAAGGGTTGAGTTAAATGGAGTGGCAAAGAGGGGCAGGAGAGTTGCATTTGGGAAATGAGGCCATGGTGAGTTTCAAGGTAGCATGGGAGATAGAACCACGTGAGTTTAAAGGGAACTGGGGCCTTCATGTATACTTTGGATCTCAGGAATCAGGGCAGGAAACACAGGAACTGGATCCCAGTGTGTTAAACCAGGATTGTTGTATGTGAAAGGTGGGGCCCAATTTTAGTGAGGAGGGTTTGCCCTGTGCTAATGTACTTGGGCAACTCGAATGGTATATTCTGCACCCAATCGTCAGGCCACAGGTCTCTTTGCATGCCTCGGTTTGTAGATGTTGGTAGCCATTAGTGTTTTTGGAGCAGATGGCAGAATTCGTAGTTTGTGTTTGATCCAAATTTTCATCAAGAGAGGTTACCACAACCATTTCCAGATGGTTCTACAGACATGATTGTCATCAGACATATTGTGTGGTAATTCCTAATTACCCTGTTCTGCCTTTTACATACAAAACCACAGAAAATCTACAAACCCACTGCCTGGCGTGCTGGAGTCTCACGAACGGCTGAAAAGCACACGATACATCCATTAAGAGCTGCATTCTTCCAGATCCCTCGACCAGACTCGGCTTCATTATTTGAATGAAAAAGAATTTTTGGGGATTGCTATGCCTATTGCTATCATTACTATTTGTAACAGACACAAATTGCTGGAGTAACTCAGAGGGACAGGCAGCATCTCTGGAGAGAAGGAATAGGTAACGTTTCAGGTCAAAACCCTTCTTCAAACTCCAGATTTCAGAGTCTGAAGAAGTCACCGTTCCTTCTCTACAGAGATGCTGCCTGTCCTGCTGAGTTGCTCCAGCATTTTGTGTCTATCTTTGGTGTAAACCAGCATCTGTAGTTCCTTCCTACACATTTCTATTTGTGGTGCAGCAGGATAAGAGTTAATCCCATTTGGTGATTGGAATGGACATGATCTCCAAATGACCTCTGTTGTTAAATTTCTACAACATTTTTCATAAAAATCAAGCAAACATCTAACATCTGTGCAACAGGTAGCTCACAAACATTTATACTGGTCTACGGTGAATTAACAGCGGAGAAAGAAACTTGAGTCGTGTTATTTTCAGTTAAAATAATCAAAATTGCGGTGTTTAACCTCGAGCCACTTCTAAAGACTTCTCGAGCACAGATATTTAATCTTTAGATTCTCAGCTTTGTAAGGTTAATAGGCTCTTTTGTGTTACTGTTTACCCAGGAAAGTGACAAGGTTAGAGTTACCAATAAAATATTCCTTGTCGAATTATCTCATGGCTGATACAACAATATGTCAAAAGTCATATATAAACACAAAACTATTCTCTTCAATTTTTTCATAAACCCAAGGTGGATATTTAGTTTAGTTTAGAAATACAGTTTGGAAACAGGCCCTTCGACCCACTGAGTCCATGTTGACCATCAATCTCTGTTCACAAGTTCTATACTGTATATTGCGGCGTACCCGGGGATTAGGCCACTCCCTGGATCATACCTACCTGGCGTCTTGCCTGATTCCTACTGTGTCCAGACCCACTACAATATCTTTCTTTTATGCCTCCACTCCCTACAAACCAGGGGCAATTTTACAGAGACAAATTAAGCTACAAACCCGGATTAATCTGCAAACTGGAGCACCTGGAGAAAACCCACGTGGTCACAAGAAGAACGTACAAACTCCACACAGACAGCCTCCAAAATCAAGATCGAACCTGGGTCTCTGGTATTGTGAGGCAGCAGCTCTACCAACTTGGATATTACCTGCTCCAAGAACTCTATACCTATTTTAATGCACCTTACAATTAGACAAAACATCACCACTTATCTGTCATCTTTGGGTCTGAATCCTGATGGAAAAAACACCGTTGATATTAGCAATACCCTAAGATCTGCTGTATCTTTCACTGGACCAAAGTCATTAAATCAATTGAAGCTTTTTCTGCTATTACAATAGCTATCATTGAGTCATTCAATAGGAAAACAGGCCCTTCGAACCACCGTATACAACAATCATCAAGTACCATTAACACTAATCCCATTTCATTCAGCTCATCTTCCCTTCCACTCTACATTCTACTTCTCACCTACACAATTTGGGCCAATTAACCTCCCAAGCTCCAAGTCTTTGTGATATGGGAGGAGAGCAGAGCACTAGCTGGCGGTTAAAACGTTCACAACAAGGATGTTCAAACTCCACGCAACACCGGAGGTCAGGATTGAACCTGGAGCGGTGGTCGTGGCTCTATTAGCTGCACCACCACGCTGCCGACTTAATAAATATCTGTAGCTGATTATAATTATCTACAATTAATTGCAGATACCCAACAGCTTTTATTTTATAAGTCTACCAAAATCTTTTACTACTTTGGTCATTGCTATTCAGGTTTTCTCCCACGTGAAAGTCTGATACTTCACCAATTAGTTTTCTTATGGAGATACAGTAAACCCTTGTTATAACGGACCATGGTGAGAATGATGCACGTTATTGTTAATTGTCCACTGTAACCGAGTACGGTATTATCATTGCATAAGAAGTAGAAACAAGCAACTGCAGTTGCTGGTTAATACACAAAAGGACACAGAGTGTTGGAGTAACTCAGCGGGACAGGCAGCATCTCTGGAGAGAAGGAAGGAATGGGTGATGTTTCGGGTCGAGACCCTTCTTCGACTTCCTATCCATTATAAAGAGGTCCGTTAAAACAAGCTTTTACTGTACCCTCACTGCATGATATTTTCTCTTGCAGTGATGGAACCTGGGAATGCAGCAATGAAGCATCCCTTTGGAATAGAGCTCAATGTCTCTTATAGAAGAAAAACAGAATTTGAAACAAAAATAAAGAATAGTGAGAACGTTCAGCAGTCAAGTAGCATTTTATGGAATCATAGAGGAATACAGCATCAAACAGGCCCATTGGCCCAACATGACCTGCCGATCATCAACATCTCATCTACAGTTCTTCATTTATAGTCTTTTATGCCTTGGCAATTCAAATGTTCATCTAGCCCTGTCTATGACCAACATTGTATTCTTCATGGGGGTCAGAGGTTGATAGAGGTTTTTAAAATTTTGAGAGGGACGGACAGAGTTGACGTGGGTAGGCTTTTCCCTTTGAGAGTGGGGAAGATTCCAACAAGGGGACATAGCTTCAGAATTGAGGGACAAAAGTTTAGGGGTAACATGAGGGGTAACTTCTTTACTCAGAGGGTGGTGGCTGTATGGAATGGGCTTCCGGTGGAAGTGGTGGAGGCAGGCTCGATTTTATTATTTAAGAGTAAATTGGATAGGTATATGGATAAGAGGGGATTAGAGGGTTATGGTCTGAGTGCAGGTAGATGAGACTAGGTCAGGGAGAGTGGTCGGCGTGGACTGGTAGGGCCGAACGGGCCTGTTTCCGTGCTGTAGTTGTTATATGGTTATGGTTATGGTCAGGCCCTGCAGGAAAGTCTCTCCCATTTTCATTAGTTCTTGCTACCTCTAATTTTTTTTAGATTTAGAGATACAGCGCAGAAACAGGCCCTTCGGCCCACCGGGTCCGCGCCGCCCAGCGATCCCCACGCATTAACATTATCCTACACCCACTAGGGACAATTTTTACATTTGCCCTGCCAATTAACCTACAAACCTGTACGTCTTTGGAGTGTGGGAGGAAACCGAAGATCTCGGAGAAAACCCACGCAGGTCACGGGGAGAACGTACAAACTCCCTACAGTACAGCACCCATAATCGGGATCGAACCTGAGTCTCCGGCGCTGCATTCGCTGGAAGGCAGTAACTCTACCGCTGCGCCACCGTGCAAGTCCTCAAACTTGTCTTCTACAAGAATGAGGAAGTGTGGATTATACTGGGCTGGTGAGATGACATGGTTCAACAGGCAGTGTATGCACATTGTGGTATGTAGCGTGAGGTTTGCAGCTGTACTAAGTTTATTGGGATGAAGTTAAGCAGCCTGATGTGATTAAGCACTGTAATTATGTGGTGCCATTCATAAAGAGTTTTGTTTGGGACTGAGGTGTTGCAAGTTTAGTGGTGATTTTGGCTTCAGAGTGTCTGGCAGAATTCTGGCAAAAAACTGCGACAATTCAATGGCTGCTGGGACCGAAGACACTGGCAGCCATAGTAAGTGCTTGCCTCCAGTACACCGCTTGTCCTCCAGAAGGCGTTGTGTGTCAACAGTACGGGCCAGGGGTCGTGACCTCGCCTGCCATGTGAAGGACCTATACAGTTTAATTGGTGCATGGAATTGCCAAACCTCAAGATTTCGTTAAAGCAGTACACTATCATGCCTTGGAAAAATAATAGAATTTCTTAATCGTCACTGAAGCTCCCTACCAAACTATATTGTGGGAATACCTTCAACAGATGAACTGCAGTAGATCAAGAAGGCAATTATCCACTTAGATGGCAATTATCACTTAGGGCACTTATCAGGCAATATGCAACAGAAACTTTATTGAAAAACTTTTTTTTTTAAATATCCAAAATTGTTGCAAAGGTAAAGAATATGCACAGTCCAGCTTCCTTGGTGAGTTTCTCAATTTCAAAATGCTCCTTTCTAGCCATGAGTTCCCAATTTTTATCAATCCCTCGAGAGAAAATAAAAAGTAAAATACTTTTTTCAATTGTTCCCTTTGTTCATTCTGATTTCGCTGCAAATGCAAATATGAACTAATGTTCAAAAGCAAGAATTAGTTTTTTTAAAGTTCCCAATACTAATAGACTTAAAACTTTACTTCGTATTTTAAACATTTGGCATGGAACTATACTATTTTTCCCAAATAAATTTTATACTGCCTTAAACAAAACCTAGAGTGATGAAATGCTAAATCCATTTTTATTACATAGGATTTATTGCATATTACTTTCTCTTCTACAAGGTTTAGGGATTGTTATTGCTAGTGGGCCATATTCCATTAGAACATGGAACAGTACAGCACAGGAACTTTTGGACCACAATGTCTGTGCCAAACTTGATGCCAAGAAAAACTATCTCATCTGCCGTAATCCGTATCCATGTGCCTATCTAAAAATCTCTTAAACACCACTATCGTATCTGCCTCCACTACCAGTCCTGGCAGCGCATTGTAGGCACCCACCACCCTCTGTGTGAAAAAAAAACTTGTCCCTTTAACATCTCCTTTAAACTTTACCCCTCTCACCTTAAAGCTATGCCCCATTGCCTTTGATATCTCCTCCCTGGGAATAAGGTTCTAACTGTCTACCCTCTCTATGCCTCACATAATTTGATATATTTCTATCATCTAATACAGCAACGATTGGTGAAAATCAGAGCTTCGTGGTATGTTTGTAATCTCTAACTTTTTCACTAGATGGCATGAGAGAAAAGCCACAGGAAGAGCACCTACCTGGAAAGGAACGTACCTGCTAATAAAAGCAGGTGGCCATTCCACCCATGAGGTCCATGTTAGCTCCCAGCAAAACACTCCAGTCACGCCTGATCTCCCCTTCACTAGACTGCAGTGCATTATCTCACACAAGCTATCAACTCCCCTTTTTGGAAGCTTTGCCACTGACCTCCAGAAAGAGTAGAACACAAAGTGCTGGAGGGGACCAGTCTGAAGTAGGATCCCGACCCGAAATGTTGTCTACACATTGTGTCCTCCATAGATGCTACCTGACCCGCTGAGGTACTCCAGCAAGGGCGGTACAGTGGTGCAGTGGTAGAGTTGCTGCCTTACAGCACCAGTTATTCGATCCCGACTAAGGGTGCTGTCTGTATGGAGTTTGTACCTTCTCCTTGTGACCGCGTGGGTTTTCTCCGGGTGCTCTGGTTTATAGGTTAATTTGGCTTCGATAAAAATGTAACATTTTCCCTAGTGTGTAGGATAGTGCTAGTGTACGGGGATCGCTGGTTGGCACGGACTCGGTGGGCCGATGGGCATGTTTCCGCACTGTATCTCTAAATTAAACTAAACACTTTGAGTTCGACATAGGATTCCAGCAACTGTTGTTCTTTGTGTCTGACTACAGTAGCCACTACAACAGCTACTGTAAATTACAGCAGCCAATTAATCTACCAGCACAGCTTTGGTTCCTGGCAGCAATATGGAGAGGAAGATGGTGATCAAAAGAAGAATGGCACATTAGTGCCACTGAATGTTGTTGATGGCTTCTGACAGGGCGTGCAAGCAAAGTTGTAACTTAAATATTGAAGAACAAAGTTAATCGCTCATTGAGTGATAAGCACTCGTGGATTTCTGAATTAACAAAAGTTTGCAAAGGAGAGGTAACCAGAATTCCACAGATTCACAACTCTCTGACTGATAAACAATATATTAAACAAAAAGCTCAGTATATATTTATATATACTATACATATACGCACATAAAACAAACAAATAATAACAGTGAGACAGATATGAATTATTCTTTTGCAGAATATTAGTATTCTTCAGAATATTAATCTGTTTCTACCCTTGTAGAGGCATGGATGGGCCAAGCACTTTAAATGATTGGTTTTACATGTTTTATACCTGTAAAACCAACAATCATAATTGCAAAAGGGTGGCCTGGCTATTTTTCACAGGGAAAGTCATCTCAACCACTTCCTCCACTGGCTGAAGACCTTTCCAATGATTAGCAGCGTGGATTTTGAACATGGTTTTTACCACAAAACAATTCCAAGAAAAAAGCACGGAAGTACTGATCCAAGATACAATTTAGACACAAAATGTTGGAGTAACCCAGCAGGACAGGCAGCATCTCTGGAGAGAAGGAATGGGTGACGTTTCGGGCCGAGACCCTTCTTCAGACTGATTCAGACTCAAGGTACAATTTAATGATATTAACTAACAAACTAATGTAATATAAATGAATGTGTTTTTTCTCCATTGACTGTGGTTTAACAAGTGTGTTGCCATTTTAAATTGTACCAGGGGCCCTCCAGAGAGCTGTGCAACCATTGCACTTTATTATTGTAGACAAGACATTTCTTCCCAGCTGTTAACAGGCAACTGAACCAGATAGAATGTGGTCCTGACCTCCTATCTACCTCATTAGAGACCTTTGAACTTTCTTTAATTGGACTTTGTCGGACTTCAATGTTATGTCTTTGCACTAAATGTTGTGCCCTTTATCATTTATCTTTGCCCTGTGGACAAATTGATTGTCTATATGTGTAGTCTTTTTGTTACTGGATAGCACACAATCAAAAGCTTCTCACTTTGTCTCGGTACATGTGACAAAAATAATAAACGAAACGAACTAGTCTGAAGAAGGGTCTCGGCCCAAAACATCACCCATTCTTTCTTTCCAGGTTCCCTGCCTGTCCCGCTGAGTTGCTCCAACATTTTGTATCTGACTAAATTAAAAGGTGCCTAAAAAGGTGGATATCAGTCTAATTAATTCATTCATTAATTAAAATTGTTGAAAACATTAGCGACGCAGTGGTGCTGGTTTCCGACGGGCACGGTGATGGACGCCCCACACATCACTGCCCTCCATACAGCTGGCAAGCTCCTCTTTTGTCTCTACATATGCGTCTTCCATCAACGTCTTCATCATGCATGGTCTTGTATGGTGGTCCCGGGTTCCGTCTTCCATGGGTGGGTTCCCACAGCACAACCTTGTTTGCCGGAATCTAGCTTGGGTGGCCACTGTAGGTTGCCCCTTCTAACTGTGAACATCTTAAGTGAAAACCATGTAGGCTCACCAATCATGCTAAACATAGTTCAATGGTTCAATTGTGCTTTATTCGGCGCACAAGCAACTGCCCAGTGAAATTCTGTTTGCATCTATTACACATGCGGGCGCTGCCATGTTTTGGCGCCGGTGTCCAAAGTCCGGTCGACCCACGCGCTCGATGTACCGGAGCAGTTCCCGTGAACCGACGTCCCTCTCCTCTCCTCGCCCGGTCATTTTTGTGTCCCGGGGGTGCCTCCTGCAGCCGACCTTGAAGGCGCTGGAGACATTACCCCGGCTCACCCTCCCAGCGGCTCTTGCTCCTCGCGGCCGACGTTTCTGATTAGCACGGGTGTCAGAGGTTATGGGGAGAAGGCAGGAGAATGGGGTTAGGAGGGTGAGATAGATCTGCCATGATTGAATGGCGGATTAGACTTGATGGGCCGAGTGGCCTAGTTCTACTCCTATCCCTTATGACCTTCGGCCCCCTCCTGGTTACGCCGTCCGACGAGCCTTCGGGCGGGTTCCCAGTCCCACCGACTGACGAGCCTTCGGGAGGGTCCTGGTGACTGGCAAATCAGCACTTAATAGAAACTAACAGCTACAAAGCAAGAACCGGTGCCATCCGTAAATTAAAGGAGGGAAGAAACCCAGAGGAACTATGATTACACATCAATATCCTGACTATAAACATGCTGCTACAGAATAACAATCTGCTTCTTATCCACTTTGAAAATCCACATTCTGCAGATTCATGTCTTTGGATGTTGAGAGATTCACTCTCCAGCCTGGATCACATTGTATAGCTTGTGGTCGCAGTTGTAAAAATAGATGCACAGCTATAAAACTAGATAGTGTTTAAATGGGTTGGTTTTGGACATATTTAGCACTTGCTAAGAACATATAGACAACCTTTTATTATCTGACTAGACGCCGTAGAATTGTCAAGGTAATTATGTTTGGCTTGTATACTTCAGTAAGTTCAGTTGTATCATTTATCATTTATAATTTGGTCCCATTTTGTGTCAACTGGCTTTTGCACGAATCGTGTCAAAATCTGTCGAGATGATGCAGATTTCTAATTTCTACGTCGGATCAATATTTAGCATTTCACATTTTGTTCCTTGAAAATGGCGTCACAGGTAGATAGGGTGGTCAAGAAGGCTTTCGGCTCATTGGCCTTCATCAGTCAGAGTATTGAGGATAGAAGTTGGGAGGTTTTGTTACGAGGCCACATATAATAATAATAATAATGCATTACATTTATATAGCGCTTTTCAAACACTCAAAGACGCTTTACAGGGATTTCTAGAACATAGAGAAGTGAATAAATAGATAAATAAGTAAATGAGCAGAAAAAGGAGACAGAAGGTGAGGTGACCTTCAGTGGTGAACAGGTGAGACTTCAGTGATGTTTTGAATGTGGTGAGTGAGGAGGAGTCTGACGGTTTGGGGTAGTGAGTTCCATAGGGTGGGAGCAGCGATGGAGAAAGCCCTGTCCCCCCAGGATCTGAGTTTGGTCCGGATGGGGGGGGGGACAGGAGATTGGCAGCAGCAGAGCGGAGGGTGCAGGTGGGAGTGTGCCTGTGGAGGAGGTCAGTGAGGTAGGATGGGGCCAGGTTATGGAGGGCTTTGTAGGTCAGGAGGAGGATTTTGTACTGGATTCTCTGGGGGATGGGGAGCCAGTGGAGTTTGTAAAGGACGGGGGTGATATGGTCACGGATCGGGGAGTGGGTGAGTAGACGGGCAGCGGAGTATTGAAGTTTACTGATGATTTTTGAGGGTGAGCCATAGAGGAGGCTGTTGCAGTAGTCCAGACGGGAGGTGATGAAGGCGTGGATGAGGGTTTCTGCAGCTGTGGAGGAGAGGGATGGACGGAGACGGGCAATGTTTTTGAGGTGGAAGAAGGCTGTCTTTGTGATGTGTTTGATGTGTTTGTCGAAGGAGAGGGTGCATATGGAGCACTGTGTTCAGTTTTGGTCACCCTGTTATGGGAAATATGTTGTTAAGCTCGGAAGGGTGAAGGGAAGAATTACGATGATGTTGCCACGACCAGAGGGCAGAGCTATAGGGAGAGGTTGAGCAGGTCAGGACTTCATTCCTTGGAATGCAGGAGGATGAAGGGTGATCTTATAGAGGTGTCTTAGATCTTGAGAGGAACAGATAGGGGTTTTACAGAGACTTTTACCCAGAGGACATAGGTTTTCATGTGAGGGGGGGGAAAAGATTTAATAGGAACCTATGGAGCAACTTTTTTACACAAAATTCGGTGGTGGTGGGTGTATGGAATGAGCTGCCAGTGGAGGTAGTTAATACAGGTACTATCACAATGTTTAAAAAACATTTGGACAGGTACACAGATATAGTTTAGAAGGATATGGGCCAAACGCAGGCAGGTAGACTAGTATAGATGGGACATGTTGGTTGCTGTGGACGCTCTGGGCGTGCAGCGTAGGTTTACTAGGTTAATTCCCGGAATGGCGGGACTATCATATGTTGAAAGATTGGAGCAACTAGGCTTGTATACACTGGAATTTAGAAGGATGAGAGGAGATCTTATCGAAACGTATAAGATTATTAAGGGGTTGGACACGTTAGAGGCAGGAAACATGTTCCCAATGTTGGGGGAGTCCAGAACAAGGGGCCACAGTTTAAGAATAAGGGGTAGGCCATTTAGAACTGAGATGAGGAAAAACGTTTTCAGTCAGAGAGTTGTGAATCTGTGGAATTCTCTGCCTCAGAAGGCAGTGGAGGCCAATTCTCTGAATGCATTCAAGAGAGAGCAGGATAGAGCTCTTAAGGATAGCGGAGTCAGGGGGTATGGGGAGAAGGCAGGAACGGGGTACTGATTGAGAATGATCAGCCATGATCACATTGATCATGGTGCTGGCTCGAAGGGCTGAATGGCCTCCTCCTGTACCTATTGTCTATTGTCTATTGTCTATTGACAAGTTGGGCCGAAGGGCTTGTTTCCACACTGTAGGACTCTATGACTATTTTAAACAGTGTATATAATGCAAGTATTCTTAAAAAGTTAAAAATTATCCTTATGTTTTAAGTGTAATATTGTTTTAGCCATTAAGTAAATCAGACATTAGATGGAAGAATGATCTGCAACATTGTGATGGATGCTACAGTCATAGAATCATACCGCTGGGAAACAGGCCCTTTAGCCCAACTTGGTGATGTTACAGTTCGGGACCAAAAACACAACGAGCCCTGAAACCTATCCATGTTCTCCAAAGATGCTGTCTGACCCGCTGAACTACTCCAGCGCTTTGTGTCTTTTTTTTGTAAACCAGCATCTGCAGTTACTTATGCCTCTATCATTATTTATTCACAAAATGCTGGAGTAACTCAGCAGGTCAGGCAGCATCACAGGAGAGAAGGAATGGGTGACGTTTCGGGTCGACACCCTTCTTCAGAAGAAGTCTGAAGAAGGGTCTCGACCTGAAACGTCACCCATTCCTTCTTGTCTGAGGTGCTGCCTGACCTGCTGAGTTACTCCAGCATTTTGTGAATAAATACCTTCGATTTGTTCCAGCATCTGCAGTTATTTTCTTATACTATGCCTCTATCATGCTAATCCAACCACTCCTTGTAGCTAACATCTTCTAATCCAGGCAACATTCCAGTAAACATAAACACAAATTGCTGTAGTAACTCAGCGGATCAGGCAGCATCTCTGGAGAAAAAGGATAGGTGACGTTTTGGGTCAGGACACTTCTTCAGACTGGACTCCAGAGATGCTGCCTGACCCGCTGAGTTACTCCAGCATTTTGTGTCTATCTTTGGTATAAACCAGCCTCTGAGGTTCTTTATTTCTACTGCATTCTGGTAAACCTCTTCTGCAACTCTATTACCCTTGAGATGAGAATGGCTGCTCTATCCACATATCTAACTCTTAAGTTTTTGTTATGTGTGATTTCAATTTTCACTGCAGTGAATATTTGGTTTGTTCAACTTGCCACTTTCTAATTGCTGGAATGAAGGCTGAACCATTCTACACGTGGATTGAGGGGCTGCTCATGTATGAATGGTCATGCTCTGAGAATCGCTTTTTTTTCAAAATGATGGGGTCACTTTGAGCAGCCTGGCTAGCTCAGTCGGTAGAGCATGGGACTTAATCTCAGGCATCGTGGGTTTGAGCACCACGTTGGGCGAACACTTCTTTATAGGGGCGGCACGGTGGCGCAGCGGTAGAGTTGCCACCTTACAGCGAATACAGCGCCGGTGACCCGGGTTCGATCCCAACTAAGGGTGCTGTCTGTACGGAGTTTGTACGTTCTCCCCGTGACCCGTGTGGGTTTTCTCCGGCATCTTCGGTTTCCTCCCACACTCCAAAGACGTACAGGGATGAAGGTTAATTGGCTTGATAAATGTAAAAGTTATCCCAAGTGCGTATAGGATAGTGTTAATGTGCGGGGATCGCTGGTCGGCGCGGACCCGGTGGGCTGAAAGGGCCTGTTTACGCGCTGTATCTCTAAACTATCTAAACTAAACTTTACTGTTTTATAAATGACCGTGTGGTATCATTGCAAAACCTATAATTCATTTGATGTCCTGTGTGGTTAGATTGAACCTATTTTGATCATCGCTGCGGTTAGATGCATCTTTAGAGTGAGTATCTAAGCAAATCTTAAAGCAGAATGTAAAGATTTGAGAGGGAGGTGATAGCAAAAATGATAAAGTAGTGAATATGCACCATTTAAGTTGTTGGCTTTCAGCATGTACAGGCAGTTTAACCTGGCATCATACCCAGCACAGAGATTATGGGCTGAAGGGCCTGTTCCTGTGCTGTACGGCTCTGTGTTCTATGTAACACTTCCCCTGATGTATCTAAGGCCTTTTTTGTTCACACGCAAGGAACTGCAGATGCTGGAATCTTGCACAGAACACTCAGGCAGTCAAAATGTGTAGAAAGGAACTGCAGATGCTGGTTTAAATCGAAGATAGACACAAAATGCTGGAGTAACTCAGCGGGACAGGCAGCATCTCTGGAGAGAAGGAATGGGTGACAATAGACAATAGACAATAGGTGCAGGAGTAGGCCATTCAGCCCTTCGAGCCAGCACCGCCATTCAATGTGATCATGGCTGATCATTCACAATCAGTACCCCGTTCCTGCCCTCTCCCCAAACCCCCTGACTCCGCTGTCATTAAGAGCTCTAACTCTCTCTTGAAAGCATCCTGAGAATTGGCCTCCACTGCCTCCACTAACGTTTTGGGGTCGAGACCCTTCCGACTGAATGTAGTGAAGGAGAGAAACCTGGAAAAGAGGTAGTGGTGGGACAAAGTCGGGCAAGTGATAGGTGGATACAGGCGAGGGGTGTTTTTGATTAGCAAATGGGTGGACAAGGGCTAGAGATGAAAAGGGGACCAAAGAGTGACAAAAGGGGACTGAAGGAGACCAAAAGGCCATCACGCTGGTACAGTGGTAGAGTTGCTGCCTTACAGTGCCAGAGCCTGAGTTTGATCCTGACTACGGGTGCTGTCTGTACGGAGTTTGTACATTCTTCCTGTGATCCTGTCTCCAATTAGATAGATGGTAGCTCAAGACTGCTCTCTAGTTGGTGAAAGGATGGTTCAATTGTCTGATAACAGCTGGGAAGATACTGTCCCTCTGAATCTGGAGGTGTGCGTTTTCACAGTTCCACACCACTTCCCTAATGGGAGATGGAAGAAGAGGGAGTGGCAGGGGTGAGACTTGATTATGCCGCTGGCCTTGCCGAGGCAGCGTGAAGTGTAGATGAAGTCAATGGAAGGGAGGTTGGTTTGCGTGATGGTCTGGGCTGCGTCCGTAATCCCCTGCAATTTCTTGCCTTGCATGGGAATCATTCATGTATCCCCAGGGGTATGGCACAGAGCGAGGCAGGCGGCTTTTTGATGGAATTAATGACAATAGCTGGAGATCTCTCTGATAGTACCCAGAGGTGACGGGTCTGAACAGTGTACTTGTTCCTCAGAGCAGTCGACAGTAAACATGGTTAGCTCTCAGATACGTGAATTCTCACTCCTCTCTACATTATTCATTGGAGGTGAAATAAATGTAAGGAAAGCTATGTAAAAATAAAAATCCTGACAATACTCGAGGTTGGGAGGTATCCAGGGAGACAAACAAAATGGACGTCCTTTTATCCATACTGGTAAAGGTTCATTGAACTGAAATATTAACCCGATTCCTCCCTTAGGTATGTATGATAATAGACAATAGACAATAGGTGCAGGAGTAGGCCATTCGGCCCTTTGAGCCAGCACCGCCATTCACCGTGATCATGGCTGATCATGCACAATCAGTACCCCGTTGCTGCATTCTCTCCATATCCCCTGACTCCGCTATCATTAAGAGCTCTATCTAACTCTCTCTTGAAAGCATCCAGAGAATTGTCCTCCACTGCTTTCTGAGGCAGAGAATTCCACAGCTTCACAACTCTCTGACTGAAAAAGTTCTTCCCCATCTCCGTTCTAAATGGCCTACCCCTTATTCTTAAACTGTGGCCCCAGGTTCTGGACTCCCCCAACATCGGGAACATGTTTCCTGCCTCTTGCATGTCCAATCCCTTAATGATCTTATATGTTTCAATAAGATCCTCTCTCATCCTTCTAAATTCCAGACTATACAAGCCCAGTCGCTCCTGTCTTTCAACGTACGACAGACCCTCCATTCCGGGAATTAACCTCGTGAACCTAAGCTGCACTCCTTCAATAGGAAGAATGTCCTTCCTCAAGTTTGGAGACCAAAACTGCACACAGTACTCCAGGTGTGGTCTCACTAGGGCCCTGTACAACTGCAGAAGGATCTCTTTGCTCCTATACTCAACTCCTCTTGATATGAAGGCCAACATTCCATTGGCTTTCTTCACTGCCTGCTGTACCTGCATGCTTCCTTTCAGTGACTGATGCACTAGGACACCCAGATCTGAAGTGATTGGATGAGTTTTTTGTCAAAGCAGAGATGAACGTAATGGGATGGTGCAGCAGTAGAGTTGCTGCCTTGCAGCACCCGAGACCCGGTTTCGATCCCGACTACGGGTGCTGTCTGTACGGAGTTTGTACGTTCTCCCCGTGACCTGCGTGGGTTTTCTCCGAGATCTTCGGTTTCCTCCCACACTCCAAAAGGTTTGTAGGTTAATTGACTTGGTAAATGTAAAAATTGTCCCCAGTGGATATAGGATAGTATGTTAATGTGCGGGGATCGCTGGTCGGCGCGGACCTGGTGGGCTGAAAGGGCCTGTTTCCACGCTGTATCTCTAAACTAGACTAAACCATCCCTACCTATTTCAGGACATCTGCTTTGTGAATACATGTAAAATTATGCGAAAGGGTAGGCAGGTAGAAACCTTTTTTCCAAGGTGGGAATGTCAAAGACCAGAGGGTATAGTTTTCAGATGAGTGGGGTAAAATTTAATGGAGATGAGCGGGGCAAAGTTTTTACACAGAGGGTGGTGGGAGACTAGAAGGCTCTGCCAAGGGGTGGTAATGGAGGCAGATACGATAGTGCCATGAATATTTTATATAAGTTCGTGGATATGCAGGGAACAGAGAGATATACCTGTAAAACGCATGCAGGCAGAGGAGATTAGATTAACTTGGCATCATGGCGGCACGGTGGCGCAGCGGTAGAGTTGCTGCCTTACAGCGAATGCAGCGTCGGAGACTCAGGTTCGATCCTGACTACGGGCGCCGTCTGTACGGAGTTTGTACGTTGTCCCCGTGACCTGCGTGGGTTTTCTCCGAGATCTTCGGTTTCCTCCCACACTCCAAAGACGTACAGGTACGTAGGTTAATTGACAGGGTAAATGTAAAAATTGTCCCCGGTGTGTGTAGGATAGTGTTAGTGTGCAGGGATTGCTGGGCGGCGCGGACTAAGTGGGCAGAAGGGCCTGTTTCCGTGCTGTATCTCTAAATCTAAAAAATAAATTAAAAATTATTGGTATGAACAGTATGGGCCGATTCCTGTGTTTAGATTGTTTAGAGAGACAGTGTGGAAACAGGCCCTTTGGCCCACCGGGTCTGCGCCGACCAGCGATCTCTGCACACCAACACTATCTTACATACACTAGGGACAATTTTTACATTTACCAAGCCAATTAACCTACAAAACCTGCACCTCTTTGAAGTGTGGGAGGAAACCGAAGATCTCGGAGAAAACCCACGCAGGTCACGGGGAGAACGTACAAACTCCGCACAGACAGCGCCCATGGTCGGGATCGAAATCGGAACTCTGGTGCTGCAAGCGCTGTAAGGCAGCAACTCTACCGCTGCGCCATCCTGCCGCCCGTGTGCTGCACTGTTCTATGTTCAATGTTCTTCATCCATCCTCAACTGCAGACACAAGAGGACTAAAATGCATTCTTCCTGAATAATTCCCAGCACAGGCTTGGGTGATAACTTCAGATTAAATTGGAGCCGAGTACATTGTTTCCAGTCCTCTGTGGCAGTTTCTGCACGACCTTGGTGCTGCTCAAGTGAAGGTGAATGGTGCGATTGTATCGGAAAGGGAGATTATGTTGGAAATATCCTTGCCCTTGATCTTGAACAAAATGAGAAGGTTTTGTGGAATCATATCATATCATATCATATCATATATATGCAGCCGGAAACAGGCCTTTTCGGCCCTCCAAGTCCGTGCCGCCCAGCGATCCCCGCACATTAACACTATCCTACACCCACTAGGGTCAATTTTTACATTTACCCAGCCAATTAACCTACATACCTGTACGTCTTTGGAGTGTGGGAGGAAACCGAAGATCTCGGAGAAAACCCACGCAGGTCACGGGGAGAACGTACAAACTCCTTACAGTGCAGCACCCGTAGTCAGGATCGAACCTGAGTCTCCGGCGCTGCATTCGTTGTGAGGCAGCAACTCTACCGCTGCGCTACCGTGCCGCGCATACAATCTGAAACTTCTTCAGTAAAATTCCTGGAATAATTTAGCCCCATTTTAAACAGATTGACCAAGAGTAATCCAATGAGTTGTGTTGGTGCTTTATAAAGTGAATGTCAAATAAAGGGGATACTTGCCACATGTGTCAGCTTAGAGCAAGGGCCTTGTGGGTTGCAGTTGCAATTCTTATCCAATCAATTGTTCAAGGTAGGGCAATAAATATAATTTAAAATATAAATGTAAATCAAGGCACAGTTTCTAATTATTTAAATTGTTCGTAAGTTCATTAATATTAGGAGCAGAATTAGGCCATTTGGCCCATCAAGTCTACTCTGCCATTCAATGATGGCTGATCTATCTTTCCCTCTCAACCCCATTCTCCTGCCTTCTCCCCATAACCCCTGGCACCCGTACTAATCAAGAATCTATCAGTCTCCGGTTTAAAAAATATCCATTTGACTCGGCCTTCACAGCCGTCTGTGGCAATTAATTCCACAGATTCACCACCCTCCTCGTCTCCTTTCTAAAGGTACGTCCTTCTATTCTGAGGCTGTGGCCTCTGGTCCTAGGCTCTCTCACTTGTGGAAACATTCTCTCCACATCCACTCTTTCACTATTCGGTAAGTTTCAGTGAGGTCCCACCTCAATCACGTGGGAGATTATTGGTTTTGCATTTGCACATTAATCGAAAGACAATTTTAGCCCATTAAATTTAGACTAAATTTCAATGAGGTCCCCTCTCATCCTTCTAAACTCGAGCGAGTGCAGGCCCAGTGCCATCAAACGCACAGCAAATTGTTAGCTTGTTTCAACATGTTTTCAACTATTTCAAATATTTTAATGCCCAAAAAAGAAAACCAAACATGCTCATTTTGAAAATGAACAAGATTATATATCGAAGTCTGAAGAAGGGTCTCGACCCGAAACGTCACCCATTCCTTCTCTCCAGAGATGCCGCCTGTCCCGCTGAGTTACTCCAGCATTTTGTGACACCTTCGATTTGCACCAGCATCTGCAGTTATTTTCCTACACAAGATTATACATCGAACTTTTTTTCTGAAAGTGAATTTTAAAATGCGTTCAAAAGGTGGCAGTAAAAGACCATGTATGAAATGGTATGATTTTGTTTCTCTTGTTCCTCCCCTGGTTCATAGTTTGGCCACTAGGTATGCTGCCCGCTCTTCTACAGAACAAACTTTCACAGTGTTTATGCATCAGCATCGCAAGCCGATTCCCGTTTAGTTCAGTTTAGTTTAGGGATACAGTGTGGAAACAGGCCCTTCGGCCCACCGAGTCTGCACCGACCAGCGATCCCCACACATTAACACTGCCCTACACACACTAGGGACAATTTTACATTTATGCCAAGCCAATTAACCTACAAACCTGTACATCTTTGGAGTGTGGGAGGAAACCGAAGATCTCGGAGAAAACGTTTTCAGTCAGAGAGTTGTGAATCTTTGGAATTCTCTGCCTCAGAAGGCTGTGGAGGTCAATTCTCTGAATGCATTCAAGAGAGAGCTAGATAGAGCTCTTAAGGATAGCGGAGTCAGGGGGTATGGGGAGAAGGCAGGAACGGGGTACTGATTGAGAATGATCAGCCATGATCACATTGAATGGCGGTGCTGGCTCGAAGGGCCGAATGGCCTCCTCCTGCACCTATTGTCTATTGTCTATTGTCTAAAACCCACGCGGTCATGGGGCGAACGTACAAACTCCGTACTGACAAACATCGGTAGTCACAACCACACCCGAGTATCTGACGCTATATGGCAGTAGCTCTACCGCTGCGCCACCGTACAGCCCCAATATGGTTATAGAATCCATAGAGTCAAACAGTATGGAAACAGGCCCTTCAGCCCCCCAAATCCACACTGACCATCAAACATCCACTTACATTAAATACCCATTTTTATTCTTCCCAGAGCGCCCAGCCTCAAAATAAAAGGATGTACCTTTAGAAAAGAGCTGTAGAATAATTTCTTTAGGTGGAGGGTGGTGAAGCAGAGAAATTCATTGCCACAGATGGCTGTGGAGGCCACCTTTGGGTATTTTTAAAGCAGAGATTGACAGGTTCTTGATGAGTAAGGACGTCATAGGTTATGGGGAGAAGGCAAAAGAATGGGGTTTGGGAGGGAAAAGTAGATCGGCCATGATTGAAAGGCAGAGTCAACTTGATGGGTCAAATGGCCTAATTCTGCTCCTAAAACCTTTGAACTTATGATGCACTTTGTGATCATATGACCTCACCATATTGAAAGTAAAGTTTCTGTTCTGTTTTCTTTTACATCTTTGACATCTACTGAGTTTATTTTTAACGTATTGGCAGCCTTAGAGTTAGGGTTGCCAACTGTCCCGTATTAGCCAGGACATCCCGTATTTTGGGCTAAATTGGTTTGTCCCGTACGGGACTGACCTTGCCTCGTATTAGCTCCGGGAGATGCTGTAGGCCCCGAAGCTGTAGGCCCCAACACTGTGCGGCCCCGAAGCTGTAGGCCCCAACACTGTAGGCCCCAACACTGTACGGCCCAACACTGTAGGCCCCGACACTGTAGGCTCCGACACTGTAGGCCCCAACACTGTAGGCCCCAACACTGTAGGCCCCAACACTGTAGGCCCAACACTGTACCATATAACCATATAACAACTACAGCACGGAAACAGGCCCGTTCGGCCCTACCAGTCCACGCCGACCATTCTCTGTGACCTAGTCTCATCTACCTGCTCTCAGACCATAACCCTCTAATCCCCTCTTATCCATATACCTATCCAATTTACTCTTAAATAATAAAATCGAGCCTGCCTCCACCACTTCCACCGGAAGCCCATTCCATACAGCCACCACCCTCTGAGTAAAGAAGTTACCCCTCATGTTACCCCTAAACTTTTGTCCCTCAATTCTGAAGCTATGTCCCCTTGTTGGAATCTTCCCCACTCTCAAAGGGAAAAGCCTATCCACGTCAACTCTGTCCGTCCCTCTTAAAATTTTAAAAACCTCTATCAAGTCCCCCCTCAACCTTCTACGCTCCAAAGAATAAAGAGCAAACCTGTTCAACCACTCTCTGTAGCTTAAGTGCTGAAACCCAGGCAACATTCTAGTAAATCTCCTCTGTACCCTCTCCATTTTGTCGACATCCTTCCTATAATTTGGCGACCAGAACTGCACACCATACTCCAGATTCGGCCTCACCAATGCCCTGTACAATTTTAACATTACATCCCAACTTCTATATTCGATGCTCTGATTTATAAAGGCAAGCATACCAAACGCCTTCTTCACCACCCTATCCACATGAGATTCCACCTTCAGGGAACAATGCACAGTTATTCCCAGATCCCTCTGTTCCACTGCATTCCTCAATTCCCTACCATTTACCCTGTACGTCCTATTTTGATTTGTCCTACCAAAATGCAGCACCTCACACTTATCAGCATTAAACTCCATCTGCCATCTTTCAGCCCACCCTTCCAAAAGGCCCAAGTCTCTCTGTAGACTTTGAAACTCTACTTCATTATTAACTACACCACCTATCTTAGTATCATCTGCATATTTACTAATCCAATTTGCCACACCATCATCCAGATCATTAATGTAAATGACAAACAACAGTGGACCCAACACAGATCCTTGGGGTACTCCACTAGACACTGGCCTCCAACCTGACATACAATTGTCAACCATTACCCTCTGGTATCTCCCATTCAGCCATTGTTGAATCCATCTTGCAACCTCACTATTAATACCCAACGATTTAACCTTCTTAATCAACCTACCATGTGGAACCTTGTCAAATGCCTTACTGAAGTCCATATAGACAGCATCCACAGCCTTGCCCTTATCAATTTCCCTGGTAACCTCTTCAAAAAATTCAAGAATATTAGTCAAACATGACCTTCCAGGCACAAATCCATGTTGACTGTTTCTAATCAGGCCTTGTTTATCCAAATAATTATATATATTGTACCTAAGTATCTTTTCCATTAATTTTCCCACCACAGACGTCAAACTAACAGGTCTATAATTGCTAGGTTTACTTTTAGAACCTTTTTTAAACAAAGGCACAACATGCGCAATGCGCCAATCTTCCGGCACCATCCCCGTTTCTAATGACGTTTGAAATATTTCAAATTTCACGCTGTAGGTCCCGACAGTTTAGGTCCAGACACTCTAGGTTACCGACATTTTAGCTCCAGACAGTCTAGGTCCGGAGGCCCGGGTGCCACCTAACTGAGGTTGCGTAGCAACCCGCCTCCAGGCCCGGGTGGCTGCCATTGGTGGAGTGGGAGCACGTTGCCGCTGGCGTCACCTTGTCCTGTATTAGGGAGTGAGATAGTTCGCACCCCTACTTATTTTGGAATATTTTGGAATTTCTTTGGTATTTAATGGGACGTTGGTCGATGTGAAGTTTGGAGTCAACCACTGAAGTTTCAAAGCGGATGTGATAAATTATTTCCATGCTCAACCGTAGACAAAACAACATTCCATTTCAGGATGTGAGATTTCTCTCCAAGTGAAGCTTGTTGAAGCTAATATGTTGGACTCATGCCATGGAATTGTTAAGCTTGGTTTATATTGTAATGTTGTAGCAGCTGCCCTAGCAGCTGCGGCTTACCTGCAGTCCATTTGTCTTTGTGTTTTTGTTGGGGGATTTTGTCTTAATTGTAAATGTGATGTCGTGTTTTTGTGGTTGTGTACTATGTGTGTGTGTGTGGGGGGGAGGGAGGAACTGTAAAATTGTATATGTGTCCCTTCCGAACGGAGACCCGACCTTTGTTTTCTAGGTCGGGTCTCCGTTCCTGCTGCGGCCTACCATCGGCCAAACTCCTGGAGCTGGCGGCCTCCAGGGCTCTGGTTCGCAGAGCCCGCGGACCAGACTCACCATCAGCGGAGCCGGCCGTTCTCGGAGGCTGCGGGAGCGGCTGCGACTCGCCTTAGGCTCGGGCCGCGTGGATGCCGACATCGGGAGCTCCGGCAGCGGCAGCGTGTTCGCCCGCCCCGGATCGTGGGGCTTGGGTCGGCCTGCCGCGGATATTTCACCGTCCGGCGCGGCCTGAAATAGGCCACGGAATTTTCTCTGCTCGGCGGGGGCTTCAATGTCGGGAGCCCCGACCGCCCCGACTTGCAGCGGGGCTTGGGTCGGCCCGTTGCGGACATTTCACCGTCCGGCGCAGCCTGGAACATGGCAACGACAACAGCCTGACCGCAGGAGAAGACGGCAGGGGAAGAGAAAAGACATTCTGGCCTTCCATCACAGTGAGGAGGGGACTGGAGGAGACTCACTGTGATGGATGTTTCTTTTTGGGGGGTTTTGTGTTGGTTGGGGTTGTGTAATTTGCTTATTTTATTGCTCTTATTGTTGGACTGTGGGTGACGAAATTTCGTCCAAAAAACTTGTTTTTTGGATGACAAATAAAGATATCTTGAATCTTGAATCTTGAAAAAGATCAGCCAATTTTGTTTCAGTGTAATAAATGAATGGAGCTTAATGCAGGACTAAAGAAACATAGAGAACAGGAGTAAGCCATTCGGCCCTTTGAGCCAGCACCGCCATTCAATGTGATCATGGCTGATCATCCAAAATCAGTACCCCTGTTCTGGCTATTTCCCCATATCCCTTGATTCTGTTAGCCTGACAAGCTATATCTAACCCTCTCTTGGAAACATCCAGTTAGTTTGTCCTCCACTGGCCACATCTACTCATCCCCTCCCCTTTCTGCGTTCCGCATAGACCGTTCCCTCCGTAACTCCCTGGTCCACTCGTCCCTTCCTACCCAAACCACCCCATCCCCGGGCACTTTCCCCAGCAACCGCACGAGATGCACCACCTGTCCCTTTACCTCCCCCCTCAACTCCATCCAAAGACCCAAACAGTCTTTCCAGGTGAGACAGAGGTTCACCTGCACCTCCTCCAACCTCATCTATTGCATCCGCTGCTCTAGATGTCAACTTCTTTACATCGGCAAAACCAAACGCTGGCTCGGCGATCGTTTCGCTCAACACCTTCGCTCAGTCCGCCTTAACCAACCTGATCTCCCGGTGGCTGAGCACTTCAACTCCCCCTCCCACTCCCAGTCTGACCTTTCTGTCATGGGCCTCCTCCAGTGCCATAGTGAGGCCCACCGGAAATTGGAGGAACAGCACCTCATTTCGCCTGGGCAGCTTGCAGCCCAGTGGTATGAACATTGACTTCTCCAACTTTAGATAGTTCCTCTGTCCCTCTCTTCCCCTCCCCCTTCCCAGATCTCCCACTGTCTTCCTGTCTCCACCTATATCCTTCCATTTTCCCGCCCCCCTGACATCAGTCTGAAGAAGGGTCTCGACCCGAAACGTCACCCATTCCTTCTCTCCTGAGATGCTGCCTGTCCTGCTGAGTTACTCCAGCTTTTTGTGAATAAATACCTTCGATTTGTACCAGCATCTGCAGTTATTTTCTTACACTGACTATGGGTGTTGTCTGTACGGAGTTTGCACTTTCTCCCTGTCACCGCGTAGATACTCCTGTTTCCTCACACACTCCAAAGATGTGAAGGTTTTCAGGTTAATTGGCTTCTATAAGTTGTAAAATTGTCCGTCGTGTGCAGGATAGTGCTGGTGTACGGGGCAATCGCTGGTCGGCACGGACTCGGTGAGCCGAAGGGCCTGTTCCAGCGCTGCATTTCTAAAGTCTAAAGTCTAAAAGTCCAAAGTCTAAAGAAGATTTACAAATATGGAAAGAACTAATTGTTTCAATCCACTGCTTACACTGAGGTAATATATAATGCAAGGGTTGTACGCTGGATACCAAGGTTGCAAAGATTATTAAAAGATAAATTTAATGAAGTAGTGACATTGATGGCAAGTTACAGTTACTAAATCTTGAAGATAAAAGAAACGATGAGGTGGGCCAACTGTTTTATACCTCTGACAAGAGTGTACTGTTTTACCACAATGTGCAGTGCCTAATGTTCAAAGCTGGCCAGGCCCAGATGGTCGATATCTGAATGGTGCATCTGATCATTGCAATAACTCTAGATTGTTGCTCACGCCTTGCCAATTTAGGTTGACTGGTTCACCTTTCCCAGAAATTTGCTCAGCCCATCGACTAAACCACATGTTACACAAAAGTCAATTAATGGTGACACAGTGGCGCAGCAGCAGAGTTGTTGCCTTACAGCGCCAGAGACTAGTAGATTACTGGACTAAATAGTAAATTATCACGAGTGTGTGTGTGTGTGTGTGTGTGTGTGTGTGTGTGTGTGTGTGTGTGTGTGTGTGTGTGTGTGTGTGTGTGTGTGTGTGTGTGTGTGTGTGTGTGTGTGTGTGTGTGTGTGTGTGTGTGAGTGTGTGTGTGTGTGTGTGTGTGTGTGTGTGTGTGTGTGTGTAGGATAGTGTTAGTGTGCGGGGATCGCTGGACGGCACGGACTCGGTGGGCTGAAGGGCCTGTTTCCGCGCTGTATCTCTAAATTAAAAAAAATAACAAAGTCTACTTTAGCAAAGCACTGAGGTGCGACCAGCTTCTGTGAAACTGTATGTTGCTAAAGCTGTGTGCGGGTGCAGGAGAGAAAATGGAAGGAAATGACAAGCACAAAGCATGAAAGTATGAAATGATATTACAATAGACAATAGACAATAGACAATAGGTGCAGGAGGAGGCCATTCGGCCCTTCGAGCCAGCACCGCCATTCAATGTGACCATGGCTGATCATTCTCAATCAGTACCCCATTCCTGCCTTCTCCCCATACCCCCTGACTCCGCTATTCTTAAGAGCTCTATCTAGCTCTCTCTTGAATGCATTCAGAGAATTGGCCTCCACTGCCTTCTGAGGCAGAGAATTCCACAGATTCACAACTCTCTGACTGAAAAAGTTTTTCCTCATCTCAGTTCTAAATGGCCTACCCCTTATTCTTAAGCTGTGGCCCCTTGTTCTGGACTCCCCCAACATTGGGAACATGTTTCCTGCCTCTAACGTGTCCAACCCCTTAATAATCTTATACGTTTTGATAAGATCTCCTCTCATCGTTCTAAATTCCTGTGTATACAAGCCTAGTCGCTCCAGTCTTTCAACATATGACAGTCCCGCCATTCCGGGAATTAACCTAGAAAACCTACGCTGCACGCCCTCAATAGCAAGAATATCCTTCCTCAAATTTGGAGACCAAAACTGCACACAGTACTCCAGGTGCGGTCTCACTAGGGCCCTGTACAACTGCAGAAGGACCTCTTTGCTCCTATACTCAACTCCTCTTGTTATGAAGGGCAACATTCCATTACTGAACTGAAGATATAATACAATACAATACAATACAATACAAACTTTATTGTCATTGTGCAGTGTACAAGTACAGAGACAATGAAATGCAGTTAGCATCTTAACCAGAGTGCATGTGATGGAATAGTAAACATATAATATATACATATATGCACAGTAGCGTTAGTGGAAATTCCGGTGAGCGAGATCAGTCACTGATGGGAGGAGTGCCCGAGTGGGGGGGGGGGGGGGGGGGGGGGGGGGGGGGGGAGGGGAGGGGGGGTGGCAGCAATCACCGAAGCGCAGAGTTAAGTAAGGTAACGACCGCAGGAAAGAAGCTGTTCCTGAACCTGCAGGTCCGGGAACGGAGAGACCTGTAGCGCCTCCCAGATGGGAGGAGGGTAAACAATCTGTGGTTGGGGTGAGAGCTGTCCTTGACGATGCAGCGCGCCCTTCGCAGACATCGCCTACTCTGGATAGACTCAATGGAGGGGAGTGAGGAACCGGTGATGCGTTGGGCAGTTTTCACCACCCTCTGCAGTGCTTTCCGGTCGGAGACAGAGCAGTTGCCATACCATTCTGTGATACAGTTAGTAAGGATGCTCTCGATAGTGCAGCGGTAGAAGTTCACCAGAATCTGAGGAGACAGATGGACCTTCTTTAGTCTCCTCAGGAAGAAGAGACGCTGGTGAGCCTTCTTGATCAGTGTTGAGGTATTGTGGGTCCAAGAGTGGTCATCAGAAATGTTGACACCCAAGAACCTGAAACTGGAAACACGCTCCACCTCCATCCCGTTAATATGGATGGGGGTGTGCGTACCACCCCTAGTCCTTCTGTAGTCCACAATGAGCTCCTTGGTCTTCTTGGTGTTAAGGACCAGGTTGTTGTCAGCGCACCACGTTGCAAGTAGCTGGATCTCCTCCCTATAGGCCGACTCATTGTTGTTGCTGATGAGGCCAATCACCGTTGTATCATCTGCAAACTTAACAATTGTGTTAGAACCATGTACAGGTGTGCAGTTGTAGGTGAAAAGGGAGTAGAGGAGAGGGCTCAGCGCACAGCCCTGTGGAACGCCAGTGTTCAGGGTGATGGTTGAGGAGGTGTCGTTGTCTAATCCAACAGACTGGGGTCTGTTGGTTAGAAAGTCCAATATCCAATTGCAGAGGGAGGGGTTGATGCTCAGGTCGTTGAGTTTGGCAATCAGTTTGGAAGGGATGATGGTGTTGAATGCTGAGCTGAAATCGATAAACAGCATTCTCACGTAGGTGTCTCTGTTGTCAAGGTGGGAGAGGGCGGAGTGAAGTGCCGTGGAGATGGCACGTACTCCTGTTCTGGCGGTAGGCGAACTGATAGGGGTCCAGTGTGGAAGTGTGGAAGGGAAGATAAATTGTAATTAAAACTAATTAAAACTAATTTGCTCCTCTTCCAAATGTATTGTCAACATGGTCAATGAAATGTTATTAGATATAATGGAAATATTTGAGTGAAATTTGGTAGATGAATTGAGATGATAACGAGGCCCTTACATGAAATGGAAACCAAATGACATTTATTGCAGAACGCACAGCTCTCTCTGGTTTCACACAATCACTAGGCCCCAGACGTATGTGCGATGTTTTATACCACCAGATGTTTAACTCAAGCATAACCGTTAGACACTCTCTTCTTGTGCATAAGGATCGCGCTCTGGAATTTAACACCTTTAGCACTGAATGTGTTAGATCTCACAGGCTACCAGCGAGTTTGCAATCCCACAAACTGAAACACAGTCACAGTGTAACCTTTATAAGGTTTTAAAAAAACAACCCAAACTGACAAAACTATATATTCAAAAAAAACAAAAAAAACTACTGGAAATAAACTGAAGGGCGATATTTCAGTGGAGATTTTTTCTCACAATCTTGGTAGGAAGTTGATATTTTTGGAATCTAACGCGACCAACAAGTAACCAAATGCCCAACAAAATCAGTCATACAGAGATGTAGAGTGATACAGCGTGGAAACAGGCCCTTCGGCCCATCTTGCCCACACCGACCAACATGCCCCATTTACACTAGTCCCACTTGCCTGCGCTTGGCCCAATATCCCTCTAAACCTGCCGTATCCATGTTTCTTAAACGTTGCGATAGTGCATGCCTCAACTACCTCCTCCTCCTTCAGTAGTCGTGAGGACTACTTATGTTAAAAGCTATTTTTGTGTGATTGCATCTGTTGTGTAATGATTTACAATCAGTGAAACACCTTAGTAAAGTTTACAGTTAATGGCAAGACTCTGAACAGCAATAATGTACAGACGGATCTAGAGGTTCGAGTCCATAGCTCTCTCAAAGTTGCAACATAATTAGATGGAGTAGTAAAGAAGGTATGTAGTTTGTTTAGTTTAGAGATACAACGCGGAAACAGGCCCTTCGGCCCACCGAGTCCGCACCGACCAGCTACATTAACACTATTCTACACACACTAGGGACAATTTACATTTATACCAAGCCAATTAACCTACACCTGTACGTCTTTGGAGTGCGGGAAAAAACCCGAAGATCTCGGAGAAAGCCCACGCGGCCATGACCTCTGTTGGTGTGGCGAAACGGATAACCCAGCCCGGCTCTGGAACCAAGGGTGCCAGAAAATCAGCGGTGGACCTGAAACAGAAATTCTCATCTACAATTGAGAATTGAAGAACAGAGAAAAAGGTGGAAAGGACGCAAAGTGTCTCGAGAAATGTCTCGAAATGTCACCTATCCATGTTCTCCAGAGATGCTGCCTGTTCCGCTGAGTTACTCCAGCACTTTGTGCCATTTTGTGCATTAACCTGTATCTGCAGTCCCTTGTTTCAACAGAGAAAAAGGTGGTACAGATTTTAAATGAATTTGTTGAAACAGATATGGAGTCATAGAGTCACACAGGGTGGAAACAGGCATTCCGGCCCATCTTGCCCAAGCCAACTAACATGCCCTATCAACACCAGTCCCACCTGCCTGTGTTTGGCCCATATCCCTCTAAACCTGTCCTATCCATGTACCTGTCTAAATGTTTCTTAGACGTTGCAATAATACCTGCCTCAACTACCTCCTCTGGCAGCTCATTCCACACACCCACCACACTACGTTTGAAAAAGTTACCCTTCCAGTTTCTATTAAATCTTCCCCCCCCCCCCCCCTCACCTTAAACCTATGTCCTCTGGTTCTCGATTCCCCTACTCTGGGCAAGAGACTCTGTGCGTCTACCCGATCTATTCCTCTCATGATTTTGTGCACCTCTATAAGATCATTCCTTGTCCTCCTTGCTTCCTACACAGGTTTCATAGAATCATAGAGTCATACAGCGTGGAAACAGGCCCTTGCCCACGCCAACCAACATGCCCCATCTACACTAGTCCCACCTGCCTGTGTACATGGCTGGATACATGCATAGTACTTACTTAGAAAAAACGTAAACATTACCATTCTATCTCACTTATGTGTGAAAAGAGACCGCTTTATGGAGTTTAATGCTGATAAGTGTGAGGTGCTGCATTTTGGTAGGACAAATCAAAATAGGACGTACAGGGTAAATGGTAGGGAATTGAGGAATGCAGTGGAATAGAGGGATCTGGGAATAACTGTGCATTGTTCCCTGAAGGTGGAATCTCATGTGGATAGGGTGGTGAAGAAGGCGTTTGGTATGCTTGCCTTTATAAATCAGAGCATCGAGTATAGAAGTTGGGATGTAATGTTGAAATTGTACAGGGCATTGGTGAGGCCAAATCTGGAGTATGGTGTGCAGTTCTGGTCGCCAAATTATAGGAAGGATGTCGATAAAATGGAGAGGGTACAGAGGAGATTTACTAGAATGTTGCCTGGGTTTCAGCACTTAGGCTACAGAGAGAGGTTGAACAGGTTGGGTCTATATTCTTTGGAGCGTAGAAGGTTGAGGGGGGACTTGATAGAGGTTTTTAAAATTTTGAGAGGGACGGACAGAGTTGACGTGGGTAGGCTTTTCCCTTTGAGAGTGGGGAAGATTCCAACAAGGGGACATAGCTTCAGAATTGAGGGACAAAGGTTTAGGGGTAACATGAGGGGGAACTTCTTTACTCAGAGGGTTGTGGCTGTATGGAATGGGCTTCCGGTGGAAGTGGTGGAGGCTGGCTCGATTTTATTATTTAAGAGTAAATTGGATAGGTATATGGATAGGAGGGGATTGGAGGGTTATGGTCTGAGTGCAGGTAGATGAGACTAGGTCAGGGAGAATGGTCGGCGTGGACTGGTAGGGCCGGACAGGCCTGTTTCCATGCTGTAGTTGTTATATGTTATATGTTATATGCTTCAAACCACAGAGCGAAGTACACAGACTTGTTCAGCAGGATGTTAGAAATGAAGGCGCAAGTTTGTACATTGAAATGTTCGTTTGGTATCTTTTTGTGCCTGTGAATGATAAAGATCATGTCAGCTACAAAAATGACTTTTAACTTTCTGTAAAACCATAAACAACATAAGCTGCTGTTTGGGAACATTATATGCACCTCTTTCTCTCTGCAAAATTATAGGCTGTATGAGCGTTGATTTCTCTCATTTCAAGTAACTCCAGCATTCCTTCCTCCCCCTCTCTCCCCACTTCCCCAGCCTAGACGTCTTACTAGTTCCACCGTTCACATCCTTGTATCGCTCACATCCTCCGCGGGTCTAAAGAAATTCTTCCCTCATCTCCATTCTGAAGGAATGTCCTTTTATTCTGAGGCTTTACCCTCTGATCTGGACCCTCCCATTACTGAAACCATCCTTCCCATTTCCAAACCTTCTAAGCCTTTCATTAGCTTGTTAGATTTCAATGAGATCCCCCCCCCTCCCTGTTTCTGTGCTGTACAACTTTAATAACAGTGTGGGTTTTTTCCACATTTGGGTGGCACGGTGGCGCAGCGATAGAGTTGCTGCTTCACAGCACTAGAGACCCGGATTCAATCCTAACTACGGTGCTGTCTGTGTGGAGTCTGACCGCGTTGGTTTTCTCCGGGTGCTCCGGTTTCCTCCCACATCCGATGACGTGCAGGTTTGTAGGTTGATTGGGTTCTGTAAATTGTTCCTAGGGTGTAGGATAGAACTAGTGTACGGGTGATCGCTGGTAGGCACGAAGCTGGTGGGCCGAAGGGCCTGTTTCCATGCTGTATCTCTAAACGAAACTAAACTGAACTAAAAACACATCGCAAAGACAACGTGTAGGAAGGAACTGCAGTTGCTGGTTTAAACCGAAGTTTAACCGAACGCAAAAAGCTGGAGTAACTCCGGCAGCATCTGAAGAAGGGTCTCGACCCAAAACTTCGCCTATTCCTTGCCTCCAGAGAGGCTGCCCAACTGGAATAGGAGGAGCAGGAGGCAGATAGTGAGGAAGCACAATCTCCACACAATGTTGGGTTGACCTAATGTCGCGACACTGGGCAATGAGAGGGATGTGGTGGATCATGGTGGGAGGTATCTCATTTGGTTCTTTTGGAAAGAATGAGTCTGTCATCCTAACCGTTGTGACTGTCGAATCTGACAAGAAGCATGACGGAAGCAAAAGGTACGGAGTTGAAAATCGCAATCAAAAACAAGAGACACTGGAAATACCCTGTTGCCACCTTCATATAATTTGTTACTTGGTTTTTACCTGCAAGCTCAGCGGGATTTTCCTGTATTCAGTCCTGTTTTACACTGATTTAAAGAGCACCCGTACTGACTCAGTTTCCAAAATGTGGGGGTAAATCAACAAGTACCTTGGTTTAAATGTCGGCTTGCACAAGTGTGAGGGATGTCAAACAAAATACAAGAAAATATAAGAAAATAACTGCAGATGCTAGTACAAATCGATTTATTCACAAAATGCTGGAGTAACTCAGCATCACGGGAGAGAAGGAATGGGTGACGTTTCGGGTCGAGACCCTTCTTCAGACTGATGTCTGAATACATTACGTATTTAAGAGTTTTTTTTAATGTATTTTCATCAGATCATAAGACACAGGAGCAGAATTAGGCCATTCGGACCATCGGGTCTGCCCCGCCATTCGATCATGGGTGATCAGTTTTTCCCTCTCAACCCCATTCTCCTGCCTTCTCCCTGTAACCTTTGATGGATATTTTTGTGGTGGAGATTGATAGATTGTCGATTAGTACGGGTGTCAGGGGTTATGGGGAGAAGGCAGGAGAATGGGGTTGAGAGGGAAAAATAGATCAGCCATGATTGAATAGTGGAGTAGGCGTGATGGGCCGAATGGCCTAATTCTGCTCTGATAACTTAAGACAGCACCCCTAGTCAGGATCGAACCCAGAACTCTGGCCCTGTGAGGCAGCAACTCTACCACTGCGCCACCGTGCAGCTGTTGCTGAAACCGGTGGTATGTGCTTTCAGACTTTTGTATCTTCCGCCCGACAAGAGAGGGGAGAAGTGGTCTATAATTATCTTGGCTGCTGTTCCATTCTGTGTGAAGTGTAGATGGAGTCAATGGGGGTGGGGGGAGGGGTGAGGGGGGAGGGGGGAGGGGGAGGGGGGGGGGAGGTTGCTGACATTGAGCGAGAGGTTAGACACAAAGTGCTGGAGTAACTCAGTCTGCAGGGAATGGGGTAACATAGAGTCAGAGTTATACAGCATAGACACAGGCCCTTTGGCCCATCTCATCGATGCCAACCAAGATGCCCCATTTATAATAATAATAATAATAATACATTTTATTTATATAGCGCTTTTCATATACTCAAAGACGCTTTACAGAGATTTTGAGAACATAGGGAAATTAATAAATAGATAAATAAGTAAATAAATAAATGAACAGAGAAAGGAGACAGTAGGTGAGGTGACCTTCAGTGGTTGAAGGCAGTGCTGAACAGGTGAGACTTCAGCGATGTTTTGAATGTGGTGAGTGTGGGGGAGTCTCTAACGGTTTGGGGTAGTGAGTTCCATAGGGTGGGAGCAGCGATGGAGAAAGCCCTGTCCCCCCAGGATCTGAGTTTAGTCCGGATGTGGGGGGATAGGAGATTGGCAGCGGCAGAGCGGAGGGTGCAGGTGGGAGTGTGCCTGTGGAGGAGGTCGGTCAGGTAGGATGGGGCCAGGTTATGGAAGGCTTTGTAGGTTATGAGGAGGATTTTGTACTGGATTCTCTGGGGGATGGGGAGCCAGTGGAGTTTATAAAGGACGGGGGTGATATGGTCACGGATCGAGGTGTGTGTGAGTAGACGGGCAGCGGAGTTTTGAATGTATTGAAGTTTATTGATGATTTTTGAGGGTGCGCCATAGAGGAGGCTGTTGCAGTAGTCCAGACGGGAGGTGATGAAGGCGTGGATGAGGGTTTCTGCAGCTGTGGAGGAGAGGGGTGGACGGAGACGGGCAATGTTTTTGAGGTGGAAGAAGGCTGTCTTTGTGATGTGTTTGATGTGTTTGTCGAAGGAGAGGGTTTGATCAAGGATGATTCCAAGATTCCGGATGTGAGGTGAGGTGGATACTGGGAGACCATCAATGTTGAGGATGAAGTTTTGGGTGGATTTGGTGAGCATTTTTGGACCAATGATGATGATTTCAGATTTGTTGCAATTGAGTTTGAGGAAGTTTGATTGAAGCCAAGATTTTATTTCAGTAATGCAGTTTGTCAGTGTAGAGTGTGTGGTGGAGGAGATTGACTTGGTGGAGATGAGGAGCTGGATATCATCGGCGAAGCAGTGGAAGTTGAGACCATGACGGCGGATTAATTGACCAAGGGGGAACAGGTAGAGGATGAAGAGGAGGGGGCCAAGGACTGAGCCTTGGGGGACACCTTGGGGGAGGGGAGCGGTGGGGGATTTACAGTTGTTAATGGAGATGAACTGGTGTCTGTCAGAGAGGTAAGATTTAAACCAGGATAGGGCTGTGCCGGTGATGTTAAGGGAGGTTTCAAGTCGGGTGAGGAGAATGGAGTGATTTATGGTGTCAAAGGCGGCGCTGAGGTCAAGTAGGATGAGGATGTTGAGGTTGCCAGCGTCGGAGGAGAGGAGAATGTCGTTTGTGATTTTGAGGAGCGCAGTTTCAGTACAGTGGTTTGAGCGGAATCCAGATTGGAAAGTTTCATACAGGTTATTGGTAGAGAGGTGGTATTTTAGTTGGGAAGCTACAGCACGTTCCAAAACTTTGGACAGTTTATGGCCTCTTTCCCTCTAAATGTTTCCTATCCATACACATGTCCAAGTGTTTTTTAAATACTGTTATAGTACCTTCCTCCACTGACGTTCCATATACCCACCGCTCTCCGAGTGAAACGGTTGCCCCTCAGGTTCCAAATAAATCTTGTCCCTTTCACTTTAAACCTATATCCTTTGGTTCTTGATTCCCTTACCCTGGGTGAAAGTCTCTTTGCATTCACCCTATCTATTGTTGTCATGAGCTTGTACACCTCTATAAGGTCATCCCTCAGCCTCCTACAATCCAAGTAATAAACTCCTGGCCTGTCCAACCTTACCCTGTAATTCTGGCCCTCTTGTTTTCAAGAGAGAGTTAGATTTAGCTCTTAGGGCTAACCGAATCAAGGGATAAGGGGAAAAAGCAGGAACGGGGTACTGATTTTGGATGATCAGCCATGATCATATTGAATGGTGGTGCTGGCTCAAAGGGCCGAATGGCCTTCTCCTGCACCTATTTTCTATGTTTCAAGTCCTGGCAGAATTAGTGTAAACAAGTGATCGACGTTCGGCATCTGCTCGATGGCCCGAAGGGCCCTTTTCCACAGTCCATTATTCAATCAATCATTTCCTCTGAAAAAAACCCTCTATCTCTCGTATGCTTTGAGTTTGGTGTTGGTGTTGGTGTTGGTGCTGTTGCAGATTTGAATAAAACCTGAGTAAACTTGACTTGAGGTGCAGCACAGTTGTATAGCAGTAAAGTTGCTGCCTTACAGCGCCAGAGACCCGGGTTTGATCCTGATCTCGGGTGCTGTCTGTACGGAGTTTTGTATGTTCTCCCCGTGACCTGCGTGGGTTTTCTCCAGGTGCTCCGATTTCCTCCCACATTCCAAAGAAGTCCAGCTTCAAGTTTCTGGGCACTCACATTTCGGAGGACCTAACATGGTCCAATAACACTGCTGCGCTGGTCAAGAAGGCACAGCAACGACTGTTCTACCTAAGAACACTGAAGAAGTCTGGTCTACCCCAACAGCTGCTGACGACATTCTACCATTGCACCATAGAGAGCATCCTAACACATGGCATCCCTGTGTGGTACCTCAGCTGCACGGAGGCAGAGAGGAAAGCTCTTCAGCGGGTAGTCCATAGAGCTCAGAAGACCATTGAAACACAGCTACCAGCCTTGGAGGGCATCTACAACACACGATGCCTCAGAAAAGCCACCAGCATCCACAAAGACTCTTCACACCCCTGCAACAGTCTGTTCGAACTTCTACCATCGGGCAGACGATACAAGGCCTTCTACGCCCGCACCTCCAGACTCAGGAACAGCTTCATCCCCAGGGCCATAGCTGCTATGAACCGGTCCTGCTGAGCCGGATGGTCACATCGCACAGCGAACCGGCACAGACCTACTTGCACTTTATTCTGTTTAAAAACTGTTACAATTTGTTTCATTGGGTTGTTTAAATGAATACTGACTAGCTAATTAAATTATTGCATCGTATGGGAGGCGCATTCCCAATCTCGTTGTACCCCTGTACAATGACAATAAAGATATATTGTATTGTATTGTATTGTTGTAGGCTAATTGGCTTCAGTAAATGATAAATTGTCCCTGGTGATGTCAAGGATAGTGTTAGTGTTCGGGGATCACTGGTCAGCACGGACTCAGTGGACCGAAGGGTCTGTTTCTGTGCTGTATCTCTAAACTATTCTAAACAAAAAACGAAAAATGTGGGGAGATGGAAATTGGTAATTTGTGGCATTTTATACTGTTATCATTTAGCTCTTCACCCCTCCAAACCTGCTCCACGCTAACAAATTGTAATTGTGTGGGACGGAACTGCAGATGCTGGTTTACACCGAAGATAGACACAAAACGCTGGAGTAACTCAGCGGGACAGGGCGGCATCTCTGGAGAGAAGGAATGGGTGACGTTTCGGGTCGAGACCCTTCTTCAGATTGAGAGTCAGGAGAGTGGGAGACACAGAGATGTGGAAGTATAAGAAAATAACTGGAGATGCTGGTACAAATCGAAGGTATTTATTCACAAAAATGCTGGAGTAACTCAGCAGGTCAGGCAGCATCTGAGGAGAGAAGGAATGGGTGACGTTTCGGGTCGAGACCCTTCTTCAGTCTGAAGAAGGGTCTCGACCCGAAACGTCACCCATTCCTTCTCTCCAGGGATGCTGCCTGACCTGCTGAGTTACTCCAGCATTTTGTGAATAAATAGAGATATGGAAGGGTAAGGTGCGAAAACGAGAGATCAAAGGGGACGGTGATCAAGGAAAATGTAGAATGGTTCATTGCTGTCTGAGGGGAAGGTGTCAAACGAGACGTTCAATCAGCAGAATTTTAATGTGGAGGACAGTGAAACTAGTCGGAGAAGAAATTATAAGTGCATGCACGATGAGTGAAGGAATTGCTGAGTAATAAATATAAGCATAAACAATTCAAAGATCTGTGGTTTGAGATGAAAGCCAATACTGCAGGGTATTTTTTTGCATAAAATGATTCGAAGCTGGGAAAATAATTTCATTTGATTTGTTTCACTGCAAAAGTGGGAAACTGAAAGAAGGGGGAAGATGGAAATAATGTATGTGCAAGTCAACTTGAGAAACGTACAGAGCATGCTGATCACAAATACTGCAGGGCAAGGCTAGTCTGCTGACACATCTCAGCAAATCTCCTCTTGTGCTATTCCTTTACATTTAATTTAAAAATCTGTGCATGTAATATATATAATTGAACATTATATCACTATTAAATGTAGTTCTAGATTTATATAATAATCGCACTGATGCAAGGATAAAGAGGTAATAATAATAAACTTTCACTAATAACAAAATAAATTAATAATCTATTAAAAGCAATTTAAATTTCAGCCAGGTCTCCTAACTCACACAGCAAGTGCTCCTCTATTAAAGTTGCTTGAAAAAAGATTGAACACCTTCCATGTTTTCTCAGTTTAGACTTTAGATTTTAGAGATGCAGCGCGGGAATAGGGCCTTCGGTCCACCGAGTCCACGCTGACCGACGATCCCCGTACGCTAACACTATCCTACACAGAAAGGACAATTTACAATTTTTACCGAAGTCAATTAACCTACAAACCTGTACGTCTTTGGAGTGTGGAACGAAACCGGAGCACCCAGTAAAAACCGCCGTGGTTACAGTGAAAACGTACAAACTCCGTCCAGACAGCATCTGTACAGTCAGGATCAAACCCGGGCCTCTGGCGCAGTAAGGCAGCAACTCTACCGCTGGGACACTGTGTCATCCATGTCTGAATAATTGGCCAATCCACAACAATCGAGACTTAATGTGAAGAATTCTTAGCGACTGTAGAATCTAAATTGGCTTCCAAGAGAGCTAGCTTGATATTATAATGCAATGTTGACTTGGGACCCGAGCCACCAAGCTTGAAGGCACTCATAGTTTCTGCAGACAGCTCGAAAAATATCTGCTGATGAATTGTTTTCGATAAAATCACCGTGAACATTAGGAAAGCTTTAAATGACTATTTCCCATCTGTGGAGACGGATATTCTAGTTGGAGAGTTCAGGGAGGGGGAGGGTGGAAACTAGAACGAATTGTCATCGGGTAGAAGGAGGTGTTTGATGACTTAGCAAACCTTAAAGATGGGTAAATCCCCAAGGCCTGGTGATTTCCAGCTAAGGCTGCTGTGTGGGGCAAGGAAGGAGATTGTCAGAGTTCTGGCATAAATTTTCACATCTTCTCTGGCCACAGAAGAGGTGCCAGGTGACCGGAAGATAGTGAATGTGGAGGAAGGAACTGCAGATGCTGGTTTACACTGAAGATAGACACAAAATGCTGGAGTAATTCAGCATCTCTGGCGAAAAGGAACAGGAGACGTTTTAGGATGGAACTCTTATTCAGAAGGGTCTGAGAAAGAGTTCTGAAGAAGGGTTCTGAGGAGTGGACTTTGAAAATGGCGGCAAAACCTAGCGCCTCTTGCTTGTGGGCTCAGTGGGCTATTTCTGTCCACTTTGCTAATCGGGGGTGTGTTTAGGTATGGCAATACTCTACTGGACTGTTTATAAGAAAATAATTTCACTGCATTTGCACATGTGATAATAAAGCATCATTGAAACATTGAATTGAATTGAATTGAATTGAATAAATGTTATGAGCCAAGTATGTAAGAAAATAACTGCAGATGCTGGTACAAATCGAAGGTATTTATTCACAAAATGCTGGAGTAACTCAGCAGGTCAGGCAGCATCTCGGGAGAACTCCAGGATTTTTGTGAATCTCCCAAGATGCTGCCTGACCTGCTGAGTTACCAGCATTTTGTGAATAAATACCTTCGATTTGTACCAGCATCTGCAGTTATTTTCTTACATACATGGCTTTTTGTGAATAAATATGAGCCAAGTATGTATACATACAAGGAATTTGCCTTGGAGCTTTGCTCGCAAGGATAAAAACACAATAGACAGTGGACAATTAAAAATAAAACATTTTATAATTTAAACATATGAAAATAAAATACCAAAGCAAAAGGAGGCCACAGATGTTTGGCTGTTGAGTAGAACTACTGCCCGTGGGGAAAAAGCTGCTTTTATGTCCGGCTTTGACAGTCCGGAGTCACCTTCCAGAGGGAAGTGCTTCAAAGTGTTTGTGGCCAGGGTGATTGGGGTCAGAGATGATCTTGCCCCCTTGCTTCCTGGCCCTTGCAGTGTACAGTTTGTCGATGGGGGGGAAGGTTGCAGCCAACAACCTTCTCGGCTGATCGAACGATGCGCTGCAGCCTCCGGATGTCGTGCTTGGTGGCTGAGCCAAACCAGACCATGATGGAGAAGGTGAGGACAGACTCTACGATGGCAGTATTAAACTGCACCATCATTGCCCGTGGCAGGTTGTGTTTCCTCAGCTGCCGCAGGAAGTACATTCTCTGTTGGGCCTTTTTGACTGTGGAGTCGATGGTGCCCCCCCCATTGAGATAAGTATGTGATGGATGGTGAACCATTGAAAAAGTAATGTGATGGGTGAGACATAGGAAATGTTTCTGTGCAGTCTGACTTTTCACTGCACTAATACCTCACCGTATTGTCAAGTCAAGTCAATTTTATTTGTATAGCACATTTAAAAACAATCCACGTTGACCAAAGTGCTGTACATCTGATTAGGTACTAAGGAAAAAAATGAAACATACAGTAGCACGCAAACAGTTCACAGCGCCTCCTCAATGAGCCTCAAACGCTAGGGAGTAGAAATAGGTTTTGAGCCTGGACTTAAAGGAGTCGATGGAGGGGGCAGTTCTGATGGGGAGAGGGATGCTGTTCCACAGTCTAGGAGCTGCAACCGCAAAAGCGCGGTCACCCCTGAGCTTAAGCCTAGACCACAGGATAGTGAGTAGCCCCAAGTCGGCCGACCTGAGGGACCTGGAGTTAGAGAGGGGGGTTAGAAGATTTTTGATGTAGGGGGGGGAATGTCCATTTAGGGCTTTATACGTGAATAGGAGGAGCTTGAAGTTGATTCTGTACCGTACAGGGAGCCAGTGGAGAGAGGCCAGAATCGGGGTGATGTGGTCCCTTTTACGGGTACCCGTCAGGAGTCTCGCTGCGGCGTTTTGGACCAGTTGCAGGCGGGACAGGGAAGATTGGCTGATCCCAGTGTATAGGGAGTTGCAGTAGTCTAGGCGGGAGGAAATGAAAGCGTGAATGATTTTTTCTGTGTCGTCGAATTGGAGGAAAGGTTTGATTTTAGCTATGGTTCGAAGTTGGAAGAAGCTGGCTTTTACCACAGCGTTGATTTGCTTATCAAATTTTAATGCAGAGTCAAATATCATGCCGAGGTTTTTGACATGCGGTTTGACTAGGCAGGATAGACTTCCAAGACTGCCTGTTATCGATTTGATGGAGTCGGGGGGGCCGAATAGGATGACCTCAGACTTGCTCTCATTTAATTGGAGGAAGTTCTGTGCCATCCAACATTTTATGTCCTCAAGGCAGTGTAAGAGGCTGTTTAAATTTGACTGGTTGCTGGGTTTCAGGGGGAGGTAAAGCTGAGTGTCATCGGCATAGCAGTGGAAAGAAATGCCGTGCCTTTGAATGATTTGGCCAAGGGGGAGCATGTATAGAGAGAACAGAATGGGGCCTAGGATGGAGCCTTGTGGAACTCCGCAGGAGAGGCTAGCTGGAGCAGAGGAATAACTGCCTATGTTGATGGCGAAACTCCTATCTTTGAGGTACGAAGCGAACCAGCTCAGGGCAGTGCCATCAATGCCAACCGCGTACCGGAGACGGTCAATAAGGATGGTGTGGTCCACTGTATCGAACGCTGCGCTGAGGTCGAGAAGGAGCAGGATTGCACAGTCGCCGGTGTCGATGGCGAGAAGCAGGTCGTTGTGTACCTTCAACAAGGCAGACTCTGTGCTGTGGTGGGCTCTGAAACCTGACTGGAAACTTTCCAGGATGGTGTATTGGTGCAGGTAGGGCACTAATTGGTTTAGAATTGCCTTTTCAAGGACTTTTGACAGGAATGGCAGTTTGGAAATGGGTCTGTAGTTGCTAGGCAAGGTGGGGTCTAGGTTAGGTTTTTTCAGTAGGGGCTGGACCACCGCGTGCTTGAAACTGGTTGGAACAGTGCCAGTGGCCAGAGAACTGTTGATAATAGAGAGGATGCTGGGACCGGCTATTGCAATGACATCCTTCAGAAGGGCAGTGGGGGCAGGATCAAGGGGGCAGGTTGCAGGTTTCATAGCGGAGACAAGCTTTGCAAGGGAGGATAGTGACGGGTTGGAAGCAGTCCAATTTAGATGAACAGACTAGTGAGACAGCTAGGTCACGGGTGGGAGGGGAAATGTTCATTCTAATGTTCTCAACTTTGTTGATGAAAAATTTAGCGAATTCTTCGCACTTAGCAGGGGACCCAACTAAGCTGGTACTGGGGGTGGGACATATGACAGAGGTAATTGTTCTAAATAGGACCTTGGAGTTATGAGAGTTTTTGGAAATAAGGTCGGAGAAGTATTGTGCTCTAGCAGACTTTACTGCTTCCTGGTATTTGAGAAGATTGTTTCTCAGAATTTCGAAGGAAATTTGAAGCTTGTCACATTTCCACCTCCTTTCTGATTTTCTGCACTCCCTTCTTAGGGCTTTGGTGGTGTCATTGAGCCACGGCCGACCTTTGGGCTTAGGCTTTTTCATTTTAAGGGGAGCGATAGAATCCAGGATGGAAGAGCAAGTGATATTAAATAAAGAGGCGAGATCCTCAGTGCTGAGATGGGGGGGAGAGGCCTCAATAGTGCAGATGTTGGGGGCAGCTGTGAGAGCCTCGGAGAATTTACTGGCAGTCAATGAATTTATGTCGCGGGAGTAGCGAACAGGGAGATGAGATTTTGCGGGAGATAAAGGCAGAGATGCGTCAAAAATGATAGCGCTGTGGTCCGATAGACAGGCTTCAGTAGTTTCAATGTTGTTGATAGGGAATCCGGACGATAACACTAGGTCGAGAGTATGGCCTAACTTGTGAGTGGGTCCCGTGATGTGAAGAGTCAGATTGAAGGACTCAACCAGGTGCATAAATTCACTCACAAGAGGCTTAGTGGGACAGCAAGCATGAATATTAAAGTCACCAAGAATCATGATCCGGTCAAATTTGGGCAAAATGCTAGAAATCAGATCAGCAAATTGGGTGATGAAGTCCTTATGCATTTTTGGTGGGCGATACACAAGAACAATTAAGAGGGGATAGGCTAGGCCTACTTTAATTAGTTGCACCTCGAAACTGGAGAAATGATCAGCATTCAGGAGGCGGCAATTGAAATGTTTCTTAAACACAGTGGCTAAGCCCCCACCGCGTCCGGAGAGCCTAGGCGAGGTGAAGAAGTTACAGTTATCAGGACAGAGTTCCACGAGTGGAGCAAGCTCACCAGGGTTAAGCCAGGATTCTGTGAGCAGTAAGAAGTCCAATCCACGGGTGGTGAAGAAGTCGTTGAGGATGAAGGTCTTGTTCTGTAGGGATCTTGCGTTGATCAGGGCCACTTTAGCAGGGACAGCAGGGACAGCAGGTGAGCTTCGGTCTGGTAGCGGCTCCCACGCCAGCGGGCGGAGGTTCAGGGAGACCACGCCGCTGCACTTCACAGATGGCCTTGCTGGGAGCCCACGGGCCGGCAATCCAGGGACCGGGATGATCGGTCGAAGAGCGGCATACCTGAGCTCGAGGGAGCGCCGGTGGATGGAGCAGTAAGGTCGACCAGGTCCGACTTCGCAGCGCTGGGCGAGGTAGGCCGCTGTTGGATGAGCGCGGGCGAGGTTTGTGCATTTAGAGTCATAGAGTCATACAGCATGAAAGCAGGCCATTCAGCCCAACTCATTCATGCTGACCAAGATACCCTTTCCAAGCTAGACCTATTTGCTTGCACTTCACCCAATACCTGTATGTCTCTAAACCTTCCATGTTCCTGTCCAAGTGCCCTTTAAATGCAGTTATAGTATCAATACCCCAGTGAAAAAGTTGCTTTGAAAATTCTAGCCATTCATTATACATTTCAGACACTCGATGTCTGCATACAGATGCCAGGTCAGTTATGGTTAAATCCAGAAGCAAGTTCTCTCTTTGCTACCTGAATGTGTCCTGAACATTGGACAACATTTAGAACAGCCACTCACAGTGAACAAGCATAACCTTTATTTCATTTCCATATCTCTTGCCCTGAGATCTTTCTGACACCACATGGTGGTGTCAATTGTAATCATTTGCAGCAAATTCCATCCGGTAAAAACTATGCACCTTATCCTTAAGGAATATTAAGTAGATAGACTACAAAATGCTGGAGTACCTCAGTGGGAAAGGCAGCATCTCTAGAGAGAAGGAATGGGTGACGTTTAGGGTCGAGACCCTTCTTCAGACTGAAGAAGGGTCTCGACCTGAAATGTTACCCATTCCTTCTCTCCACTCCAGCCTGTCCCGCTGAGTTACTCCAGCATTTTGTGTCTACCTTCGTTTTAAACCAGCACCTGCAGTTCCTTCCTACACAATATAAAGTTGATGTTGTCCTTTGGAAATATCGTACTTGATATTTGCAGACCGCTGATGTGCTGGACGCAAGGAGCGGTTTGGAAAAACCTGGTTGTGGTATTCGCACGTCTTGTTGTGATAACCTTGCGGAAAGAGGCACCTCTACAGCATTTCAGTTGCTGTCAGCAGTCAGCCATGAACAAATGGCTGAACAAATTGCAATCTTGTATACTAGAGGCTACAAACACCACTTGTGTAGAGAGACCTTTTAACATGGTCTCGGAGCATTGACAGGTGACCTCTTAAATTCCTCATTCTCATCAAAAACATGCAATGCAATAGAAAACTATTTAATGCAGACTGTGTGAATTAAGTGGTTACAGCATCTCAGGAGAATGAAAGAAAGGATCTGAGGAAGAGGTCAAGTTGACAACATTGGGCGGCACGGTGGCGCAGCGGTAGAGTTGCTGCCTCACCGCGCCAGAGACCCCGGTCTGATCCTGGCTTGGAGTGCTTGTCGGTACGGAGTTTGTACGTTCACCCCGTGACCAGCGTGGGTTTTCTCCGGGATCTTCGGTTTCCTCCCACACTCCAAAGACGTACAGGTTTGTAGGTAAATTGGCTCGGTGCATGTGTAAATTATCCCTAGTGTGTTTGTGTGCGGGGATCGCTGGTCAGTGCGGACTCGGTGAGCCGAAGGGCCTGTATCTCTAAAACTAAAACTAAACTAAAACGAGACATAGAACGTAGAACAGTACAGCACAGGACAGCACAGGACGGCACAGGACGGCACAGGACGGCACAGGACGGCACAGGACGGCACAGGACGGCACAGGACGGCACAGGACGGCACAGGACGGCACAGGACGGCACAGGACGGCACAGGACGGCACAGGACGGCACAGGACGGCACAGTACAGCACAGGACAGCACAGGACAGCACAGGACGGCACAGGACAGCACAGGACGGCACAGGACGGCACAGGACGGCACAGGACAGCACAGGACGGCACAGGACAGCACAGGACGGCACAGGACGGCACAGGACAGCACAGGACGGCACAGGATGGCACAGGACGGCACAGGACAGCACAGGACGGCACAGGACAGCACAGGACGGCACAGGACGGCACAGGACAGCACAGGACGGCACAGGACGGCACAGGACGGCACAGGACGGCACAGGACGGCACAGGACGGCACAGGACGGCACAGGACGGCACAGGACGGCACAGGACGGCACAGGACGGCACAGGACGGCACAGGACGGCACAGGACGGCACAGGACAGCACAGGACAGCACAGGACGGCACAGGAAAGGGCCCTCTCTGTGCCAAACATGACCTCAAGTGAAACTGATCTTTGAGTTTGAGTTCGAGCTAAGTTTATTGCTACTTGCACCAAGGTACAGTGAAAAAACATTTGTTACGCGCTAACCTCTGTGCAGAGAGACAATACATGATTATAATCGAACCACCCACAGTGTATAGATAGATATCTGATATAGGGAATTAAAGTAAAAAATCCTGCTGTTGAAGTAGAGATTTAAAAGTAGTGGAGCGATTGTAATGTGTGACTGCAGATCCACTTCTGTGACCGGCACACAAAGAGTCACCTGGCGTGGGCGCCATCTTGGAATGGAATCATGATCCCCATCCCTCTTTCCCTTGCACTTCAATGTGCCTAACTAAAAGCCTCTTAAATGCAACTATCGCATCTGCCTGGCATAAGGAACTGTAGATGCTGGAATCTTGCGTAGAATAACTCATAGGGTAGGAAAACTGTTCCTGAACCTGGACGTTTCAGTTTTCAGACTCCTCTACGTTCTACCTGAAGGCAGGAGTGAAAAGACAGCGGGACCTGGGTGGTGCAGATCCTCGATGAAGCTGGACACCTTTTTTTGTGGCAGCATCTCTTATAGATCCTTGCAATGGTGGGGAGATCATTATCCGTGATGGTCTGGGCTGTGTTTGCCATGTTTTTGTAATCTGCTTCATTCCTGGGTTCGAGTTGCTGAACCCGGGCCGAGATGCAAACAGTCAATATGCTCTCCACTGTACACATACTGTAGAAGCTCAAGGGAGTACTCATCTCCTCAATCTTCTGAGGAAGTGGAGGTGTTGATGGGCTTTCTTTATGATAGCATCGACTATGATAGCCCAGGACAGACCTTCAGAGTTATGCACGCCCAGGAACTTGAAGCTGTTGACTCTCTCCATCGATGAAGGCAGCTTTGTGGATCCTCGGATCCTTCCTCTTCTAAAATCCACAACCAGATCCTTACTGACATTGAGAGCCAGGTTGTTGTGCTGGCACGATACAGTCAGACGATCAATGTCTCTCTGATGAGGGCATCAGAGATGTCCTCGTTCTTCAGGAAACGGGGCTTCCCCTCCTCCATTATAGATGAGGCTCTCACTAGGGTCTCTTCTACATCCCGCAGCTCCGCTCTTGCTCCCCCCTCCCCCCACTCGTAACAAGGACAGAATCCCCCTCGTTCTCACCTTCCACCCCACCAGCCAGCGTATCCAACAAATCATCCGCCAACATTTCCGTCACCTTCAACGGGACCCCACCACTGGCCATATATTCCCATCCCCTCCCGTTTCTGCATTCCGCAGAGACCATTCCCTCCGTAACTCCCTGGTCCACTCGTCCCTTCCTACCCAAACCACCCCCAACCCCGGGCACTTTCCCCTGCAACCGCACGAGATGCAACATCTGTCCCTTTACCTCCCCTCTCAACTCCGTCCAAGGACCCAAACAGTCTTTCCAGTTGAGACAGAGGTTCACCTGCACCTCCTCCAACCTCATCTATTGCATCCGCTGCTCCAGATGTCAACTTATTTACATCGGCGAAACCAAACGCAGGCTCGGCGATCGCTTTGCTCAACACCTGCGCTCGGTCCGCGTTAAACAAACTGATCTCCCGGTGGCCGAGCACTTCAACTCCCCCTCCCACTCCCAGTCTGACCTTTCTGTCATGGGCCTCCTCCAGTGCCATAGTGAGGCCCACCGGAAATTGGAGGAACAGCACCTCATATTTCGCCTGGGCAGCTTGCAGCCCAGCGGTATGAACATCGACTTCTCCAATTTTAGATAGTTCCTCTGTCCCTCTCTCCCCCCCCCTTCCCAGATCTCCCTCTATCTTCCTGTCTCCATCTATATCCTTCCTTTGTCCCGCCCCCCTGACATCAGTCTGAAGAAGGGTCTCGACCCGAAACGTCGTCCATTCCTTCTCTCCCGAGATGCTGCCTGACCTGCTGAGTTACTCCAGCATTTTGTGAATAAATCTCTCTCCTACACTCTGTCTCATCATTATCTGCAATTTGTCCAACAGCAACAGCGGTGGTGTCATCAGCAAATTTGAAGATGGAGTTGGGACAGATGTATGGTTATGGAGTGAGTAGAGCAGGGGGCTAAGCATACAGTCTTGAGGTGCCACAGCCATGAAGGTTATGGATGAGGAAGTGTTGTTGCCAATTTGTACGATTGTGTTCTCTTGATGAGGAGGTGCTTGTGAAACACTTTCCAAAACTGCTGACGTATTAACCATTGGCTAATAAAGACAAAAGAATTCTCATCAACGGAAGTTGAAACACTAAAGATAAAAATCAAAACCACTGCTGCTGAATTGACTACATTGTTCTGATATTTTGTGCATGACTAAAGTAAACTTGCTGACTCCATCTGGAACATTTAGTTAACCTTGCTTTACTTTTCTCTCTCTCTCTCTCTCTCTCTCTCTCTCTCTCTCTCTCTCTCTCTCTCTCTCTCTCTCTCTCTCTCTCTCTCTCTCTCTCTCTCTCTCTCTCTCTCTCTCTCTCTCTCATTCTCTTTCTCTCTCATTCTCTTTCTCTCTCTTTCTCTCTCTCTCTCTCTCTCTCTCTCTCTCTCTCTCTCTCTCTCTCTCTCTCTCTCTCTCTCTCTCTTTCTCTTTCTCTCTCCTTTTCCTCTCTTTCTCTCTTTCTCTTTCTCTCTCTCTCTCTTTCTCTCTCTCTCTCTCTCTCTCTCTCTCTCTCTCTCTCTCTCTCTCTCTCTCTCTCTCTCTCTCTCTCTCTCTCTCTCTCTCTCTCTCTCCTCTCCCCTCCCAATTGTAAAGAGTGAAAAGCAAATGGATAAAATTAACGAATGTCATCAATTTCTTGCATATTTGTGGTCAATTTAAATAATCTGATAGGTACGTGCAGGAAGGAGCTGCAGATGCTAGTTTGCACCGAAGGTGGATACAAAATACTGGAGTAAACTCAGACCCTTCTTCAGAATGGAGAAGTCTTCAGACCTGAAACATCTCCCATTCCTTCTCTCCAGACATGCTGCCTTTCCTGCTGAGTTACTCCAGCATTTTGCAACCATCTTCAGTCTAACTGGTGCACTTGAAAGAGTGAAAAGAGCTTTTTCTCCATCACCAGTCAATATGCTGTGTGCTCAATTAACATTACTGACCGACCAATATGTTCTAAAAGGAATAGTGGAAAGAACATTGTGGCACAATACTATTGTGGAATACTTGAGTCACTATATTTATACATCAGAGACAGATCAAAATTTAAAACATACTTTCTAATGATTTTTATGCTTGGAAGCGTTTATTAGTACCTGAACTGATGTACAGCACTTTGGTCAACGTGGGTTGTGTTTAAATGTGCTATACAAATAAAATTAACTTGACTTGACTTGACTAGTTAGTAAATTTCAAAACAGGTGTATAATTACATGTAAAACTGGCATCAATTTTATATGCAAACCCAATCATAAAAACGCAAAACATTTGCCTATTTCTTCTTAGAGATACAGCGTGGAAACAACCCCTTTGTTGTACTTCGTGGTCCGGTATCTGTTATACCTTTGTTATGACTGGACAGACCACAAGTACACGTGTTTAAAAGGTTTAAAGGCTGGAGCTTAAATCCAGGCTGTTTATTCCACGGCCACCTGGAACCAGAGTGATCACCAAAACACCTCATTCTCTTATATACATGTTACTACACAGGCAAACAAAGTAGTCCTTGTGATACAACAAAGTAGTCCTTGCAATATCACAACACCCTTCAACCCACCGAGTCCGCGCCGACCAGCGATCACACGTACACTGGTTCTATCCTACACACTAGGGATAATTTGCAGAGGCCAATTAACCTGCAAACCTGCATGGCTTTGGGATGTGGGAGGAAATCGGAGCACCCAGAGAAAACCCACGTGGTCACAGGGAAAACGTACAAACTCTGTGCAGGCAACACCCGTGGTCAGGATCGAACCCAGATTTCCAGCGCTGTCAGGCAGCAACTCTACCGCTACACCACTGTGCCGTCCTGCCTAGTGAGCCCAAATTGGAAGGCAAAAACTGCACTGTTACCTGCCTCCATACCTGCTCTGGTATCCCAATCCATATACTCACTACCCTCTGTGTGAAAATGTGACCGCTCAGATTCCTATTAAATCTTAAAGTAGTTGTTACCTTTATGAGCGATGTAAAATTAAACATGATCACTGGTCAACAATGTAAGTATTGCACAATAAATAAGTGTTATACACTCAATTTACAATTCATTAAATCACTGGAAATGTATTCTAACTTGTGGCACGGTGGCGCAGCGGTAGAGGTGCAGCCTAATTGCCTTTACAGTGATCTTATAGAGGTGTACAAAATCATGTGAGGAATAGATCAAATAAATGCACAGTCTTTTTCTCAGAGTAGGTGAATCGAGAACTAGAGGACATAGGTTTAAGTTTAGTTTAGTTTAGTTTAGAGATACGGCGCGGAAACAGTCCCTTTCGGCTCACCAGGTCCGCACCGACCAGCGATCCCCGCACATTAACACTATCCTACACACACTAGGGACAATTTTTACATTGACCAAGCCAATTAACCTAAAAACCTGTACGTCTTTGGAGTGTGGGAGGAAACCGAAGATCTCGGAGAAAACCCACGCAAGTCACGTGGTGAAACATAGAAACATAGAAAGTAGGTGCAGGAGTAGGCCATTCGGCCCTTCGAGCCTGCACCGCCATTCAATATGATCATGGCTGATCATCCAGCTCAGTAACCTGTACCTGCCTTCTCTCCATACCCCCTGATCCCTTTAGCCACAAGGGCCACATCTAACTCCCTCTTAAATATAGCCAATGAACTGGCCTCAACTACCTTCTGTGGCAGAGAATTCCACAGACTCACCACTCTCTGTGTGAAGAAATGTTTTCTTCCCCCCTTATCCTTAAGCTGTGACCATTAGTTCTGGACTTCCCCAACATCGGGAACAATCTTCCCGCATCTAGCCTCTCCAGCCCCTTAAGAATTTTATATGTTTCTATAAGATCCCCCCTCAGTCTTCTAAATTCCAGTGAGTATAAGCCCAGTCTTTCTTCATATGAAAGTCCTGCCATCCCAGGGATCAATCTGGTGAACCTTCTCTGTACTCCCTCTAAGGCTAGAATGTCTTTCCTCAGATTAGGAGACCAAAACTCCGTAAGACAGCACCCGTAGTCGGGATCGAACATTTTATTCAGGTCACTGTTGCAATGTTGTGTGGACAGATTGTCACCGAGCAAATAAAACATTCAGACATTTCACGCAGAACCTTAAAATTCAATTCCTTATGGTTTTGAGCTCAAGGCTGAGAAATTGCCTCTATTGAACATTAAACCGGAAATCTCATTCAGAAGGGCTCGGGCGCTGCATTCGCTGTAAGGCAGCAACTCTACCGCTGTGCCACAAGACGAGGAGGAAAAGATTTAATGGAGATACTTGAGAAGTACCTTTTTCACACAGAGGGTGGTGGGCGTATGGAACAAGCTGCTGGAGGAGGTAGTCGAGGCAGGTACTATCGCAACATTTAATAAACATTTAGACAGGTACATGGACAGGATACGTTTAGAGGGATATGGATGAAATGCAGGGAGGTGGGACTGGTGTAGATGGGACGATGGTTAGTTTGGGCAAGTTGGGCTGAAGGACCTGCTTCTTTTCTCAAACTCTATGACTTCGACTCTCTAAGTCCCCAGCTCTGATGTGGAAGGGATTGGGTAGGATATTTTGTTCGTGTTGATCACATTAGCCCTTCTGAATGAGATCTCCAGGTTTAATGTTCAATAGAGGCAATTTCTCAGCCTTGAGCTCAAAATCATAAGGAATTGAATTTTAAGGTTCTGGGTGAAATGTCTGAACGTTTTATTTGCTCGGTGACAATCTGTCCACACAACATTGCAACAGTGACCTGAATAAAATGTTCCCATCATGGAGCAACAGTGACACAAAATTATTGTTTGTTATAAATTGCTTCCCATAATGATGTTTTTAAAAAAAACAGACGGTCCCCCAAGGATTAAACTCTGAAGGAATATCAATTGCTGCCTGCAAACTGAATGGTCATGGTAAAGGTGCATTAAGTAATCAAAGTGCAGGCTGACTGTGCTGCAGAATTGAACTGTGTATCAGGTCAAAGGCACTGAGATGAGGAAAAACTTTTTCAGTCAGAGAGTTGTGAATCTGTGGAATTCTCTGCCTCAGAAGGCAGTGGAGGCCAATTCTCTGAATGCATTCAAGAGAGAGCTAGATAGAGCTTTTAAGGATAGCGGAGTCAGGGGGTATGGGGAGAAGGCAGGAACGGGATACTGATTGAGAATGATCAGCCATGATCACATTGAATGGCGGTGCTGGCTCGAAGGGCCGAATGGCCTCCTCCTGCACCTATTGTCTATTGTCTATTGTCTATTGTCTATTGGCACTTCATACTACTCAAAATGCCTTGTAATCTCCAAGGTCATTTCTTCACCCCCTTTCTAGCCAGGTTAAGACTACATTTTTAACAACTTTGGACAAAATGGCTGTGGAAACATGGTGACTCTTTAGTTTAGTTTAGTTTAGTTTAGAGATGCCGTGCGGAAAGCAGCCCTTTGGCGCACCGAGGCCGTGCCGACCAGCGATCCCCATATGCTGTCTCGGTGTAAACTACTATTCCATCAGTCTTCTACTTCAGCATGATCGTGCTTACGTACGGTGAGATTCTTACTGGTCTGTGTGCAAAACAATTTCACGTTCACAATTTAGACTTTAGAATACAGCGCGGAAGCAGGGCCTTCGGCCTACCGAGTCCGCGCCGACCAGCGATCACCCCGCACACTAGCCCTATCCACACATCCGCACAGTAGGGACAATTTACAATTTTACCGATGCCAATTAACCTACAAACCTGTATGTCTTTAGAGTGTGGAAGGAAACGGGCGAAACCCACACATATGTTCACATGGAGAACATATAAACACTGTATGGACAGCACATGTAATCAGGATCAAACCCGGGTCCCTGGTGCTGTTAGGTAGCAACTCTACCGCTGTGCACTGTGCCTTTTAAACTTTTAAACTTTGCCTCTCTCACCTTAAAGCTATCCCCTCTAGTCCTGGAAAAAAAGGGCTCTAAATGTCCACCCTATTTATGCCTCTGATAATTGTTTATACTTCTATCAGGTCTGCCCTCAGCCTTTGACAATCCAGAGAAAGCAATCCAAGTTTGTCCAAGCTCTCCTTACAGTTAATACCCTCTAATCCAGGTAGCATGGGTGGCAAGATGGAAAGACACCTGTGTTACAATATCTGATACTGTCTGCAGTTACTCAGATATACTGTGTCCACAGCAAGCAGAACAAACAAAATCCCACAAATCACATCCTTATCCACCTGACATCAATCATCAGTAAAACGCTCAAAGCTGTCCTTGACATAAAAGCAGCACTTAAATAAATACTATCTCCCTATGGAGTTTCTGTATGGGATTTTCAGGGCCACTTGATTCTCTAGAATTGAGAGGTACTGTGCGGAAACAGGTCCTTCGGCCCACCGAGTCCGCGCCGACCAGCGATATTTACACTAGCACTATTTACAGAAGCCAATTGGCCTACAACCGTGTAAGTTTTTTGAGTGAGGGAGGAAACCGGAGAAAACCCACACAGGGAGAACATACAAACTCCGTACAGACATCACCCGTAGTCAGGATGGAACCCGGGTCTCTGGCGCTGTGAGGCAGCAACTCTACCGCTGAGCCACTGTGCCGCCCCATATTCAATGCTGATTCATCGTCGCTTTGATCCAAACATGAACCAAAGAAAGTAATTTCGGAGAGGAAGTGCGAATGGGGCATGGCAGCACAGTGGTTGAGCTGATGCCTTACAGCACTTACAGTGCCAGAGGCCCGGGTTCCATCCTGACTACGGGTGCTGTCTGTACGGAGTTTGTACGTTCTCACCCTGACCTGTGTGGGTTTTCCCCAGGAGCTCCGGTTTCCTCCCACACTCCAAAGACGTACAGGTTTGTAGGTTAATTGGCTTTGTATCAATGTAAATTGTCCCTAGTGTGTGTAGGATAGTGTTAATGTGCTGGGATCGCTGGTCAACGTGGACTCGGTGGGTCGAAGGGCCCGTTTCCGCGCTGTATTTCTAAACTAAACTAAACTGAACTAAATGCCACTATGGTAGCAGCATGGAGAATTTCGGGAAGTTGTGCTAACACAACATTCATGAAAGCCTCTCCACTGGATGGAGACATTCCATGCACAGCTGGATGATCGTTGTAATTAAAGCCACTCATCACAGCCCCGGTTCTGGTCTTCAACAGATCCCCAGTATCCCAGGCCTAAAGAATAGCTCTTTCATCAATGATCTCTCTTCTATCAAAAGGCCAAAAACAAAATGGACATTTCTTTTGCAGTTTCACGAAAACAGAGTGGTGAATCTGTGGAATTCTCTGCCGCAGAATGTAGTTGAGGCCAGTTCATTGGCTATATTTAAGAGGGAGTTAGATGTGGCCCTTGTGGCTAAAGGGATCAGGGGGTATGGAGAGAAGGCAGGTACAGGATACTGAGTTGGATGATCAGCCATGATCATATTGAATGGCCGTGCAGGCTCGAAGGGCCGAATGGCCTACTCCTGCACCTACTTTCTATGTTTCTATGTTTCTATGAAAGATGAAGAAGTTGTTCCTGTACAGGCCACAATAGTGACAAACTTCTGACACGGTTGGTAAGGGGCAAATTACTATCACTTCACTTGAATGCTAAGCTATGACTATTTCAACAGTCAAGTCAAGAGTGTTTAATTGTGCTAAGTACCGACAATGAAATAACGAAAATCCAAATTGCTGCAGCTTAAGAGGTCCATAAATGCCATAATAACGTGTAAGTCTACTCCAAATGCGGCTGAATCAGAATGTATAGAACGGCGACACAGCTTATGCCCATCGAGACTGCCCTGACCAGCGATCACCCCCATACACTTTCACTGTCCCAGGACAGGATGGCCCTGCAGGGAGTAGTGCGTTTGGCAGAACGCACCATGGCAACTACACTCGTCCCCCTGCAGGACCTATACATCAGGATGTGCAGATCCAGAGCAAGCAAGATCATGAGGGACCCCTGCCACCCCAGCCAGATGCTACGATCAGGCAAACGCCTCCGCTGTCACGCTGTGAAAACGGAGAGGATGAGACGGAGTTTCTTCCCACAGGCCATCAGGACTGTCAACTTTTACAACCCCAGAGACTAAATTTTTGTCTACACTATAGTAACTTATTAAGTTTATTTATATGCTGTAACTGTAACTCTTTTTTGTGCACAATCCGCAGGCATTGCCACTTTCATTTCATTGCACATCGTGTACGTGTATGTGACAAATAAATTTGACTTGACTTGACTTGGCACTAGCGACAATTTACAATTTTGCCAAGCCAATTAGCCTACAAACCTATACGTCTTTGGAGTGTGAGAGGAAACCGGAGCAACCGAAGAAAACCCACGTGGTCACAGGGAGAACGTACAAAACTCCGTACGGATTGCACTTGTAGTCAGGATCGAACCTGGGTCTCTGGCGCTGCAGGGCAGCAATTCTACCGCTGCGCCACCGTGCTGCCTTAAAATGGTGGATTTCTGCAAAGCAATTGTACGTCTGAATCTCCCTTGGTCTGAACATGGGACCAATGTGCATGGAGCAAGTAAGGCACTCAGTAAGGGAACTTGTTTATCATTTCAGGTTTTGTATGGTCTTTATAGCTGGTGGCAACCACACAAACAGCTTGTGACTTTCAAGCATTACAGAAATTTCACACATGATTTGCAAGTCAACGGTGAAAATGTGAGCTGCGGTTCTTCTGAAGGGAAAGGCAAAAATTAAGCCATTGTGGTTTACATGAGAAGGTAAAATAACTTATTGTATAAGATTAAAGTGCACTACCTCTAGATTTTCCTGCTTAATTCCTTGATTCCTCTGTTATCGAAACATTTTAATGAAGGTAATGACTGTCTAGTTTAGTTTAACTTAGAGACACTGCGCGGAAACAGGCCCTTCGGTCCACCGAGTCCGCACCAACCAGCGATACCTGTACTCTAACACCATCCTAGACACACCAAGGACAATTTACAACTTTACTGAAGCCAATTAACCTACAAACTGACCTGGATAGAGTGGATGTAGAGAGGATGTTTCCACTAGTGGGAGAGTCCAGGACCAGAGGTCACAGGCTCAGAATTAAAGGACGTTCCTTTAGGAAGGAGATGAGCACGAATTTCTTCAGTCAAAGGGTGGTAAATCTGTAGAATTCATTTGCAATGGATATTTTTAAGGCAGAGATAGATTCTTGATTAGTGCGGGTGTCAGGGGTTATGGGGAGAAGGCAGGAGAATAGGGTTAGGAGGGAAAAATAGATCAGACATGATTGAATGGCGGAGTAGAGTTGATGGACCGAATGGCCAAATTCTGCTCCTTTCACTTTGAAACATAAACATATCAACAAACCTCTACGTCTTTGGAATGTACGTATAGGGAAGAAACAGGAGCACCCGAAAACCCACGTAGGTCACGGGGAGAATCCTTGTATCCCTGTCATTAGCACATCTCCTAAAGTAAACAATGGGCCATTGTGGGCTTCACCCTTCCTGAGGTCATCTGTTGTCGGCCCTGTTTTGTTCTGGCCTTCTCTAACTTTCAGTCTCAGCAAGGGTTCCGACCCGAAGTGTCATCTATTCCTTCTCTCCAGAGATGCTGCCTGGTCCGTTGAGTTACTCCAGCATTTTGTGTCTATCTTCAGTGTAAACAATAGCCATTTTTACTTTTGCCACACCCAAGATAGTACTGGCAATGCTCAGAACGATACAGTCTTAGCCAAATAAATTCTCAAGTTCACAAGTTACAGGAGTAGAATTAGGCCATTCGGCCCATCGAGTCCACTCCGCCATTCAATGGTGGCTGATCTCTGCCTCCTAATCCCATTCTCCTGCCTTTTCTCCATAACCCTTGACACCCGTTCTAATCAGGAATTTGTCTATCTCCGCCTTAAAAATATCCACTGACTTGGCCTCCACAGCCCTCTGTGGCAATGGTTGAACTACCCTCTGACTAAAGAAGTTCAATAGACAATAGACAGTAGGTGCAGGAGGAGGACATTCGGCCCTTCGAGCCAGCACCGCCATTCAATGTGATCATGGCGGATCATTCTCAATCAGTACCCTGTTCGTGCCTTCTCCCCATACCCCCTGACTCCACTATCCTTAAGAGCTCTATCTAGCTCTCTCTTGAATGCATTCAGAGAATTGGCCTCCACTGTCTTCCGAGGCAGAGAATTCCACAGATGTTCCTCCTCACCTCCTTTCTAAAAGAGCGCCCTTTATTTCTGAGGCCGTGACCTCTGGTCCTCGACTCTCCCACCAGTGGAAACATCCTCTCCACGTCCACTCTATCTGTGCCTTTCATTATTCTGTAAGTTTCGATGAGGTCCCCCCTCAACTGAAGGCTCTCAAAAAGTCAATTTGCTGCAAGAGCATAACGTGAAACAGCATAATATTATGATCATTTGAACTCCTGACGTCACTGCACTGGGGAAATTGTGTGCTGGCTTGATCTCCCTCGCTAAGGAGAGGATAAGGGGGGAATGATGATGGTTCACCTGATTGAAGCCTAAATGACTTGTTGTCCTACGAGGCTTGTCGATAGAAGCATCTTAAATTATGAGAGGCACAGATAGGGTAGACAGTCAGAACCTTTTCCCCAAGGTGGGAATGTCCAACCACTAGAGGTCACAGCTAGAAGGTGAGCGGGGACAAGTTTAAAATAGATGTGCAGGGCAAGTTTTTTTTCACACAGAGAGCAGCGAGTGCCTGGAATCCAATACCAGGGGGGTTGGTGGAGGCAGATACGATCGTGGCGTTTAAGATCATAAGATCCATAAGTGATAGGAGCAGAATTAGGCCATTCAGCCCATCAAGTATACTCCGCCATTCAATCATGGCTGATCTATCTCTCCCTCCTAACCCCTTTCTCCTGCCTTCTCTCCATAACCTATGACACCCGTACTAATCAGCCTTGGCATTGAATTCCAGCCACTCTCTTTGCCCCGCACTTCTCCTTTAAACTTTGCCCCCTCACCTTAAAGCTGTTTAGTTTAGTTTAGTTTAGAGATAAAGCGTGGAAACAGGCCCTTCAGCCCAACTTACAAAACCTGTACGTCTTTGGAGTGCGGGAGGAAATCGAAGATCTCGGATCCCGGTCACGGGGAAAACGTACAAACTTCGTACAAAACAGCACCCTTAGTCAGAATCGAACCCGGGTCTCTGATGCTGCAAGGCAGCAACTCTACCGCTGCACCACTGTGCCGCCCTCTAGTCTTTGACATTTTAACATGTATGCATCCCCTTTTTTATTTTAAATGCATTCATAGAAACATAGCAAATAGGTGCAGGAGGAGGCCATTTGGCCCTTCGAGCCAGCACCGTCATTCATTGTGATCATGGCTGATCGTCCCCAATCAATAACCCGTGCCTGCCTTCTCCCCATATCCCTCGATTCCACTAGTCCCTAGAGCTCTATCTAACTCTCTCTTAAATCCATCCAGTGATTTGGCTTCCACTGCCCTCTGTGGCAGAGAATTCCACAAATTCACAACTCTCTGGGTGAAAAAGTTTTTTCTCACCTCAGTTTTAAATGGACTCCCCTTTATTCTAAGACTGTGTCCCCTGGTTCTGGACTCGCCCAACATTGGGAACATTTTTCCTGCATCTAGCTTGTCCAGTCCTTTTATAATTTTATATGTTTCTACAAGATCCCCTCTCATCCTTCTAAATTCCAGTGAATACAAGCCTAGTCTTTTCAATCTTTCCTCATATGACAGTCCCGCCATCCCAGGGATCAATCTCGTGAACCTATGCTGCACTGCCTCAATTACAAGGATGTCCTTCCTCAAATTAGGAGACCAAAACTGTACACAATACTCCAGATGTGGTCTTACCAGGGCCCTATACAACCGCAGAAGAACCTCTTTACTCCTATACTGAAATCCTCTTGTTATGAAGGCCAACATTCCACAGCTTTCTTCACTGCCTGCTGTACCTGCATGCCAACTTTCAGTGACTGGTGCACAAGGACACCCAGGGCTTGCTGCACTTCCCCCTTATCTAACCTGACATAATTGAGATAATAATCTCCCTCCTTATTTTTGCGGCCAAAGTGGATAACCTCACAGTTTACACTACCACCCAGCTTTGTGTCATCTGCAAACTTGCTTCTAATTCCCTCTTCCAAATCATTAATATGTATGGTAAACAGTTGCGGCCCCAACACCGAGCCTTGCGGCACTCCACTCGCCACTGCCTGCCATTCTGAAAAGGACCCGTTTACTCCTACTCTTTGCTTCCTGTCTGCCAACCAATTTTCTATCCATGTCAACACCCTACCCCCAATACCATGTACTCTAATTTTACTCACCAATCTCCCGTGCGGGACCTTAGCAAAGGCTTTCTGAAAGTCTAGATGCACTACATCCACTGGCTCCCCTTCATCCATTTTACTTGTCACATCCTCAAAAAATTCCAGAACATTAGTCAAGCATGATTTCCCTTTCATAAATCCATGCTGACTTGGACCAATCCTTTTACTGCTATCCAAATGCACCGTTATTACCTCTTTAATAATTGACTCCAGCATCTTTCCCACCACCGAAATCAGGCTAACTGGTCTGTAACTCCCCGTTTTCTCTCACGCTCCTTTCTTGAAAAGTGGGATAACATTAGCTACCCTCCAATCCACAGGAACTGATCCTGAATCCATTGAACATTGGAAAATGATCACCAATGCGTCCACTATTTCTAGAGCCACCCCCCTGAAGACCCTGGGATGCAGACCATCAGGCCCGGGGGGTTTATCATCCTTCAGTCCCATTAGTCTACCCAATACTATTTCTTGCCTAATGGAAATTTCTTTCAGTTCCTCTACCCCCCTAGATCCTCTGTCCTCCAGTACATCTAGGAGATTGTTTGTGTCTTCCTTAGTGAAGACAGATCCGAAGTACCTGTTCAACTCTTCTGCCATTTCCTTGTTACCCATAATAATTTCACCCGTGTCTGCCTTCAAGGGACCCACATTTGATTTTGCTACTCTTTTTCTCTTAGCATATCTCATTAGTCATCACATCATAGGGTGACACAATGGTGCAGCAGTAAAATTGCTGCCTTATAGCATTAGAGACCCGGGTTCAATCCTGACTACGGAGTTTGTATGTTGTGTGAGGTTTACTCCGGGTGCTCCGGTTTCCTCCCAAATTCAAAAGACGTGCAGGTTTTTAGGTTAATTGGCATGGTAACATTGTAAATTGTCCCTAGTGTGTGTAGGATTGCGTTAGTGTGCGGGGATCGCTGATTGGTGCGGACTCGGTGGGCCGAAGGGCCTTTTGTATCTCTAAACTAAACTAATCATCCACCAAAATATCCTCCATCATTTCCCCAGTCAATATTGAAGTGAGATACTGATTTAAAATTCTCATCATCTCCTTGTCATTATCTCCAGCACTATCCTGCTTTTTGCTTAATGATCCTGTTCAGAATCATCCTTACCTTTTTTATTGATGTGTGTGTGTGTAAAATATTTTGTTATTTTGTTCAACATCACTTGACAACTTACTTTCATTGTTCCTCATTGTCGCCTTGGTTGTTTTCGTGACTACTTTTCTAATCCCTTTTGCACTCTCTCATCATCGATTCCTGCTCTGCTCAGTAGTTTTGTGTATGCTTCTTATCGCCAATTGTTCCCTTATGAATTTGTTGATCCATGAAGCCGCGCAAACGTTTAATTTGTTCTTTCCATTTTGGCGGAACATATTTTTCTTGTACTCTTGATCGCCAATTTAAATGTTACTATTATTGTTCTCCATGGCAATAATCTTGTTCTTTTTATCTTCCCAATTTCTAATCCCAGCTCCTGAAAACCATCTTTTCTCGAATCTATTGAGCCGGCTCTTATTATCCTGGTTTCCTTCGCGATTATCATCCTTTAACTTATGATCACAATTTCCCCAGATGCTCGCCTACTTTTATATCCTCCCAACCAGAACCAATTCTAAATCCTCTATTGTTGAGTTAAAACAGAGTCCTGAACACATGATCTGATTTCCCTTCCATCCTTTCTTTATTTCTGCAGTCCAATTATATCAGGTAGTTGAAATCCCCCATGATTATCATTCTATGCTTCAAATGCTTCTTAATCATTTGCCCGCACATTTCTATCTCCGCTTTCCACGAATAGGAGGACTGGAGACTGCTTTTTGTTGTACGTAAGCACAAATTAGGCCATTTGGCCCACCAGGACTACTCCACCATTCAATGCGCAATGTTCTAAAATATTTTACGGATATTTGGAACGATTTTATGTGATAGTGAAACCAAGTTTAAGTTGAACAACTCTTCATGAGAACGAAGGCGAGGCATTGCATGCACATAACGCACGTTCTTATCAGCAAACCAAGGAAAAGCAGTAAAGATACATTTCAACTTGTTAAACCACAGCATCCTGGTTTTGTTTATTATATCTGATGCTACGTAGACCTTGAATACTTGATTACAGGTTCAAACTGAGATGGAAACAAACTTTTTCACCCGGAGAGTTGTGAATTTGTGGAATTCTCTGCCGCAGAGGGCAGTGGAGGCAAATTCACTGGATGAATTTAAAAGACAGTTAGAAAGAGCTCTCGGGGCTAGTGGAATCGAGGGATACGGGGAGAAGGCAGGGGTTATTGATTGCGGATGATCAGCCACGATCACAATGAATGGCTCGAAGGGCCAAATGGCCTCCTCCTGCACCTATTTTCTATGTTTCTATATTTTCTATGTTCAAACAAAGCTCATACATTCTCTGTGGTCTCAGTAAAGATTCCATTGAGGCTTCAGTCTTGGAACGGTTGTGGGTTTGTGTGGGTGAAATTTGGAAGCCAGCCAAATAGATCTAGAAACAAGGACCAAGAAAGCAAATGCAATCGAAACATAGAAAATGAGAGATAGATCAGCAATGATTGAATGGCAGAGTAGACTTGATGGGCCGAATGGCCTAATTCTCCTCCTATCACATGACCTTTTGACCTTATAAGCTGCAGATGCTAGTTTACAGGTCAGTACGGTAGCGCAGCGGTAGAGTTGCTGCTTTACAGCGAATGCAGCGCCGGAGACTCAGGTTCGATCCTGACTACGGGTGCTGCACTGTAAGGAGTTTGTACGTTCTCCCCGTGACCTGCGTGGGTTTTCTCCGAGATCTTCGGTTTCCTCCCACACTCCAAAGACGTACAGGTATGTAGGTTAATTGGCTGGGCAAATGTAAAAATTGTCCCTAGTGGGTGTAGGATAGTGTTAATGTGCGGGGATCGCTGGGCGGCACGGACTTGGAGGGCCGAAAAGGCCTGTTTCCGGCTGTATATATATGATATGATAGTATCTGCAGCCTTAACTTAACTGGATCATTTGTATTTGCACTAGTTGAGATAAGGAATTGCAGATGCTGGTTTATAAAAAAAGACAGTAAATGCTGGAGTAACTCAACGGGTCAGGTAGCATCTCTGGAGGACATGGATGGATGGCATTTTGGCTCGGGACCCTTCATGGTGCAATGGTTTATTTTTTGTCACGTGTAGCAGGTACAGTGAAATGCATTTTTTTGCGTACAGCTCAGCAAGACTATCCCCCTACATAAGCACAACCGGTCAGTAGAATATGCACAGAACAGCCCACTGAGTCCACATGCAAGAGGCGCCATTTTGGCGTCATTTTACAGTGCCAGGCGCAGCCAGCCATAAAAGGCCGTTGCAGCCGTCTCCGGGCGCCCCGCAATGCGATGTCCTCTCCACGCCTCTCGTTCCCCGGCCCTCCCACGGCCGACCTCGAAGGTGCAGGAGGTCAGATTCCCCGGTACTTCTCATCGGGCCTTTGATCCGGCATCGGTCACCGTCGCCGTCTCCTTCCACCCTCCTCTCCAGTTCCCGGTCGACGGGGTGAGCAGAGGCCGGGCTCGGCAGTCGTCCCTCTCCGAGTGTCAGGCCTGTGCTCTGGGTTTTGACTTCTAGGTTTTGGGAGCAGGCATGATATGATTGGCCGAATAGTGAAAGGCTTGGATAGAGTGGATGTGGAGAGGATGTTTCCACTAGTGGGAGAGTCTGAGACCAGAGGTCACAGCCTCAGAATTAAAGGACGTTCCTTTAGGAATTGGATGAGGAAGAATTTCTTTAGTCAGAGGGTGGTCAACCTATGGAATTCTTTGCCACAGAAGGCTATGGAGGCCGTCGATGGATATTTTTTAGGGCAGAGATAGAAAGATTCTTCATTAGTACGGGTGTCAAGGGTTGTGGGGAGAAGGCAGGAGATTGAGATTAGGAGGGAGAGATAGGTCAGCCATGATTGAATGGCAGAGTAGACTCAATGGGCTAAATGGCCTCATTCTGCTCCTATCACCTAACGACCTGATGATCTTATGATACATGCAACACAACTTCAAGGACAGAGATGCTGCCTGACCTGCTGAATTACTCCAGTACTTTGTGCCATTTTTTCCCCACAAAGTATGGAAATTTTTTGTAAGAAATATGCATTGAGAACTTACATCAGAAATAATGTCACGAATTGCATATTGTGCAATGAATAGAAAGGTTTGAAGTGTGCAAACATGAAATTAAATAGGAAATGTTGAAATTAAATAGGAAATGTTGAAATTAAATAGAAAATGTTGAAAATGCAGAAGGAGCAGATAATCAAGATTAACGTTATGACTGGGGCTGCTCAGTTAATTCTGAAAGAAATGTTAATGAATACGTTTTTTTAGTGTCTGACTGTTTTATTATTTGTCAGCTTAGTTTAGTTTAGAGATACGGCATGGAAACAGACCTTTTGGCCTACCGAGTCCTTGCCGACCAGCGATCCCCGCCCACTAATGCTGTCCTACACACACTTGGGATAATTTACAATTATACCAAGCCAATTAACCTACAAACTGCACACCTTTGGAGTGTGGGAGGAAACCGGAGCACCCGGAGAAAACCCACGCAGGTCACGGGGAGAACGTACAAACTCCGTACAGACAAGCACCCGTAGTCAGGATCGAACTCGGGTCTCTGGCGCTGTAAGGCAACAACTCTACTGCTGCGCCCTTTGCTTCGTACTGAACTCCCATTATCGACTCCACTAGCCACATCCTTAAAGAACTCCAGGAGATTATTTAAACATGATTTTTCTATTCATATATCCAGGCTGACTCTGCTCAATCTATTTTCCTTTTTTAAGTTCTTTGTTATTACATCCTTAATTTTTAATTTCAGCATTTACACTCTTCTGACTTCAGACTAACAGGTCGGTAGTTTCCTATTAACTCTGTGCCCCCTTTCTTAAGTAGTGAGGGTACATTTGCTACTCTCCAATCCTCAGGAGAACATCCAGAATAGTTTCAAAAATGATCATTAGAGCTAGTGACAAGGTGGGCAGCAGTAGGGTTTCTGCCTCACATCATCAGAGTCCTGTGTTCGATCCTGACTGCCGGTGCTGCCTGTACGGAGTTTGTACATTCTCCCTGTTATCGTGTGGGTTTTCTCTGGGAGCTCCGGTTTCCTCCCACACTTCAGAGACGTACAGATTTGCAGATTAATTGGCTTCGGTAAAATTGTAAATTGTCCCTAGTGTGTGTAGGATAGTACGGGGATCGCTGGTCGGTGCAGACTCGGTGGGCCGAAGGGCCTGTTTCCGGGCTGCATCTCTAAAACTAAAAAAAATCCCTAAAAACTAAAGCATTTATCATTTTCTGTTGCCACCTCTTGAAAAACTCTGGCATCTAAATCATTGGGATTTATCAACTTTTAAGCAATTTCACTAGCACTATTTTTTGACAAGTAATTATTTCCATCAGTTCCTTGTTCTCACTAGAACACTGGTTTTCTAATACATCTGGCAGTTTTCTGACGGAGAGTGGTTATTTAATTTATCTGCCATTTCGTTATTCCCATTATAGATTCCCCCTCATTGTCTGCAAGGGTTAGAAATTTGCCCTCACTGTTTTTTTTGTACATTCCAATAGAAAGTCAGTTTTTATGTTTCCCCTCAGTCTAATCTCATGTTCTGTCTTATCATTGTTTAAATCAATTTCTTGGCTTTTTTTTTCATGAGTTCTAAAATGCTTTCTGTTAGTAGCTTTCAGATCTATTTTTTGGGGACCTTTTATTTTGAATTAAAATGAGCATCAGCACATAGTCACCTCAGATGTGCTCAGTCCCCTCGATACGCACCTCTGTGTGGCCTGACAGGCCCTTAAATGTTTTTTTTTTTCATTCGCCATCGATGCCACCGTTGTTGGACGAATAACAGGAAATAGCAAATCTCAATAGAGGAGGGAGAACATTCATCTGGTTAAGAGGTGTCAGAACAACTATCTTCCTTGTTCCCCTCCGCCCCCACATCAACGAGTTCCGGGTCCGCCATGACGTGGAGCTCTTCTTCCGTCACCTCCGCCTCCGCCTCCGAGCCTTTTTCCATGGGAAGGAGTCCTCACCCCCCAGTGATGACCCTTTCTCCCATCTCCAGCGGACCCCCTCCTCTTGGACCCAAAGACGTACAGGTATGTAGGTTAATTGGCTGGGTAAATGTAAAAATTGTCCCTAGTGGGTGTAGGATAGTGTTAATGTGCGGGGATCACTGGGCGGCACGGACTTGGTGGGCCGAAAATGCCTGTTTCCGGCTGTATATATATGATATGATATGATATGACCCCCCCCCCGTTTGGCCAACTACCCTCACTAGAACTTTTCATCTCCAACTGCCGGCGTGACATTAACCGCCTCAAATTCTCCACTCCCCTGACTCACTCTAACCTCTCCCCTCCTGAACGTGCAGCCCTCCACTCACTCCGCAACAATCCGGACTTAGTCATCAAACCCGCTGACAAGGGAGGGGCTGTGGTATTCTGGCGTGCTGACCTCTACCGGACCGAGGCCAGACGACAACTCTCAGACACCTCTTCCTAATTATCCCTGGACCATGACCCCACCGACAAACACCAGACCTTTATCATCAGCACCATCACAGACCTCACCTTTTCCGGCGATCTACCCTCCAAACTTATAGTTCCCCAGCCCCGCACGGCCCGATTTTACCTCCTACCTAAAATCCATAAACAGAACTGTCCCGGCAGACCCATTGTCTCTGCCTGCTCATGCCCCACCGAACTTATTTCCACCTACCTCGACTCCATCCTATCCCCCCTGGTCAAATCCCTCCCCAGCTACGTCCAAGACACCTCACATGCTCTCCATCTCCTCGATAACTTCCGGTTTCCAGGCCCCCACTCCCTCATCTTTACCATGGATGTCCAGTCACTCTACACTTCCATCCCCCACAAGGATGGTCTCGAAGCCCTCCGTTTCTTCCTCGACCGTAGAACCAGCCAATCCTCACCTCCTAACACTCTCCTCTGCCTAGCAGAGCTGGTTCTTACCCTTAACAACTTCTCCTTTGACTCCTCCCACTTCCTCCAAACCAGAGGCGTAGCTATGGGCACTCGCATGGGCCCTAGCTACGCCTGCCTCTTTGTCCGGTACGTCGAACAATCCCTGTCCGGACGTACACTGGCCCCATCCCCGAACTCTACCTCCGCTACATTGATGACTGCATTGGTGCTACCTCTTGTACCCATGCAGAACTCACTGACTTCATACACTTCACCTCCAATTTCCATCCTGCCCTTAAATATACTTGGACTATCTCTGACATCTCCCTTCCATTTCTGGACCTCACCATCTCCATCACAGGAGACAGACTAGTGGCTGACATCTACTATAAACCCACTGACTCGCACAGCTATCTGGACTACACTTCTTCCCACCCTGTCTCCTGCAAAAAGTCTATCCCCTACTCCCAATTCCTCTGTCTACGCTGCATCTGTGCCCGGGATGAGGTGTTCCAGACTAGGGCGTCAGAGATGTCCTCATTCTTCAGAAAACGATTCTTGCCCTTTCCCATTATTGATGAGTCTCTCACTAGGGTCTCTTCTACATCCCGCAGGTCCGCTCTTTCTCCCCCTCCCCCCATTCGTAACAAGGACCGAATCCCCCGCGTTCTCACCTTCCACCCCACCAGCCAGCGTATCCAACAAATCATCCGCCAACATTTCCGTCACCCACAACGGGACCCCACCACTGGCCATATCTTCCCATCCCCTCTCCTCTCTGCGTTCCGCAGAGACCGTTCCCTCCGTAACTCCCTGGTCCACTCGTCCCTTCCTAACCAAACCACCCCATTCCCGGGCACTTTTCCCTGCAACCGCACGAGATGCAACACCTGTTCCTTTACCTCCCCCCTCAACTCCATCCAAGGACCCAATCAGTCTTTCCAGGTGAGACAGAGGTTCACCTGCACCTCCTCCAACTTCATCTATTGCATCCGCTGCTCTAGATGTCAACTTCTTTACATCGGCGAAACCAAACGCAGGCTCGGCGATCATTTCTCTCAACACCTGCGCTCGGTCCGCCTTAACCAACCTGATCTACCGGTGGCTGAGCACTTCAACTCCCCCTCCCACTCCCAGTCTGACCTTTCTGTCATGGGTCTCCTCCAGTGCCATAGTGAGGCCCACCGGAAATTGGAGGCACAGCAGCTCATATTTCGCCTGGGCAGCTTGCAGCCCAGCGGTATGAACATTGACTTCTCCAACTTTAGATAGTTCCTCTGTCCCTCTCTTCCCCTCCCCCTTCCCAGTTCTCCCTCTATCTTCCTGTCTCCACCTATATCCTCCCTTTGTCCCGCCCCCCTGACATCAGTCTGAAGAAGGGTCTCGACCCGAAACGTCACCCATTCCTTCTCTCCTGAGATGCTGCCTGACCTGCTGAGTTACTCCAGCATTTTGTGAATAAATACCTTCGATTTGTACCATCATCTGCAGTTATTTTCTTACACCTTCCTATCAACGTCAGTTTAGTTTCGTTGATTGTCACGTGCACTGAGGTACAGTGAAAAGCTTTTGTTGCGTGCTGTCCAGTCAGCAGGAAGACAATACGTGGTTAGCAAGACGGAGGCAATGGTTGCCGACTTCAGGAAGGCAAAGCCGATGGATGAGGCATCTCTCTTCATTGATTGGGACGGCACTGCGGAGAGTCAAGAGCTTCAGGTTTCTGGTTGTACATATCTTAGTTGAGATATACAGCGTGGAAACGGGCCCCTTGGCCCACCGAGTCCGCGCCGACCAGCGATCCCCGCACGCTAACACTATCCTACACACACTAGGGACAATTTACATTTTATACCAAGCGAATTAACCTGCAAACCAATAGGTCTTTGGAGTGTGGGAGTAATCCGAAGATCTCGGAGAAAAACCCACGCAGGTCACGGGGGGAACGTACAAACTCCGTACAGACTGCACGCAAAGTCAGGATCGAACCCGGGTCTCTGGCGCTGCAAGGCATCAACTCTACCGCTGCGCCACCGTGCCGCCCCTCTCTGATCATCTCCGCCTACATGTCCTGGGACCAACACATTGATTCAATCACAATGAAACCGCTACTTCCTGATAAGTGGGAGGAGATTCAGCATTTCACTGAAGGTATCGAACCTCTACTGACCCGGTGCATCTCAGCCTGGTTTGGTCATTCGAATGGCAAATTATACTCATCACCGAAATGAAGGAGGAACAAAGGAGGCTGCAGAGCATGGTGGACATTACCCGGTCGGTCATGGATTCTGACCTCCCCGTCATTGAAGAGATCTCCAGGAGGATCTCTGCTTCAAAAGGGGCAGCTAATATTATCAAAGACCCAAACCACCTTGGCTACGCTCTCTTCTCACTTGCTACCATTGGACGGACAAGCCAGAGGATGGATGAGCCGCTGCGAACAGAGGACGACCCGGTGTGGGGGGGGGGGGGGGCGCCATGAGGAGGGAGGGAGAACAATGGAGGACCTGGCTTGGTGGGACCACCGTGAGCAGGGAGGGAGAACAATGGAGGACCTGGCTTGGTGGGACCACCGTGAGGAGGGAGCGAGAACAATGGAGGACCTGGCTTGGTGGGACCACCGTGAGGAGGGAGCGAGAACAATGGAGGACCCGCCTCACCTGGCTTATAACGGGGTACATTGTACTTTGTACGTTGGGTATGCACAACAAAGAATATTACTGTGGCTTGTCACGTGTGACAACAACGTATCATTCATTGTTCATTCGTTCATTGAGAAGGTGGTACAAGAGCATGAGAACCATTACTTCCATTTCAAGGACAGTTTCTTCCCCATCAACCATCAAGTTCTCGAACCACCCTGCACAACCCTAACCCCAACCCTACCTCAGCACCAAATAAATATGTGCTTTGCACTAGCGAACTTGCTTTATATATATTTTCTATTTTCTTTTTTGCACTCTCACGGTCTGGCTTGCTTAGAAATAACTGGCCTACTTAGAAATAACTAATAACACGCATTATACAGATTATATATTATATCTATATCCAGAATATAAACAGAAAAGAGGCACGGTGCCAGACACCCGGGTTTGATCCTGACCACGGGTGCTGTCTGTACGGAATTTGTACATTCTACCCGTGACTGCATGAGATTTCTCTTAGTGCACCAAAGGTTTCCTCCCACACTCCCAAGACGTGCAGGTTTGGTAGTTAATCGGCTTCTGTTGTTGTCGTTGCTTCTAATGTGCCTGTAAAGCGGCAACAAGTAAGAAATTAACTGTTCCAGTTCATATCCAGTGCACATGACAAACATGAATCTCTTGATGGTCTCATTAATTTCTCTTGTCAGCCATGGATGAATCACTTTTCCTTTGGGCGTTTGTGCCTCAAAGGATTTTGTTTGCAATAAGTGCATTATTGCTTTCATTTCGAGACATCGCCTGTCCACCATCATGCCTCCCAATCAATCACTGCCTACGTTCCGCACATCATGGAACTGGTTGTTGATCTTGGAAGAGGAAGGACGAGGATCCACGAACCTGTCTCCATCGATGGGCCGGCGGTGGAGAGAGTCAAAAACGTCACGTTCCTGGGCGAATGCATATCTGTGAAGATCTGTCCTGGACCCAGCAGATTGATGCAACTATAAACAAAACCCACACAGGTCATGGGGTGAATGTACAAACTCCGTTCAGACAGTACCCGTAGTCGGGATCGAACCCGGGTCTCCGGCGCTGCAAGCGCTGTAAGGCAGCAACTCTACCGCTGCGCCACCGTGCCGCCCTATTCTGTTTTCTTTCAGTTTTCCAGCATTTAGAGTGTTGTGGATCGAAATTTTTCTCCAGGTTCATTAAAACTCTGGATTAAAATTGATCAGTCCAAACAAAATTCTATGACTGGGCATTCTAGTGCGTGCCTGGTTTAGTATTGTATATTAGTTCTTTTAACCATTAGTGGTACTTAGTGTCTGCAGAGGATTGTGTAATTAATCGATGATGTTTGAGAGATAAAACCAGGTATTTGAGAGGCCAATAGAAATGAAAAAAAAACCTATGATGCATCGTTAATCCCAAATATTAAAGATAGACATACAATGCTGGAGTAACTCAGCAGGACAGGCAGTATCCCTGGAGAGATGGAATGGGTGACGTTTTGGGTCGAGACCCTTCTTCAGACTGAGAATCAGGGGAAAGGGATACTGGAGATATGGAAGGGTACAAAGAGAATGTAAGGTGTGAAAATGACAGATCAAAGCAGACGATGATCATGGAAACGTACAAGGGTTCAGTGTTGGCTGAGGAGAAGCTGACAACGAGGCATACAATCAGTAAAGTGTAATGAGGAGGATAGTGAAACTAGTCGGAGAACTAGGGTGGGGGAGGGACGGAGAGAGAGAGAAAGCAAAGGTAACTTGAACTTGGAGAAATCAATATTCATATTGCTGGGTTGTAAGCTGCCCAAGTGAAATATGAGGTGCTGTCAGTGCCGTATCAAGGGAATGGCAGGTATGGCACGTGTCCTGGGCGCCACATGAAGGGAGCGCCACAGAGCAGTTTTTATTAAAGTCAGACAAGCCATCCTTGGATAGTGAAAAAAGAATGGGACTGCAGGCATTCTCATCCCAAACACCCGCACCACGAAACTGGTCAGAGTCGCCCGTAACGCCGCCACGGGAATCCCAGCGCCAAACGCTGGTCCTTGGTTAGCTAGGATATTTGAGCAGGTCGGCGGTCACCCTCGCCAGTCATTACATGCAAGATGTCTTTAGTTTGTGGAGGCTGACGTGAGCAGATGTAGCGGGCCTGCAGGTCGAAGGCGTGTGCAATTGAAACATAAACACAGATTGGGGCGGCGGGCAGAAACCATCTCCGTGAAGGCCGTGTCGCGCCGCGTCCGCCCGCTGTTGGCCGGCACCGGGGAAACGCGCGCCCAGAGAACCCCCGATTGTAGAAGTAATCCCCTGGCTCGGCTATGGTGTAAAGAAAGCAGGCAAGCAAGGTTGGAGACGGCTGTCTGCTGTCACGGCCGCAGGCAAGGAGTGTTTAACTCCGACCCTGGAATGATTCCGTAGGGAAAAATGTCCCTTGGAGACTGAAGGTCCGGCCCTCGCTGCATCCCGCACTGACCTGGCCGACAGCAAATGATCCGTCCGCTCTTGTTTCAGACCGGCGGCTTTGGTGTTTCCCTCCGCCCGCCTTTGTTGTGGCTAAGGTCCCTGCTTCACAAACACGCCGTCAAAACCTTCTGCTGACGCGGTGGCCCAGGTCTCTCCAAACCGCGGGCCAACTCTCCCGGGAACCCTTCCTCCGCGCAGGCTGAGGCGGTTAGCCGGGGGGGGGTGTCAGGTGTTTGGACAGGGGTGCGATTTCCCTGCTTGCCATAGGTGCTATTTCCCGTAGATACGCCCCTGGATGCCGTGACTCCAATTTGCGTTGGGCCTCACTCTGACAGTGGAGGAGGCCCAGCACAGAAAGGCCAGTGTGGGAATGGGAGGGGGAGTTAACGTGTTTGGCAACTGGGAGATCGCTTAGGCCTACGCGGATCCAAAATATTAATATGGATCACAAATTCTTTACACAAATGAAGAAATGCTCATCTGTACAAATGCAAAGTTTAGATTTAGATTTTTTTTTAGATTTAGAGAAATCCGATTCGGCAGAAACAGGCCCTTCGGCCCACCGGGTCTGTGCCGCCCAGCGATCCCCGCACACTAACACTATCCTACACCCACTAGGGACAATTTTTACATTTGCCCAGCCAATTAACCTACATACCTGTACGTCTTTGGAGTGTGGGAGGAAACCGAAGATCTCGGAGGAAACCCACACAGTTCACGGGGAGAACGTATAAACTCCGTACAGACACCCGTAGTCAGGATCGAACCCGAGTCTCCGGCGCTGCATTCGCTCTAAGGCAGCAACTCTACTGCTGTGCCACCGTGCCGCCAAGTTTATATTTCATATCTGAATGGAAGACCCTTTGCACTGCATTTGCACAATAACACTTACTCAAAGTTTACATTCAGATATTCAAAAAGAAAGCAGGGAATTCATGTGCAAATAGTTTTAGTTCCACAGTTCATGTTCATGAGACTGATTTCAGTACAGATCACTGTTTGGTCCGCTGTTATTTACTTTCTCTTCCACTTCTAGTTTGCAGCAGTTTAATTCAAAGTCTAAATGCAATAGATTGAGTTCTTGGTTATGGATAGTGTCATAGAATAAGCAAAGTGTGGAAACAGGCCCTTCGGCCCAACTTTCCCATGCCGACCAAGATGTGGGCGGGTAGCAAAGGCATGTCACTTAGTTTACGCATGCCACTTGGTTAGCTTAGTAAAACCTTCAGCGGCTTCAAAAGAATGATATCAGAAAAGAAATACTGATCTCAGGACCGCTCTCTAGTTGCTGGTGGAATGGTTCAGTTGCCTGATAACAGCCGGGAAGTGAAACTGTCCCTGAATCTAGAGGTGTGTGCTTTCACACTTCTAAAAATCAATAAAAAATGGTGAAAATTAATTAAAATGCTACACAGAAACATAGAAAATAGGTGCAGGAGGAGGCCATTTGGCTCTTCAAGCCAGCACAGCCATTCATTGTGAGCATGGCTGATCATCCACAATCAGTAACCCATGCCTGCCTTCTCCCAATACCCCTTGATTCCGCTAGCCCCTAGAGCTCTACCTAACTCTCTTTTAAATTCATCCAGTGAATTGGCCTCTATTGTCTTCTGTGGCAGAGAATTCCACAAATTCACAACTCTCTGGGTGAAAAGGTTCCTTCTCACCTCAGTTTTAAATGGCCTCCCCTTTATTCTTAGACTGTGGCCCCTGGTTCTGGATTCCCCCAACATTGGCAACATTTTTCCTGCATCTAGCTTGCCCAGTCCTTTTATGATTTTATATGTTTCTATAAGATCCCCTCTCATCCTTCTAAATTCCAGTGAAAACAAGCCCAGTCTTTCCAATCTTTCCTCATATGACAGTCCCGCCATCCCGGAGATTAACCTCGTGAACCTATGCTGCACTCCCTCAATAGCAAGGATGTCCTTCCTCAAATTAGGAGATCGAAACTGCACACGATACAAATGTGGTATCACCAGGGCCCTGTACAACTGCAGAAGGACCTCTTTACTCCTCTCCTCAAATCCTCTCGTTATGAAGGCAAACATGCCATTAGCTTTCTTCACTGCCTGCTGTACCTGCATGTTTACTTTCAATGACTGGTGTACAAGAACACCCAGGTCTCATTGCACTTCCCTTTTTCCTAATCTGACACCATTGAGAAAATAATCTGCCTCTTTGTTCTTGCCGCCAGAGTGGATAACCTCACATTTATCTACATTATACTGCTTCTGCCATGCATCTGCCCACTCACTCAACCTGTCCAAGTCATGCTGCAACCTACTAGCATCCTCTTCGCAGTTCACACTGCCACCCAGCTTTGCGGCATCTGCAAATTTGCTAGTGTTACTTTTAATTCCTTCATCTAAATGATTAATGTATATTGTAAATAGTTGCGGCCCCAGCACCGAGCCTTGCGGCACTCCACTCGCCACTGCCTGCCATTCTGAAAAGGACCCGTTTATTCCTACTCTTTGTTTCCTGTCTGCCAACCAATTCTCTATTCATGTCAATACCCTATCCCCAATAACATTTGCTCTAACTTTGCACACTAATCTCCTATGTGGGACCTTATCAAAGGCTTTCTGAAAGTCTAGATACACTACATCCACTGGCTCTCCTTCATCCATTTTACTTGTCACATCCTCAAAAAATTCCAGAAGATTAGTCAAGCAGGATTTCCCCTTCATAAATCCATGCTGACTTGGACCAATCCTTTTACTGCTATTCAAATGCGCCGTTATTACCTCTTTAATAATTGACTCCAGCATCTTCACCACCACCGATGTCAGGCTAACTGGTCTATAATTCTCCGTTTTCTCTCTCACTCCTTTCTTGAAAAGTGGGATAACATTAGCTACCCTCCAATCCAGAAGAACTGATCCTGAATCTACAGAACATTGGAAGATGATCACCAATGCGTTCACGATTTCTAGAGCCACCTCCTTGAGTACCCTGGGATGCAGACCATCAGGCCCTGGGGATTTATCAACCTTCAGTCCCATCAGTCTACCCAATACTATTTCTCGCCTAATGCAAAATTCTTTCAGTTCCTCTGTCTCCCTAGATCCTCTGTCCTCTAGTACATCTGGGAGATTGTTTGTGTCTTCCTTAGTGAAGACAGAACCAAAGTATCTGTTCAACTCTTCTGCCATTTTCTCGTTCGCCATAATACTTTCACCTGTTTCTGCATTCAAAGGACACACATCTGTCTTTACTAATCTTTTTCTCTTAACATACCTAAAGAAGCTTTTACTGTCCTTTATATTCTTGGCGAGCTTACATTCGCACTTCATCTTTTCAGCCCGTATTGCCCTTTTTGTTTCCTTATGATGTCCTTTGAAAGTTTCCCATCTTCTGGCTTCCCGCTACTCTGTGCTATGTTATATAACTTTTCTTTTAGTTTTATACTGACTCTAACTTCCCTTGTCAGCCACGGTGGCCTCTTACTCCCCTTAGAATCTTTCTTCCTCTTTGGAATGAAATGATCCTGCATCTTCTGGATTATGCCCAGAAATTCCTGCCATTGCTGTTCCACCGTCATTCCTGCTAGGATTCTTTTCCAGTCGACCTCGGCCAGCTCCTCTCTCACGCCTTCATAGTCCCCTTTGTTCAACTGCAACACTGACACTTCTGATTTAACCTTCTCCCTCTCAAATGCTAGAAATGTAAGGCAAAAAAAACCGGAAGGCCACCTCTGTTGAGCTGCTGAGTATTTACAGCTTGTTCTGTTTTAGACTTCTATTTTGGGACATGAATCATGTGCAGGCAGAGGAGATTAATTTAACTTGGCGTCCTGCACAAACCACAAAATGCTGGAGCAACTCAGTGGATCAAGTCAAGTCAAGTCAAGTCAAGTCAATTTTATTTGTATAGCACATTTAAAAACAACCCACGTTGACCAAAGTGCTGTACATCTGATTAGGTTCCAATGGAAAAAAAAAGAAACATACAGTAGCACGCAAACAGTTCACAGCGCCTCCTCAATGAGCCTCAAACGCTAGGGAGTAGAAATAGGTTTTGAGCCTGGACTTAAAGGAGTCGATGGAGGGGGCAGTTCTGATGGGGAGAGGGATGCTGTTCCACAGTCTAGGAGCTGCAACCGCAAAAGCGCGGTCACCCCTGAGCTTAAGCCTAGACCGCGGGATAGTGAGTAGCCCCAAGTCGGCCGACCTGAGGGACCTGGAGTTAGAGAGGGGGTTTAGAAGATTTTTGATGTAGGGGGGGGAGTGTCCATTTAGGGCTTTATAAGTGAATAGGAGGAGCTTGAAGTTGATTCTGTACCGTACAGGGAGCCAGTGGAGAGAGGCCAGAATCGGGGTGATGTGGTCCCTTTTACGGGTACCCGTCAGGAGTCTCGCTGCGGCGTTTTGGACCAGTTGCAGGCGGGACAGGGAAGATTGGCTGATCCCAGTGTATAGGGAGTTGCAGTAGTCTAGGCGGGAGGAAATGAAAGCGTGAATGATTTTTTCTGTGTCGTCGAATTGGAGGAAAGGTTTGATTTTAGCTATGGTTCGAAGTTGGAAGAAGCTGGCTTTTACCACAGCGTTGACTTGCTTATCAAATTTTAATGCAGAGTCAAATATCATGCAGTCTGAAGAAGGTCTCCTTGGTCCATTCCCTTCACAGATACGGCCTGACCCGCTGAGTTCCTCCAGCACTCTGTGATTTGCTCCAGATTCCAGCATGAAGAGTTCCTGGTCGGTGTCTCCATTTAACCTGGCATCATGTTCAGCCAAGATAGACACAAATTGCTGGAGTAAACTCAGCGGGACAGGCGGCATCTCTGGAGAGATGGAATGGGTGGCGTTTCGGGTCGAGAGCCTTCTTCAGACAGAATGGTGATGTGTGCTCAGTCTGAAGAAGGGTCTCGACCCGAAACGTCACCCACTCCTTCTCTCCTGAGATGCTGCCTGACCTGCTGAGTTACTCCAGCACTTTGTGAATAAATACCTCTGACGTTTAACACATTCTGTGGCCCCAGCGAGTTGCAAACGACGCCGACTTTCCACTTGTGTGTGTTGTGTGTGTGTTGTGTGTGTGTGTGTGTTGTGTGTGTGTGTGTTGTGTGTGTGTGTTGGTGTGTGTGTGTTGTGTGTGTGTGTGTTGTGTATGTGTGGTATGTGTGTGGTGTGTGTTGTATGTGGTGTGTGCTGTGTGTGTTGGTGTATGTGGTGTGTGTGTGTGTGTGTGTGGTGTGTGTTGTGTGTGTGTGGTATGTGTGTGGTGTGTGTTGTGTGTGTGTGGTATGTGTGTGGTGTGTGTTGTGTGTTGTATGTGGTGTGTGTTGTGTGTGTGTGTTGTGTGTGTGTGTTGTGTATGTGTGTGTGTGTGTGTGTGTGTGTTGTGTGTGTTGGTGTGTGTGTGTTGTGTGTGTGTGTGTGTGTGTGTGTGGCGAGGAGTTAGAGGGGTTGGATCAAGAGTCAGTCTCGATTGCAACTTGTCGCTTTCGCTTTGAGCAGCGGCTGCCGGAGCCACAGCTACAAGGGTCTGCGCGCAACGCCAGAGGGGGGGAGAATGGACCATCCAGTCTACCATGGAAAGATTAACAAAGAGACATGCGAGAGACTTCTGGGCAGGTGTGGCAAGGACGGCAGCTACCTGCTGAGAGACAGCGAGTCCATGCCCGGAGTGTTCTGCCTGTGTGTGCTGTGAGTACTGTTACCTGACTCCCCAAACTCGCTGTTGCATCCACCTGTAACATCTAGACTCCCTCTCCCTCTCTCTCCCCTGACTCTCTGTCTGGAGAAGGGTCTCCACCCATTCCTTCTCTCCAGAGATGTTGCCTGTCCCGCTGAGTTACTCCACCAGCACTTTGTGTCTATCTTTTCGGCGTGTAACCAGCATCTGCAGTTCCTTTTATTCACAAAATGCTGGAGTAACTCAGCAGGTCAGGCAGCATCTCGGGGGAGAAGGAGTGGGTGACGTTTCGGGTCGAGACCCTTCTTCAGCTGTTCCTTTCTACACACCCACCTGTACCAAATGGGCGAGAAATCACCCCTCTCAATACCTTTAATAGGCACCCTGCCGCTTGCACAAGAGCTCAAAACGTTGATTTATTCACAAAATGCTGGAGTAACTCAGCAGGTCAGGCCCTGCTGAGTTACTCCAGCATTTTGTGAATAAATCGATTTGTACCAGCATCTGCAGTTATTTTCTTATAGCTCAAAACGTTGACAGCGCTCATGTAACAACATATTTTTTCATAAATTCATAAGTTCTATTGCAGAATTAGCCCATCAAGTCTACTCCGCCATTCAATCAAGGCTGATCTATCTCTCCCTCCTAACCCCATTCTCCTGCCTTCTCCCCCTAATCCTTGACACCGGTACTAATCAAGAATCTGTCTATCTCTGCCTTAGAAAATGTCCACCGACAGCCTCCTGTGGCAATGGATTCCACAGATTCACCACCCTCTGACTTTTTTTTCCAAGGGTTTAAGAGGAAAGGGTAACAGCCTTCAATTATAGACAGTGTACTTTGCTAACTCAGACCCGAAGAAGGGTCCCGACCCGAAATGTCACCCATCCTTATTCTGCAGAGATACTGCCCGACCCGCTGAGTTACTCCAGCACCTACAGAAACAAGTAGAGAGGTACATGGATAGGACATGTTTAGAGGGGTATGGGCCAAACGCAGGCAGGTGGGACTAGTGTAGATGGGACATGGTGGCCGGTGTGGGCAAGTTGGGCCGAACTATCTGTTTCCACACTGTATGACTACCACACTTTGAGACTGTCTTTGGTGTAATTCAATGTCTGCAGTTCTGTGTTTCTGAAGATTTCAATTAGTTATGGTTCTTTCCCTTTAACTGGTGTGCCTGCAAAGTTTCACTGTACATTTAGATTTTCAAGTGAAGCAGTTCATTCACTTCATTCACGGTTGGTAGAGTTGCTGCCTTACAGTGAATGCAGCGCCGGAGACCCGGGTTCGATCCCGACTACGGGTGCTGTCTGTACGGAGTTTGTATGTTCTCCCCGTGACCTGCGTGGGTTTTCTCCGAGATTTTCGGTTTCGTCCCACACTCCAAAGACGTGCAAGTTTGTAGGTTAATTGGCTTGGTAAATGTAAAAATTGTCCCTTGTGGGTGCAGGATAGTGTTGATGTGTGGAGATCGCTGGTCGGCGCGGACTCGGTGGGCCGAAGGGCCTGTTTTCGCGCTGTATCTCCAAAGTAAAAAGTCCCTGGTCATTGCACTGGGACAGTTGGATTTGATGCTTCTTTGAGGTCTTTGCAATACGGTCCTAGTCAGATTACGTTTTACTGTAACAGGACTTATAGTTTGGTTCTAATTACAAAATAAATAGTGTTTGAAGTTACCCATTGAAACAGATGCAGACTCATCGGATCATAAGTTCATGAATTACAGGAGCAGAATTAGGCCATTTGGCCCATCAGTCTACTGTCATTCAATCATGGCTGATCTATTTTTCCCTCTCAACGCCATTGTTACATTAGGGAAAAAAGTATGTTTGGCCCGTTATGTTTGTGCTTTTTTCTGGAACATTCTGTCAACCCCTTTCTTCTATAATACACTTCGGTCTGCTTAAACAAAATATTACAATTGCTTTCGTGGAATTGTGTATTTAATGGAAATGTCAGATGAATAAAATAGGAACATGTTCCCAATGTTGGGGGAGTCTAGAACAAGGGGCCACAGTTTTAGAATAAGGGGTAGGCCATTTAGAACTGAGATGAGGAAAAACTTTTTCAGTCAGAGAGTTGTGAATCTGTGGAATTCTCTGCCTCAGAGGGCAGTGGAGGCCAATTCTCTGAATGCATTCAAGAGAGAGCTGGATAGAGCTCTTAAGGATAGCGGAGTCAGGGGGTATGGGGAGAAGGCAGGAATGGGGTACTGATTGAGAATGATCAGCCATGATCACATTGAATGGCGGTGCTGGCTCGAAGGGCCGAATGGCCTCCTCCTGCACCTATTGTCTATTGTCCATTGGAACTGAACTGGATTTTGAAGTATATTTGCGAAAATGTGACGATTTTCATTTAGTGTTGATGAGAAAGATTTGTAAGGTCTACAGTATTGAGATAAAGTGGAACATGTGTATTGGGGCTCAAAAGGACACAAAGTGCTGGAGTAACTCAGCAGATCAGGCAGCATCTCTGGAGAATATGGATAGGTGACGTTTTGGGTCAGGATCCTTTTTCAGACTTAGTCCCAACCCGAAACATCACCCATCCATGTTCTCCAGAGATGCTGCCTGACCCGCTGTTACTTCAGCACCTCTAGTCCTTTTGTGTAAACCAGCATCTGCAGTTCTTTATTTCTACAGCAGTAATTGGGCAAACTGATCTCCAGCAGAGCATGTTTTCAGTTTCAGAAGCCGACAGACTTGTTTTTCTAAGACTGTACATTAAAGGAGAAAAGATTTTTTGAAAAGCCGCATGTAGTTAGGCACGAGGTAATGGTAGAAGTCACCGAATGGCCAAAAAGATAACCAATCCATTTACACACCGAAGATAGAGTCAACACGCTGGAGTAACTCAGGGGGTTAGGCAGCATCTATGGAGGAAAAGAACAGGTGACGTTTCAGGTCGGAACCTTTCTTCAGACTGAAAGATAGAGGGGGTGTGGGGCAAGGGCGATGGGGGGGGGGGGGGGGGGGGGAGGGAATAAACTGGAGGCGAGAAAAAGCCACAACAAATCAAGGTCGGCAATAGATGACCTCTGGAAGGGTGGTGCCTGTAGTGGCCTATTGTTGGCTGGGAAGGTGTGATAACAAGGTGCAGGCAGCACAGTGGCACAATGGTATTGCTGCCTTACAGCGCCAGAGACCCGGGTTCGATCCTGACTACGTACAGAGTTTGTACATTCTCTGTGATGGCCTGGGTTTTCTGCGTCCGGGTGCTCCGGTTTCCTCCCACATAGCAAAGATGTGCAAGTTTGCAGGTTAATTGGATGCGGTAAAAATCGTAAATTGTCCCTAGTGTGTTGGATAATGCTGTTGTAAGGGGTGGTCGCTTGTTGGCGTGGACTCAGTGGGCCGAAGGGACTTGTATCCACGCTGTATCTCTACAGACTAACGACTAATCAAGAGGGACACAAGGATGGAACTGGCAGGAGCTTTACACCTCAACAGGAGCCCCAGCCATCATCCCCCCAGACCTGGGTTGACTTTAGATGCAAAGTGTTTGAAACCGAGATCCAAAGTCAAAAGATGGACACACAAGATAGACATAAAAAGCTGGAGTAACTCCGTGGGGCAGGCAGCATCTTCCGGTCGAGACCCTTCTTCAGACCCAAAACAGTGGAGTAACTCAGCTATGGAGGGCGTGCAGCGTAGGTTCACTAGGTTAATTCCCGGAATGGCGGGACTGTCGTATGTTGAAAGGCTGGAGCGATTGGGCTTGTATACACTGGAATTTAGAAGGATGAGGGGGGATCTTATTGAAACATATAAGATAATTAGGGGATTGGACACATTAGAGGCAGGAAACATGTTCCCAATGTTGGGGGAGTCCAGAACAAGGGGCCACAGTTTAAGAATAAGGGGTAGGCCATTTAGAACGGAGATGAGGAAGAACTTTTTCACTCAGAGAGTGGTGAAGGTGTGGAATTCTCTGCCTCAGAAGGCAGTGGAGGCCAGTTCGTTGGATGCTTTCAAGAGAGAGCTGGATAGAGTTCTTAAGGATAGTGGAGTGAGGGATATGGGGAGAAGGCAGGAACGGGGTACTAATTGAGAGTGATCAGCCATGATCGCATTGAATGGCGGTGCTGGCTCGAAGGGCTGAATGGCCTACTCCTGCACCTATTGTCTATTGTCTATTGTCTATTGTCAGGCAGCATCCCGCTGAGATACTCCAGCATTTTGAGTCTATCTTCGGTATAGACCAGCATCTGCAGTTCCTTCCTACACATTAAAAGTAAAACAAAATGAAAGAGTCATACAGTGCTGAAACAAAGTCAATCAACCCACCATGTTGTACTGACTTTCAAGTATCTATCTATACAAACCCCATTTGCTTGGTTTTGATCCTTAGCCTAGATTTTTAGATTTAGAGATACAGCGCGGAAACAGGCCCTTTGGCCCACCGGGTCCGCGCCGCCCAGCGATCCCCGCACATTAACACTATCCTACACCCACTAGGGACAATTTAAAAAAAAACATTTGCCCAGCAACTAGAATGTTCAGTCACTGTATGAAAGCACATCGTTTGGTGCAGGTTAAAGCCAACTAATGCAATCTAGTAAAATAGTTTATATTTTGAAGCTACCTTTTGCAAAATGTTATTTTCATTGATTTTTGTTTGCATGCTTGGTTGCTGTAGTCTTACCTGAAACAGTGGCCATGTTTACAATTTTGAACAATCTTTAAATTTAAAGATCATCCTTACAAAACAATATTTAGATTTTTGAGATCATGAAGCTTCACCTGCATTAATCTTCAATCGGGTACATGGATAAGAACAGTTGAGAGGGATATGTGTTAAACGTGGGCAAATGGGACTAGCTTAGATGGGGCATCTTAGTTGGCGTGAACGAGTTGGGCTGAAGGGCCTGTTTCCATGCTGTATGGCTCTATGACTATGATGCTGGTTTGGATTAGACACCCCCTGATCAGTCGTACAGAAAACATGCTGTAGACATGAGCACACTAACCTTTCATAGCAAGGGTCCTGACCTGAAACGTCACCCATCCATGTCCTCCAGGGATTCTGCCTGACCTGTTGACGTATTGCGCTTTGTGCCTTTTGTTTGTAAACCAGCATCTGCAGCTCCTAATTTCTACATTCTAAACTTTCATAGCGATTCACTTTTAAGTTTCACATTCATCGTTAACACTAACTTAACAAAATAGATCATAGGTTCACTCTCATGCTGAAAAGAAGTACATTTGCACTGCCTTAAAGAAATATATACAAGTATCAAAAAAAAAATTACACATGTAGTAAGTCTGCACGTCACTTCAGCTCTTGGATTTCCTAACATTCTTTTAAACATTTAGTTAAGTTTAGTTTATTAATAATTATAATAATAATAATAATAATAATAATGCATTACATTTATATAGCCCTTTTCTAAACACTCAAAGACGCTTTACAGGGTTTACTAAAACATAGAAAAGAAAGTAAATAGATAAATAAGTAAATGAACAGAAAAGGAAAAAGAAGGTGAGGTGACAGTCAGTGGTTGAAGGCGGTGCTGAACAGGTGAGACTTCAGTGATGTTTTGAATGTGGTGAGTGAGGAGGAGTCTCTGACGGTTTGGGGTAGTGAGTTCCAGAGTGTGGGAGCAGCGATGGAGAAAGCCCTGTCCCCCCAGGATCTGAGTTTGGTCCGGATGGGGAGGGACAGGAGGTTAGCAGCAGCAGAGCGGAGGGTACGGGTTGGAGTGTGTCTGTGGAGGAGGTCAGTCATTATTGTCACGTGTACTGAGCTACAGTGAAAAGCTTTTGTTGCATGCTAACCAGTCAGCGGAAAGACAATGCATGAATAGAGTCAAGCCATACACAGTGTACTAATTCATGATAAATGGCATAATGTGAATAATGTTTACTGCAAGATAAAGTCCAGTAAAGCCTGATCAAAGATAGCCTGAAGGTCTCCAATGAGGTAAATAGTAGCTCAGATCTGCTCTCTAGTTGTTGGTAAGATAACAATGGTAAGATGTTTTCAGTTAAGCCTGTGTGTGTATGTGTGTCACTGTGCACCTGCTTATGATCTGTCTAACGAATGTTCCTTTCGTTAAAAGTTGAGGACGAACTGTTTGATCTGTAGAACAAAGTGCCATGTTTCTAAATTTGTCAAAGATGCAAAAGCAGGTGGCAAGTTGAACTGTGAAGAACATGCAAGCAACTGGAAATTTAAATTGATCAGGTATCTCAGTCAACAAAGTCAATGGGGCTGACTTTCAGAAGTAGATTTGCTTCATTTATTTGCCACTAATACATTGTACGTTTGAGCTACCAAATAAAACGGAATTTCTGTCCACAAGAGGCTGCGTAATGTTAAATAAGCAGTTAAGAAAGTTGTTGAGAGAGTACAATGTGGGAAATGTGAGGTTGTTTAATTTGGTTGGAAGAACAGAAACAATAGGTAGATTTTCTTTAGAAGGTAGGAAGAAGAAGGGTCTCCATTCCTTCTTTCCCTGTGCCGCTGAGTTACTCCAGCATTTTGTGTCTATTTTCGAATGTGATTGTTGGTTGTGTTTGTTGTATTATAGCAGTGACTACACTACAGATGCATGATTCTGATCAGACAAAATCAACTAAACAAATCTTCTGCAACTATCAGAATTTACATGAAACATGTATATTAGTAAACAAAGTTCAATGGATTACTCATAAAGAATAAATCAGAAGATTTACAAGGATTTTGCCAGGACTAGAGTCTGGGCTATAGGGAGAGGTTGAGTAGACTGGCACTCTATTCCTTGAAGTGCAGGAGGATGAGGGATGATCTTATCGAGGTGTATAAGATCAAGAGAGGAATAGATCGGATTAGATGCAGAGAGTCTCTTGCCCAGAGTAGGTGAATCGGGGACCAGAGGACATAAGTTTAAGGTGAAGGTGGAAAGATTTAATAGTAATCTGAGGGGTAACTTTTTCACACAAAATGGGTGGTGGGTGTTTGGAACAAGCTGCCAGAGGAGGTAGTTTGAGGCAGGGGCTATCCCAAAGTTTAAGAAACAGTTAGACAGGTACATGGATAGGACAGGTTTGGAGGTATATGGGCCAAACGCAGGCAGGTGGGACTAGTGTAGCTGGGACATGTTGGCCGGTATGGGGAAGTGGGCCAAAAAGCCTGTTTCCATGCTGTGACTCTATCAAAGCTATCTTCAATTTTACTTCTACCGTTAACCTTTAGCCAAGATATCATTGGGTAAGACTAACCCTTAAAAATTACCACAGGAAATATAGATTCTGTAAAGAAGGCGGGGATTAGATGATGGAATATTTAAATTTAAAAAATATTTACAAATTTATAGCCTGTGTCTAATTTTATATCCATTCCATAAGATACCAAATTGCTATTATCTATTATACGTAAAATTTATGGTTTTGATTAAAATTCAATCACAGTTGTAAAATATATTTGTAATATCTAGTTCTAATAATCCACGCACTTCATCTTGTATCGTAAGTTTTTTAAGTGTTGGTTTTCTAAGTCTGGTGTTGAGTTCATTCACATAATGAACATATTGCCACAAATGAAGTTCCTCGTATGTTGCAAAACATACTTGGCTAATAAAGTATGATTGTGATTGTGATTGTGATTGTGATTGTGATATTTTGTTAATTTTGGCTTACACAGATTTACAATGAAACAGGATATTCGGACAATATCATAAGTTCATAAGTGATAGGAGCAGAATTAGGCCATTCGGCCCATCATGTCTACTACGCCATTCAATCCTGGCTGATCTATCTCTCCCCCTCAACCCCATTCTCCTGCCTTCTCCCCATAACCCCTGACACCCGTACTAATCAAGAATCTATCTACCTCTGCCTTAAAAATATCTACCTCTGCCTTAATCGTTCTTGTTGAAAATCATGGGCTTGTCCCACACTGTTTTAATCCTTATCCCTGACAGATTATTCACCTTCCTGTGTGTACTTAGCCAAGGTGTCCTCAGTTGCAGCTGCATTATCAGATTCAGTTGCTGCTTCAGGTGGTGAGTTTTGCATTCTAAGCAATTATTGTACAATTTTTACATTTACCAAGCCAATTAACCTACAAACCTGTACGTCTTTGGAGTGTGGGAGGAAACCGAAGATCTCGGAGAAAACCCACGCGGTCACGGGGAGAACGTGCACACTCCGTACAGACAGCACCCGTAGTCGGGATCGAACCTGGGTCTTCGGTGCTGCAAGTGCTGTAAGGCAGCAACTCTACCGCTGCGCCACCGTGCCGCCCTAAATGGGGAAGCATATTTTCTTCATCAAACCTTTATAAACTTAAAGATAGCTATCACAATTGTTCCTCTTCTTGTCGTTTCTTCTGAGAGAAACTAACATTTCTCAAGAGCTGAAAATGATTGCCAAGGTCAGCATTTACTGCCCACCTAACTGCCCGTTGATTTGCTGCAGTCTTTCTGGCCAAGTTATTTCCCGTGGTGTGATAGTATCCGGAGTTGCTGGGCTGATGATTTAGTTCTAAATCAGAATGGCGTGTGACTTGGAGAACCAAAGATAGACACAAAATGCTGGAGTAACTCAGTGAGACAGGCAGCACCTCTGGAGAGACGGAATGTGTGCGTTCCGGGTCAAGACCCTTCTTCAGACTGAGAGTCAGGGAGGAGGGAAACTAGAGGGATGGAAGGGTACAAAGAGCACGTAAGTTGTGAAAAGGACAGATCAAAGCAGACGACGATCACGGTTCATTGTTGGCTGAGGGGAAGGTGACAACGAGGCATACAAATAGTAAAATTAATCAGGAGGACAGTGAAACTGGTCGGAGAACTAGGATGGGGGAGGGATGGAGACAGAGAGGGAAAGCAAGGGTTTCGTGAAGTTAGAGAAATCAAGATTCCTGCCAGTGGGTTGCAAGCTGCCCAAACAAATTATGACTGAGGGAACCTGGGGATTGTGACGTTCTCAAAGACCAACTCTCCTTGTTCTTCATACAGGTGCAGTCTGTACGGAGTTTGTACGTTCCCCCTATGACCGCGTGGGTTTTCTCTGAGATCTTCCATTTCCTCCCACACTCCAAAGATGTACAGATTTATACGTTAATTGGCTTGGTGTAAATGTAAAAGTTGTCCCTAGTGTGTGTGTGTGTGTGTAGGATAGTGTTAGTGTGCGGGGATCGCTGGTCGGTGCGGGCTCGGTGGGCCGAAGGGCCTTTTTCCGCGCTGTATCTCTAAACTAAACTAAAAGTCCAAAATCCACAATGAATTTGGTTGGAAGATTAGGACTTCACCCTTAGTTTATGGACGGACTGTCAGGGATAGGTGACGTTTCGGGTCAGGACCTTTCTTCATTCTGCCGATCTTAAACGTCACTTATCCAAGTTCCAGTACTCCGGAGTACTCCAGCACTGTATGCCTTTAGTGATATTCTATGATGATCCCTACAGTGACAATTCCAGTAGTGTTATTCCTGGCGACATAGGCTGAATGATAAGCAAGATACAAGTGTAGAGGCCATCAATAGAAGTTATTTACCTTTTAAAATTCTGGAAGAAACATTTAATCAGAGAATGGTTAGAATGTAAAACTTACCTGGAGTAGGAAAAGCATTAAGGCTATTCAGGAGATATCGGAGAAGTTGAAGATTACCTGAGGGAAAGAAATGGGGATACATTTTGATGAAATTGAAATTGCCCAGTAGTTGGTTTAGGGACTTTCTATTGGATTAAATAGATTGAACAAGGCAAAACTTTCACAAAATAAACTAGGTGTGGTTGACAGCTTGATTTAACCCCTCAATCCTTCCTGTTTTAGAGTTGAAAGCACAGCGTGGGCCAGGACTTGGGCTATAGATATACACTATCACTCTCCACATGGTGAAGAATAGTTTTATACAATACTTATCACATTCAGCCACCCAAATCAAAACAGACAAAAGTTAATGGGAGTGTTGTGTAGATTATATATCTTGATTAGACTGCGTGATTTTAACATTGAATAACCAAAATGGATGTTGAGCATAATTTGTATCTGGTCGATCATTTAAATGTGTGTCTTGTACAACTTGTACAACTTGTGATCTTTCATTGTTGCACCTGTGCTAATTATTGTAATTCAATCATTTAATTGTTCCGTTGTCAGTACACATGGTAATAAAACACTCTTGACTCTTGACAAATGAGAAAGTACTTCATGAGTGTAGTACAATTGGAGATGCAGGTATAGGGTGGTCTGCAGCACTGGGGTTCTGCAGGGAACAGTGCTAGCGCCATTCTTGTTCACCCTGTACAATGCGGACTTCAAGCACAGCTCTGCAGACTCCTACCTACAGAGGTTCTCTGACGACTCTGCCATCATCGGCCTCATCGCGGGCGACGAGGACAGGGCGTACAGAGAACTGATCAAGGAGTTTGTGGACTGGTGCCAGCGGAACTGCCTTCGGGGAAAACCAGGGAGATGGTGGTAGATTTCTGCAGGTGCAGCCGGGTCCTCCCGACACCGGTGAACATCCAGGGAATGGACATCGAGAGGGTGGATTCTTATAAGTACCTGGGTGTCTACCTCAACAATAGACTGGACTGAAAACACCGATGCGCTATACAGAAAGGGCCAGAGCAGACTTTATCTGCTAAGGGGACTCAGGTCCTTTGGAGTGCAGGGGACAATTAAACATAGTCTTAAACAGTCACCACAATGGCGCATGAGAATCCCCAGGCACACAGCATAAGCAGAGACCCACAGCCACCAGTTCAATGTCTGGGCCGCACACATGCTCCTTCACCGTGATGTGACCAGAGTTGTTCCGACCGCTGTTTCTGCAGTCCCTGTCCGCCCGAACAGCCAGAAAGCCGTCCACACTCGCACCAGACTCCGGGATGTCCTCATGGTGCCATGTCCCCGCTAAACACTGAGGTCACTCCACTCACTGCACTCTCTCCGAGTCCTCACCAGCACAGGCCACACGTCCATTTTGTTTTTTCGGCGACCTCACATTCCCCACTGTGACGGAAGGCAGATAACGTAGACCTCCTTTCCTCCTTTTCTCCCTCGGTCGGGGCGATCGAAACATCCGCAGTCTGGGTGATCGAAGCTCCTGTGATCGGGGCGATCGAGGCTCCCGTGATCGGGGCGATCGAGGCTCCCGTGATCGGGGCGATCGAGGCTCCCGTGATCGGGGCGATCGAGGCTCCTGTGATCGGGGCGGTCGAAGCTCCTGCGGTTGGAGCTCATTCAGTCGATCCCTAACAGTGGAGCCGCCAGCTCCACGATGTCAAAGTCGCAGTGCAGACGGAAATATGATTAAAAAAAGTCACATCTCCGTAGAGGAAAGAGATAAAAAAGGTTTCCCCCAATCCTCCATCCCCCCCCCCCCCCCCCCCACCCTCACATAATACAAAAACTAAAGGTACACTAAAAACATACAAGTAAGCACAGTAAACCCAGTAAGCAAAAGAAGAAAAAGACGATACAGGCTGTTGGTGAGGCTGACTTGTACAGCACTATTCATGTTGTGCTTGGCCTGAGAGTTAACCATTTTGGGTGCATAAATCTGTCAATTCCAGAACTAAGGTTTCATACATATGAAGCTCAAATCCTTCAGAATGTTACTATTGTTGGAAATTTAAACAAAAAAAGTATATAAATTGAAAACTGAGGACTTGCTGAAAACTCTCTGGTTTGTGATTTGTGTTTACTTGTATGTTTTTAGTGTACCTTTAGTTTTTGTACTAATTCCCACCAGTCTGCTCTTTTAACATATTGACTGCTTTTTCAAACTCTTTATTATCGGGTGAATGCACGGGATCGTTTCCCCACGGTCGGGCAATCAAGAACTTGAGGACACAGGTTTAAGGTGCAAGGTGAAAGATTTAGCAGGAATCTGAGCGGGGCACCTTTTCATACTGAGGGTGGTGGTATATGCATTAGCTGACATTTGGGGTCGAGACACTTCTGTGGTTTATTGTTCCCCACAGTTTCCTGTTGGCAATAGCATGGGTTCATTATGCGGCCTCCATTTCTCAACAATCTACATCTTGTTGATCTTTAGCTGGTCTACTTGCCCACTAACTACAGGACTGTTATATAATCACAACCGTACATATTATACACGGCCGTACCTAGTGATTGTAGGAACGAACTGCAGATGCTGGTTTAAACCGAAGATAGACACAAAATGCTGGAGTAACTCAACGGGACGGGCAGGATCTCTGGAGAGAAGAAATAGGTGACGTTTCGGATCAGCGCATTTGGACAGCAGTAACAGGATCTTTCCAAGTCAGCACGGGTTTGCAAAGGGGGAATCATGCTTGACAAATGTTCTGGAATTTTTTGAGGATGTAACAAGTAAAATGGACAAGGGAGAGCCAGTGGATGTAGTGTACCTGGACTTGCAGAAAGCGTTTGATAAGGTCCAACACAGGAGATTAGTGGGCAAAATTAGAGCACATGGTGTTGGGGGGAGGCTATTGACATGGAGAGAAAATTGGTTGGCAGACAAGAAACAAAGAGTAGGGATTAATGGGTCTCTTTCAGAATGGCAGGCAGTGACTAATGAGGTGCCGCAAGGCTCGGTGCTGGGACCGCAGCTATTTACAATATGCAGTAATGATTTAGATGAAGGAATTACAAGTAACATTAGCAAATTTGTAGATGACACAAAGCTGGGTGGCAGTGCGAACTGTGAAGAGGATGCTATGAGGATGCAGGGTGACTTGGACAGTTTGGGTGAGTGGGCAGATGCATGGCAGATGCAGGATAAATGGGAGGTTATCCACTTTGGTGGTAAGAACGGGAATGCAGATTATTATCTGAATTGTGTCAGGTTAGGAAAAGGGGAAGTACAACGAGACCTGGGTGTCCTAGTTGCTGAAAGTAAGCATGCAGGTACAACAAGCAGTGTAGAAAGCTAAGGGCATGTTGACCTTCATAACGAGAGGAGTTGAGTATAAGAGCAAAGAGGTTCTTCTGCAGTTGTACAGGGCCCTGGTGAGACCGCACCTGGAGTATTGTGTGCAGTTTTGGTCTCCTAATTTGAGGAAGGACATTCTTGCTGTTGTGGGAGTGCAGCATAGATTGGATCATCTCTGTGAAAAATGCCCTCTTTACCAACATTCCCAACATTGTAAATTCTGCGTTCTGAAGTAGTACATCAATTGGTCGTATTAGATCTTTGCATCTTGTGATTGTATTACTTCCAACTTGTGGTTCGTCAAATTGTAACCCACTCCTCATTTGTGGTTTCCGTTGCATTGCATTGCAAGCGTCGCCAATCCGATTATTTCTTTCATGCACGGACGCAGTCAATTATTGAGTCTGCTGCTTCACCTCAAATCTATCATCGTCATTACAATTGTACCCGGAAAGGTTGCCAGATAGTGATTCAACGATCTGTCTGCTTGCATTACCTCCAGCTGGCAGACCAGAGGCATTCGAGTGCTGTGCACTCAGATTCAGACCCGCAACCAGTGGCTTTCATTTAATGCCGTTCATTCAGTCGACCAAAGAAAAATACATGAAAGGGCAGCACAGCGGCGAAGAGCTAGAGCTGCTGCCTTACAGCGCCAGTGACCCAGGTTCGATCCCGACTACGGGTGCTGTCTTATTATTTATTCTATGAATAATAAAATTCGACACATTATTGCCACATTAATAAAATATAGTTTAGTTTTATTATTGTCACATGTACCAAGGTACAGTGAAAAGTTTATTTATTGCGTGCTATCCAGTCTTCGAAAAGGTTGTACATTATTATAATCAAGCCGTCCACAGTGTACAGATACAGGATGAAAGGTATAACGTTTAGTGGAAGATAAAGTCCTGTAAAAGTCCGATTAAAGATAGTTCGAAGGTCTCCAATGAGGTCGGGACTGCTCTCTGGTTGGTGGGGGGATGATTTAGTTGCCTGCTAAAAGCTGGTAAGAAACTGTCCCTGGACATTAAAGAAACAGTTAGACAGATACACGGATAGGACAGGTTTTGAGGTGATATGGACCAAACGTGGGAGGTGGGACTAGTGTAGCTGGGACATGTTGGCCGGTGTGGGCAAGTTGGGCCTGTTTTCACGCTGAATCACTCTATGCCTCTATAATAAATTACTGTTCAAAAGCCCACAGGACATTTGTAGGCAGGGATGAACAAGGTGATTGATGAGGGCCACTCCTCTGACACAGACCACTTGGGATATATTTTTAAACGTTTTCTACAGAAATATATTTAGAAACATAGAAACATGGAAAATAGGTGCATGGAAGAGGGCATTTGGCCCTTTGAGCCAGCACCACCATTCATTGTGATCATGGCTGATCATCCACAATCAGTATCCTGTGCCCACCTTCTCCCCATACCCCTTGATTCCACTAGCCCCTAGAGCTCCCACCACCCTTTGTGTAAAAAAGGTTAGCCTTCAGGTTCCCATTAAATCATTCCTCCCTCACCTTAAACCTATGCCCTCTGGTTCTCAATTCCTTTTTTACTCAATCTATTCTGATCTATCTTGATTAGTACGGGTGTCAGAGGTTTTGGGGAGAAGGCAGGAGAATGGGGTTAGGAGGGAGAGTGATTCATTCAGCCATGATTGAATGGCGGAGTTGGTTTGATGAGCCGAATGGCCTAATTCTCCGATCACTTATGATCTTATGATCTCGTGATCTAATTAATAATGAAGTAATCGATGTGTGGTGGCGCAGCGGTAGAGTTGTGGCCTTACAACGCCAAAGATCCGGGTTCGATCCTGACTACGGGTGCTTGTCTGTACGAAGTTTGTACGATCTCCCCGTGACCTGTGTGGGTTTTCTCCGGGTGCTCCAATTTTCTCCCACACTCCAAAGACGTACAGGTTTGTAGGTTAATTTGCTTTGGTAAAATAGTAAATTGTCCCTAGTGTGTAGGATAATGTTAATGTGCGGGGATCGATGGTCAGCACGGGATCAGTGGGCAGAAGGGCTTGTTTCCGCGCTGTATCTCTAAACTAAACTATCTCTGAGCTAATCTGAGCTAAACCTGAGCCAATTCATAAACAACATATAAGTAATCCCCTTTAGGCATACAGAGTTATGAAGGCTCAACTCAAGGGCTCCCCGACACATGAGCAAGCTGCCATAATATTGTCAGCTACTGAAGTTTTAGTTTCAGTTTAAGAGACACTCGGAGAACGCGCAAACTGGATCAGACTTCACCGGTTTCATCTTGCACTAAACGTTATTCACATTATCACCTTCATCATGTATCTATACACTGTGAATGGCTCGATTGTAAACATGCATCGTCTTTCCGCTGACTGGTTAGCTTCTGCTATTGAGGGCGTGCAGCGTAGGTTTACTAGATTAATTCCCGGAATGGCGGGACTGTCATATGTTGAAAGACTGGAGTGACTAGGCTTGTATACACTGGAATTTAGAAGGATGAGAGGAGATCTTATCGAAACGTATAAGATTATTAACGGGTTGGACACGTTAGAGGCAGGAAACATGTTCCCAATGTTGGGGGAGTCCAGAACAAGTGGCCACAGTTTAAGAATAAGGGCCATTTAGGCCATTTAGAACTGAGATGAGGAAAACCTTTTTCAGTCAGAGAGTTGTGAATCTGAGGAATTCTATGCCTCAGAAGGCAGTGGAGGCCAATTCTCTGAATGCATTCAAGAGAGAGTTGGATAGAGCTCTTAAGGATAGCAGAGTCAGGGGGTATGGGGAGAAGGCAGGAACTGGGTACTGATTGAGAATGATCAGCCATGATCACAATGAATGGCGGTGCTGGCTCGAAGGGCCGAATAGCCTCCTCCTGCACCTATTGTCTATTGTCTATTGTTCTGTTTATTTAGCTCCGAGTAAGTCAGGAAACGGGGTACTGATTGTGGATGATCAGCCGTGATCACAGTGAATGGTGGTGCTGGCACGATTGGCTACTCCTGCACCTATTGTCCATTGTCTATTGAGTTCATGTTTCTGAACTTTTCGTATTCATATTTCCTGTGTTAGTTTTTCCTGGTCTGAGTGGGCTTTCTCCAGTCAGATTGGTTGTAAAGAAATAGTCATTAGCCCTGCTTCCACTTGACGTAAGTCTTTCGTAGAAGGCAATGCGTTCAATTATATCTTTATGGATCGATAGGATCAATCTTTATAGGATGTACAATATCATGAGAGGAATAGATCGGGTAGATGCACAGTCTCTCTTGTCCAGAGATGATGAATCGAGGACCAGAGGACATAGGTTTAAGGTTAGAGGCAGGAAACATGTTCCCAATGTTGGGGGAGTCCAGAACAAGGGGCCACAGTTTAAGAATAAGGGGTAGGCCATTTAGAACGGAGATGAGGAAGAACTTTTTCAGTCAGAGAGTGGTGAAGGTGTGGAATTCTCTGCCTCAGAAGGCAGTGGAGGCCAGTTCGTTGGATGCTTTCAAGAGAGAGCTGGATAGAGCTCTTAAGGATAGCGGAGTGAGGGGGTATGGGGAGAAGGCAGGAACGGGGTACTGATTGAGAGTGATCAGCCATGATCGCATTGAATGGCGATGCTGGCTCGAAGGGCTGAATGGCCTACTCCTGCACCTATTGTCTATAGACAACATACATATTGTTTATTGTTTACACACAGTCGGAGACATTTTCTTTAGTTTGAGATTAATTTCAAATGTTTTCTACAGAAATTTATTTTAGTTTAGGGATACAGCATCTAAACAGGCCATTTGGCTTGCTTGGGCCGAATGGCCTCCTCCTGCACCTATTGTCTATTGTCTATTGTATCTCTAAACTAAAATAAAGCCACCAAGGTGGACAAAAAGGGTGAGGGTAGTTTTCGTTAATTTAGTTTATTTTAGTTTAGTTTACTGTTACGTGTGCCAAGGTTAGTTTATTTACGTAAAATTGGGGAATTGAATGTCCATACAGTTGGGTTTAGTTTAGTTTAGTTTAGTTTAGTTTAGAAATATAGGATGGAAACAGGTCCTTTGGCCTACCGAGTCTGCACCCACCAGCGATCCCCACACATTAACACTATCCTACACACATTAGGGACAATTTACATTCATACCAACCCAATTGACCTTCAAACCTGTAGGTCATTGGAGTGTGGGAGGAAACCGAAGATCTCAGAGAAAACCCACGCAGGTCACGGGGAGAACGTACAAACTCCATGCAGACAGCACTCGAAGTTGGGATCGATCGCGGGTCTCTGGCGCTGTAAGGCGGTAGCTCTATCGCCAGGGCACTGTGCCGCCCAAGGTTGGAAGCTACCTAAGTGGAATATGAGATGCTGTGTCTCCAGTTTGCACGTCAACAATTTAATGTGAAGTGGCACCTTGTCTTTTACTTAGGGATTACGTGCTTGAACGGCAGAGCATAATTCAAAAACACGTACATTAAACGTACACACGACTGAACCGTCAGCAGTAAACTTGAGCGCACTTGTTCCAAAAATGCCACCGTGTAAATCAAGCTTTGCTGTTAAAAGAACAGCCGCATTATTTCAAAAACGCATAAATCAAACGCACTAAAATGCGAGGCGCCTGTGTTTAGCTTCTGCTATCAACCATTTCCAAAGTTCAGCGGTTTATTGCCAGTGCAGAAGAGGATAACCTCCTTATTGTGATAAACTGGGCAGTTTTAAGATCAGTAGTGTCCTCAGACAGTGAACTTGATGTATCATAAAGGCCAGACTCTGAAATACATCAAAAACAAGGTATAAATGTCCCACATGGGGATCCCCCATAGTTTCCCCCTTGTAAATATATTTTAAATTTCAGTTACATGGAAACATAGAAAATCGGTGTAGGAGTTGGCCATTCATCCCTTCGAGCCAGCACCGCCATTCAATATGATCATGGCTGATCATTCAAAATCAGTACCCCCTTCCTGCTTTTTCCCCATGTCCCTTGATTCTGTTAGCCCTAAGAGCTATATCTAACTCTCTCTTGAAAACATCCAGTGAAGAGGAAGGAGGTTCTGCAACGTGAGTTTAGAGAGTTAGGAAGAAGACTGAAAAGCAGGACTTCTAGGGTGGTTGTCTCTGGATTGCTTCCTGTAACTCGTGCCGGTGAGGGCAGGAACGGGGAGATAGGGAATCTGAATGTGTGGTTGGGGGGGGCTGGTGCAGGGAGCAGGGATTTAGATTTATAGACCACTAGGATCTCTTCTGGGGTAGGGGTGACCTGTACAAAAGGGACGGGTTACACCTTAACTGGAGGGGGACCAGTGTTCTGGCAGGCAGGTTTGCTAGTGCTACACGTGTGGGTTTAAACTAAATAGTTGGGGGGAGGGGTTGACAAATTGGGAATATAAAGATGGAGTTAAAGGTGAAGTGAGTACAGGAAAAGTTACAAAAGACTCCCGAATTAATGGGAAGGAAAGTTCAAGAAGGGATAAGAGAGTAAGGTCAGGGGCAATGTTAAAGTGTAAGAGAGGAGGTGAATACCGAAGTTAAAGTGTTGTAGATGAATGTGCGAAGTAAAAGAAATAAAGTGGATGAGCTCGAGGCTCAGTTAGACATTGGCAAGTATGATGTTGTGGGAATTACAGAGACATGGCTGCAAGAGGACCAGGGCTGGGAGCTGAATATTCAAACATATCCAAAAGACAGACAGGTGGGCAGAGGGGGTGGGGTAGCTCCATTGGTAAGAAATGAAATTCAGTCCCTTGCGAGGGGTGACATAGAATCATAGAGTCAGTATGGATAGAACTGAGGAATTGTAAGGGTAAAAAGGGAGTTATCTACAGTCCCAAACAATGACCTGGATATAGGGTGCAAGTTTAAATCAAGAGTTAAAATTGGCATGTAGCAAAGGTAATGCTACGGTGGTTATGGGAGATTTCAACATGCAGGTAGACTGGGAAAATCAGGTTGGTACTGGACGCCAAGAAAGGGAGTTTGTGGAGTGCCTCCGAGATGGATTCTTAGAGCAGCTTGTACTGGAGCCTACCAGGGAAAAGGCAATTGTGGATTTAGTGTTGTGTAATGAACTGGATTTCATAAGGGAACTCAAGGTAAAAGAGCCATTAGGAGGTAGTGGTCATAATATGATAAGTTTTAATCTACAATTTGAGAGGGAGAAGGGAAAATTGGAAGTGCCAGTATTGCAGTTGAGCAAAAGGGGACTATGGAGGAATTAGGGAGGAGCTGGCCAAAGTTGACTGGGAAGAGACCGTAGCAGGGATAACAGTGGAACAGCAATTAAAAGTATTTCTGGGAATAATACAGAAGGTGCAGGATCAGTTCATTCCAAAGAGGAAGAAAGATTCTAAGGGGGTAAGAGGCAACTGTGGCTGACAAGGGAAGTCAAGGACAGTATAAAAATAAAAGAGAAGAAGTGTAACATAGCAAAGATGAGCGGGAAGCCAGAGGATTGGGAAACTTTTAAAGAACAACAGAAGATAACTAAAAAGGCAATATGGTGAGAAAAGATGAGGTACGAAGGTAAGCTAGCCAATAATATAAAGGAGGATAGTAAAAGCTTCTTTAGGTACGTGAAGAGGAAAATAATAGTTATGACAATGTGGGTCCCTTGAAGACAGAAGCAGGTGAATTTATTATGGGGAACAAGGAAATGGCAGACGAGTTGAACTGGTACTTTGGATCTGTCTTCACCAAGGAAGATACAAACAATCTCCCAGATGTTCTAGTGGCCAGAGATCCTAGGGTGATGGAGGAACTGAAGGAATTTCACATTAGGCAGAAAATGGTGTTGGTAGACCGATGGGACTGAAGGTTGATAAATCCCCAGGGCCTGATGGTCTGCATCCCAGGGTACTTAAGGAGGTGGTTCTAGAAATCATGGATGCATTGGTGATCATTTTCCAATGTACTTTAGATTCAGGATCAGTTCCTGTGGATTGGAGAGAAGCTAATGTCATCCCACTTTTTAAGAAAGGAGGGAGAGAGAAAACGGGAAATTATAGACCAGTTAGCCTGACATCGGTGGTGGGGAAGATGCTGGAGTCAATTATAAAAGTTGACATAGCGACACATTTGGATAGCAGTAACAGGATCGTTCGGAGTCAGCATGGAGTTACGAAGGGGAAATAATGCTTGACTAATCTTCTGGAATTTTTTGAGGATGTAACTAGGAAAATGGACAAGGGAGAGCCAGTAGATGTAGTGTACGTGGACTTTCAGAAAGCCTTTGATAAGGTCCCACATAGGAGATTAGCAGGCAAAATTAGAGCACATGGTATTGGGGGTAGGGTACTGATATGGATAGAAAATTGGTTGGCAGACAGGAAACAAAGAGAAGGAATTAACGGGTCCCTTTCAGAATGGCAGGCAGTGACTAATGGGGTGCTGCAAGGCTTGGTGCTGGGACCGCAGCTATTTACAATATACATTAATGATTTAGATGAAGGGATTAAAAGTAACATAAGCAAATTTGCAGATGACACGAAACAGGGTGGCAGTGTGAACTCTGAGGAGGATGCTAGGAGGATGCAGGGTGACTTGGACAGGTTGCGTGAGTGGGCGGATGCATGGCAGATGCAGTTTAATGTGGATAAGTGTGAGGTTATCCACTTTGGTGGTCAGAATAGGAAGGCAGATTATTATGTGAATGGTGTCAAGTTAGGAAAAGGGGAAGTACAACGAGATCTGGGTGTCCTTGTTCATCAATCACTTAAAGTTAGCATGCAGGTACAGCAGGCAGTGAAGAAAGCTAATGGCATGTTGGCCTTCATAACAAGAGGAGTTGAGTATAGGAGCAGAGAGGACCTTCAGCAGTTCGGACCCTGGTGATACTGCACCTGGAGTATTGTGTGCAGTTTTGGTCTCCAAATTTGAGGAAGGACATTCTTGCTATTGAGGGAATGCAGCATAGGTTCACTAGGTTAATTCCCAGGGTAGCAGGACTGTCATATGTTGAAAGACTGGAGCGACTAGGCTTGTATACACTGGAATTTAGAAGGATCAGAGGGGATCTTATTGAAACATATGAGATTATTAAGGGATTGGACACGCTAGAGGCAGGAAACATGTTCCCGATGTTGGGGGAGTCCAGAACCAGGGACAGGGCATTTAGAACGGAGATGAGGAAAAACTTTTTCACCCAGAGAGTTGTGAATCTGTGGAATTCTCTGCCTCAGAAGGCAGTGGAGGCCGATTCTCTGGATGCTTTCAAGAGAGAGCTAGATAGAGTTCTTAAAGATAGTGGAGTCAAGGGGTATGGGGAGAAGGCAGGAACGGGGTACTGATTGTGGATGATGAGCCATGATCACAGTGAATGGCGATGCGGGCTCGAAAGGCCGAATGGCCTCCTCCTGCACCCATTGTCTATTGTCTATAATTGGCCTCCGCTGCCTTCTGTGGCAGAGAATTCCACAAATTCACAACTCTCTGGGTGAAGAAGTTTTTCCTCATCTCAGTTCTAAATGGCCTACCCCTTATTCTTAAACTGTGACCCTGGTTCTGGACTCCCCCAACATTGGGAACATTTTTTCCTGCACCTAGCCTGTCCATAAGGATTCTATATGTTTCTATAAGATCCCCTCTCATTCTTCTAAATTCCGGTGAATACAAGCCCAGTCGACCCATTCTTTTATCATATGCCAGTCCCGCCATCCCGGGAATTAATCTTGTGAACCTACGCTGCACTCCCTCAATAGCAATAGTGTCCTTCCTCAAATTTTGGTGACCAAAACTGCACACAATATTCCAGATGTGGTCTCACCAGGGCCCTGTACAACTGCAGTAGGATCTCCTTGCTCCTATACTCAAATCCTCTTGCTATGAAGGCCAACATGCCATTTGCTTCCTTCGTTTCCTGCTGTACCTGCATGCTTACTTTCAGTGACTGATGTACAAGGACACTCAAGTCTCGTTGCATCTCCCCTTTTCCTAATCTGACACCATTCAGATAATAATCTGCCTCCTTGTTCTTTCCACCAAAGTGGATAACCTCACATCTAGCAACATTATACTGCATCTGCCATGAATCTGCCTACTCACCCAACCTATCCAGGTCACCCTGCAGCCTCATAGCATCCTCCTCGCAACTCATACTGCCACCCAGCTTTGTGCCATCCGCAAACTTGGAGATGTTACATTTAATTCCCTCATCTAAATTTTTCATATATTTTGTAAATAACTGGGGTCCCAGCACCGAGCCTTGCGGCACCCCACTAGTCACTGCCTGCCATTCTGAAAAGGACCCGTTTATACCTACTCTTTGCTTCCTGTCTGCCACCCAGTTCTCTATCTATGTCAATACCCTTCCCCCATGTTCCCATGCTCACTTTCAGAAATATCTGTCGTTGAAATTCTCATGAATTTCTTATCAGTGATTACTTTACAAGCTGGTACGTGAAGTGCCCACTGAAATGTTTGCTGTCCACCAGTTTCATGAGCCGCATGCTTGAAAGGCTTTATCATGTTCACTTTGTCAACCCTCGAACCACAGGAAGAGCAAAAATGCTGAGATGGAGGAGATTGGGTGGAGACAAAAAGTTAACGCGCCGACTGGGAGGAGTGAGTCGATGGGCGGCGCGGTGGCGCAGCGGTAGAGTTGCTGCCTTACAGCGCCGGAGACCTGGGTTTGACCCTGACTACGGTTGCTGTCTGTACGGAGTTTGTACTTTCTCCCCGTGATCTGTGTGAATTTTCTCCGGGTGCTCCGGTTTTTCCCCCACTCTCCAAAGACGTACAGGTTTGCAGGCTAATTGGCTTTGGTAAAATTGTAAATTGTCCCTGCTGCATGCTGGATAGTGCTTGTGTACAGGATGGCTGGTCGTCGCAGGCTCGGTGGGCCGAAGGGCCAGTTTCCGCTCTGTATCTCTAAACTAAAATAATGTAGAAGGTAGACACAAAATGCCGGAGTAACTCAGTGGGTCAGGCAGCATCGCTAGAGAAAAGGACTAGGTGATGTTTTGGGGCGGTACCCTTCTTCAGACTGAAAGATAGAGAAGGCAGGAAGATAGAGAAGTATAGAATGCAATAAAACCAAGTTCAAGAACTTTGCCAAGAGAGTGGAAGGGCATAATTTCTCTCGTCGGGCACCTCGGATCCTACCAAACTGGAGTGAAAGGAGACTCTAGGGAGGGGATGAGGAGGAATTTCTTTGGTCAGAGGATGGTAAACCTGTGGAATTCCTTGTGGAGGCCAAGCCGTTGGGTATTTTTAAGGCGTAGATTGACAGATTCTTGATTAGTCAGCGTGTCAGGGGTTATGGGGAGAAGGCAGGAGAATGGGGTGAGAGGGAAAGATAGATCAGCCATGATTGAACGGCGGAGTAGTCTTGATGGCCGAATTCTATTCCTATGACTAAAGAACTTATGAAAACAAATCATGTTGAATCCTGAGGGATTATCCAAGAAGATGTCCTTTTACGGCTCGATAATCAGAGGACATAGGTTTAAGGTGAGGGGAGAAAGATTTAATGGGAACCCGAGGGGTCATTTTTTTAATGCAGAGGGTGGTGGGTGTATGGAAGGAGCTGCAGGAGGAGGTAGTTGAGCAAGTACTATCGCAATGTTTAAGAAACATTTAGATAGGTGCATAAATAGGATAGTTTTAGAGGGATATAGGTCAAAAGCAGATAAGTGGGACCAGTTTAGATGGGGCATGTTGGTCGGAGTGGGCAAGTTGGGCCGAAGGGCCTGTTTCCATGCTGTATGACACTATGACCCTATGACTCTTTGGCTGTTGAGGTCACAGCTACCCAGTTAAGTGCTCACATCTGTGAGATCTTGCAACTGATCAATAGAGTAACACGTTAAAACTGGCAGAGAATGATGTTGCACAGTACAAACTTATACCACCGTTCTGGAAAGGCCACAATTGAAGATGACTGTGTTTCTTGGACATTTATAACACCACTGTGCGGGTGTCAGGGGCTGTGGGGAGAGGGCAGGAGAATGGGGTTGAGAGGAAAAGATAGATCAGCCATGATTGAATGGCAGAATAGACTTGAAAAATCCTCCTCATGACCTACAAAGCCCTCCATAACCTGGCCCCATCCTACCTGACTGACCTCCTCCATAGACACACTCCCACCTGCACCCTCCGCTCTGCTGCTGCCAACCTCCTGTCCCCCCCCATCCGGACCAAACTCAGATCCTGGGGGGACAGGGCTTTCTCCATCGCTGCTCCCACCCTCTGGAACTCACTACCCCAAACCGTCAGAGACTCCTCCTCACTCACCACATTCAAAACATCACTGAAGTCTCACCTGTTCAGCACTGCCTTCAACCACTGACCGTCACCTCACCTTCTGTCTCCTTTTTCTGTTCGTTTACTTATTTATCTATTTATTTTCTTCTCTATGTTCTAGTAATCCCTGTAAAGCGTCTTTGAGTGTTTGAAAAGCGCTATATAAATGTAATGCATTATTATTATTATTATTATTAAATGGCCTAATTCTGCTCATAGAACTTATGAACCTATGAACCACTACAATGTCACAAATCTGTTTTTCTATGGAAGAAGATTCACATAAAAAAAACATCTGATAAAAAATGTGAAATTAATGCGTCGTGGCTGTTTTACTTTGTTCTTTAAACAACTGCCATTTGAGGTAATTAAAACTCTGTTTTCTATCTGACAGATGCTCCAGTTCAGTTTACACATACCGTGTCTTCAAGACACCGACAGATTCATGGACTGTTGAAGTAAGAGAAAATTTACTTTTTAAACAAACGTCGGCAGCACTGTTTCCATTCAGTTTGGAGAGCTGGTCTCTCACTCTCACTCTCACTCTGTGTGTGTGTGTGGGTGTGTGTGTGTGCGTGTGCGTGTGTGTGTGACAATGCTAAATGTCGTTACTTGTAAGATTTTTGCAAAGCATGACTGGCTAACCCTTGTGGGGAGTAGGCAGGAACGGGGTACTGATTGAGGATGATCAGCCATGATCTCATTGAATGGAGCTAGCTCGAAGGGCCGAATGGCCTACTCCGGCACCTATTTTCTATGTTTCAACGTAAGAACAGAGTGAGGCTGCTTTCTGCAGACCTGGTAGTTCTTGTCCGGGAGAGTGAAAGGCTTGGATAGAGTGGACGTGGAGAGGATGTTTCCACTAGTGGAAGAGTCCAGGGCCAAAGGTCACAGCCTCAGAATTAAAGGACGTTCCTTTCGGAAGGAGAAGGAGAGGAATTTCTTTAGTCAGAGGGTGGTGAATCTGTGGAATTCATTGCCACAGAAGGCTGTGAAGGCCAAGTTAGTGGATATTTTTAAGGCAGAGATAGATAGATTCTTGATTAGTACGGGTGTCACGGGTTATGGGGAGAAGGCAGGAGAATGGGGTTCGGAGGGAGAGATAGATCAGCCATTATTGAATGGCGGAGTAGACTTGATGGACGGAATGGCCTAATTCTGCTCCTATCACTGACGACTTTACAACCTCCTCTCACTGCCAGCAGCAAAGTTTCAATTATAGGAATGTATTTCAATCATTGGTAAACCACTGTGAACCAAAAATTACTTTTCGAATACTGGTGGAGTGGACTTGATGGGCCGAATGGCCTAATTCTACTCCTATCACCTATGAACATGAACTTATAAAGTGTGGTTACTTGCATGGTTTTTGCAGAGCCCTTGTGATTAGATCAGAGTGAGACTGTTTTCTGCAGACCTGGTATTTCTTGTCCGGGACATAATTGGCCTGTTGGATTTGACAAGCAAATATTTTGTCCGTGCATTAAAGGCTAAAGATGACCTAACAAGGGTGCTTAAGGTTTAGACTTTAGTCTTTAGAAATACAACGTGGAAACAGGCCCTTCGGCACACCGGGTCCGTGCCGACCAGCGATCACCCCGTACACAAGCACTATCCTACACACGAGGGACAATTTACAATTTTACCAAAGCCAATTAACCTACAACCTGCGCGTTTTTGGAGTGTGGCAGGAAACTGGAGCTCCCGGAGAAAACCCACGTGGTCACAGGGAGAACGTGCAAATTCCGTACAGACAGCACCCTTGGTCAGGATTGAACCCGGGCCTCTGGCGCTGTGAGGCAGCAACTCTACCGCTGCACCACCGTGCCGCTTGGAATTATTTACACAAATGCATCTTGATCTTCCTCCTAACTGCGGCCCCACCCAACATGGCTTGGCCCAATAGCAATGAAATGATCCAAGATGATACTTTATCAATATTAGAATGGTCTAATTGACCATGATCTCATATCATTTTGTTTGACCCTGATAATATAAAGCAATAAAATTAAATTATGAACGTAAAGATAGACTAAGATTCAGAGCTTATGGTTTGAAGTTTACCTTCAGCAACTTTGCAATTCATTACTGAGCTAAACATATATCCACTGGCTTAATTCTTACTCAAATTTATCTCTTTAATTCATGCCGTGAATTCGCTGTTTCTATTAATCAGTCCTATTTATCTTCCCATTATAATGCGGCTTATTTAAATTCTGTGAGTAGATGGGGTAAAGGGCAGAATCATTTAATATGCTTCTGGAGAGCCGAGGGACAGTGGGGATTTTCAACTCAATAAATAAAGATGCGAAATAACTTGTTGGTGGAAGTTATTGCGTGTTGAGCTTCCACTGCATATAACGCCGGGGAAGTCTGTAGACAATAGACAATAGACAATAGACAATAGACAATAGACAATAGGTGCAGGAGTAGGCCTTCGAGCCAGCACCGCCATTCAATGTGATCATGGCTGATCATTCACAATCAGTACCCCGTTCCTGCCTTCTCCCCATACCCCCTGACTCCGCTATCCTTAAGAGCTCTTAGGAACTGTACCATTGCAGTAGATGATATTAAAACAACAAATACAGGTTACTTACTTCATCTGGTTTTTGCCGATATTTATGTTCCACATGAAACTAACTTCCACCCTCAACATGAACGTCAATTTTCATTCTCTTTAAACTATTCCCCAAAATATTTACGTAAAATACCAAGTGCTGGAGTAACTCAGCGGGTCAGGCAGCCTCTGTTTGTTTTACTCAAGGTTCCAGCATCTGCCGTTCCTTGCACTTTGTGTTCCACTCTAGATTCCAGCATCTGTAGTTCTTTGTGTCTCCAAAATACTTTCTTAACTGTACCTTAAATGTTTCTCTTTTTTTTTCAGTTCAATCATGTGTTGGTGGGTTTTACATTCCAACTGCCCCCTGGGTACATTTTTCCCGATCCACCTTTGGACTGAATCTTATTGATCATGTAGTATGAAGAGGAAAATAACTGCAGACGCTTGATTAAATCGAAGGTGTCACAAAATGCTGGAGTAACTCAGCGGGTCAGGCAGCATCTCAGGAGAGAAGGAATTGGTGACGTTTCGGGTCGAGACCCTTCTGAAGGAATGGGTGACGTTTCGGGTCACCCATTCCTTCTCTCCTGAGATGCTGCCTAACCCGCTGAGTTACTCCAGCATTTTGTGATGCCTTCGATGTAGTATGAAGATATCTTTGGAGGCGAATGTAGGCGAATAAAAAAATATTACTGACTATCTTACCCTTGTTACTTTCATTTTGGGTATTCATTTTGGGTATCAACTCTCATGCAGAACCCGATCTTAACATCAGAAGAAGGGCCCCAACCCAAAATGTCATCTCTCCATTTCACTGATGATTTCCTCCTCTTTACTCAAGGTTGCGCCATCTGCAGTCTCTTATGTCTCAATCTGATCATACTGCAGCTGTTTTCTTCTGAGAAAGACGAGCTGCTTAGTCATTTCTGGTGATAATAATCACATAGTTGACCTGCGTGGGTTTTCTCCGAGATCTTCGGTTTCCTCCCACACTCCAAAGACGTACAGGTATGTAGGTTAATTGGCTGGGTAAATGTAAATATTGTCCCTAGTGGGTGTAGGATAGTGTTAATGTACGGGGATCGCTGGGCGGCACGGACTTGGTGGGCCGAAAAGGCCTGTTTCCGGCTGTATATATATGATATGATATGATATGATATGATATGATAGTTCTGGATTCAATCTTTTTTTAGCAGCCTCTCGGTAGCACTGTACTTGAGGTTTAGTTTTAGAGACATAGCGCTGAACCAGGGCCTTCGGTCCACCGAGTCCGTGCCGTGTAACGATTACCCGCACACTAGTTCTACCCTACACAATAGGGGCAAAGTACAGAAGCCAATCATCCTGCAAACCTGCATGTCTTTGGAATGTGGGAGGAAACTGGAGCACCCGAAAGAAACCCACACGGTCACGGGGACAATGTGCAAACTCCATACAGACAGCACCCATAGTCAGGATCGAACCAGCGTCTCTTTCGCTATAAGGCATCAACTCTGCAGCTGTGCCACTGTGCCACCCCTATGCCACTGTGCCACCCTTCATTCTAAACATGCAATGTTTTTCCATTCAAATTTCTCATGTAACTTTCATTTAGAGTCATGGAGTGATACAGAGTGGAAACAGGCCCTTCAGCCCAACTTGGCCACCACTGCCAACATGTCACAGCTACACTAGTCCCACCTGCCCGCGTTTGGCCCATATCCCTCCAAACCTGTCCTATCCATGTGGAGCAACATCGTAGAGTAGGAGGGCAGGAGAAATCACAGAGGGGGAGCAGTGAGAGAGCTCCCTATCCATGTCCTATCCATGTACCTGTCTAACTGTTTGTTAAATGTTGGGATAGTCCCAGCCTCAACTACCTCCTCTGGCAGCTCGATCCATCCACCCACCACCCTTTGTGTGAAAAAGTTACCCCTCAGATTCCTCTTAAATCTTTTCCCCTTCACCTTAAACCCATTTAATTTGATCGCAGTCTTGAACTGTGGTCTAGCATTATAAGACCCTTGATGCAAACATTTAAAATCTTGTGATAACTAACCAGGGTTGTTGTATGATTCTGCTTCCCTTTGGTGAAGTTCGCATCATTCAAGTCCGTTCAAAACAAGTTGGGTTTATTGTCATATGAGCAATCACAGTGAGTTACAGGTACAATGAAAATCTAGCGTGCATCAGTATCACAGGCACGTGAACTTGGACAACCTACAAAAACACAAATTACACATAAATAAATTACACCCCGGGCATGGGGGACTACCGTGAGGGAGGGGGGAGGGTGGGAAGAACAAAGGGGGACCTGGCGCGGGGGGGGAGTTTGTAAGTTTGTAAGCGCCCTTTATGTGGCGATTATTTGCATACACATCTTGGGTATGCAAGCAAAGAATTTCACTGCGACAATAAAGTATTCAATTCAATTCAATTCTGCAAGACTGTAAAAAGATAAAAAAGGCTGCAAAAAAAAATTAGATATTAGTGCAAAGCACAATTGGAAAACAAGTACAAGGTAGTGCAAGGGATGATTCATAACGTTCTGTTGCTGAGGCAGGGCTAAGATTGTGCAGGTCGGTTCAAGAACCTGATGGTATCCCACATTACCCGGACCGCGCGTTGTGGGATTTCAGGCTTTCTACTTTCTGTCCAACGGTGGGTGAGGCCACATTTAGAGTACTGTGTTCAGTATTGGGCACCATGCTATAGAAACATAGAAACATAGAATGCCCCTTCGAACCAGCACCGCCATTCATTGTGATCATGGCTGATCATCCACAACCAGTAACCTGTGCCTGCCTTCTCCCTGTATCCCTTGATTCCACTAGCTCCTGGAGCTCTATCTAACTCTCTTTTCAATTCATCCAGTGAATTAGCCTCCACTGCCCTCTGTGGCAGAGAATTCCACAAATTCACAACTCTCTGGGTGAAAAAGTTTTTTCTCACCTCAGTTTCAAATGGCCTCCCCTTTATTCTTAGACTGAATAGGAAAGATGTTGTCAAGCTGGAAAGGGTGCAGAGATGTTGTCAGGACTCGAGGGTCAGAGCCATAGGGGGAGGCTGCTTACAACCCAGAGGCATGAATATTGACTTCTCCAATTTCAAATTACCCATGCATTGTTTGTATCATTTTTTTGTATCCGCTCATTATCACCTTTTCCACAGCCGACAATGGACCATTGTGGACTCCAGCTTTTCTTTATCATCATTGCTGGCTTTGATTTGTGCTTTTCATAACTATCATTCATCTGTTCTCTGTACCTTTTTTGATTAGTACACTTGTCAGAGGTTATGGGGAGAAGGCAGGAGAATGGGGTTAGGAGGCAAAGATAGATCAGCCATGATAGAATTGCGGAGTAGACTTGATTGGCCGAATGGCCTAATTCTGCTACTATTCCTTATGACCTTATGACCTTATGACCATTTCATTCCTCCAGTTTCCCTTTCCCTTGACTCTCAGTCTGAAGAAGGGTCCCGACCTGAAACGTTACCTATTCCTTTTCCTCAGAGGTGCTGCCTGACCCGTTGAATCACTCCAGCATTTTGTGTCTACCCATCATCTTATTCCTTTTTAGTTCCAGTTAACTGTGGAATCTTTTATCTCGCTCCGTGACCCTGCAACTGCAGGATTAGCCGCAAGTAATTTTTATTTCACCAGCCCATTTCTGCTCCGCCTTTCCGATCATTGTCAGCTTATTATTGATCCTGGATCATCACAATGTTAACGTAACTCTGTGAATAACATGGGGATTGTTGCTTGTCTTTTATTTTGTGTGCGAGCTAACAATTTTTAACTTGCAGGGAATTTCCAATCATTTCCAATCAGTGTTCAAGATGAAGCAAAAATGGAAGTAAAAACAGGAAGTGTGAGAAGGATTACATTTTTATCCTGACTGTTTCAATTTCAAGTCAAGTCAAGTCAAATTTATTTGTCACATACACATACTCGATGTGCAGTGAAATGAAAGTGGCAATGCCTGCGGGTTGTGCACAAAAAGAATTACAGTTACAGCATATAAATAAAGTTAATAAGTTACTAAACATAGCACAAAAAGTGTCGACAAAAATTTAGTCTCTGGGGTTATCAAAGTTGACAGTCCTGATGGCCTGTGGGAACAAGACTCCTACATTGTTTTCACTTCCTTCTTTAACTTAACAAAATATATTTTTTTGCTAATTTGTAATAGTGGTCAACATTTCCAGCAGCACAGCCGCAAAACGGTAGAGATACTGCCTTACAGTGGCAGGGATTCGGGTTGGATCCTGACCACGGGTGCTGTCTGTATGGGGTGTGCAAGTTTTCCCTCTGACCGCATGGGTTTTCTCCGGGTGCTCCGGTTTTCTCCCACACTCCAAAGACGTGCAGGTTTGTAGGTTAATTGGCTTCTCCAAATTGTCCCTAGTGCGTAGGATTAAAAAAAACTCGGTGGGCCCAAGCACCTGTTTTAGACAATAGACAATAGACAATGGACAATAGACAATAGACAATAGGTGCAGGAGTAGGCCATTCGACCCTTCGAGCCAGCACCGCCATAAAATAAACTAATATCATTATTCTTGGAAGTATCTGTACATACATCTACATGTGCTCTATTTGTTCTAAAGCTTTTGTATCTTTTCCAAATGTATCGAAGAAATTGTACATGAAAAGAATATTCGACGTCAACTTTTCTCCTCGAAATGGGTGTCATTATCTCCATGAATTGTGGAATTGCATGAAATAATACAATACTATACAATACAATATATCTTTATTGTCATTGTACAGGGTACAACGAGATTGGGAATGCGCCTCCCTTACGATGCAATAAATCAATTAGCTAGTCAGTATTCATTTAAACAACCCAATGAAACAAATTAGAACAGTTTTAAAACAGAATAAAGTGCAAGTAGGTCTGTGCCGGTTCACTGTGCGATGTGACCATCCGGCTCAGCAGGACCGGTTCGTAGCAGCTATGGCCCTGGGGATGAAGCTGTTCCTGAGTCTGGAGGTGCGGGCGTAGAAGGCCTTGTATCGTCTGCCCGATTGTAGAAGTTCGAACAGACTGTTGAAGGGGTGTGAAGAGTCTTTGTGGATGCTGGTGGCTTTTCTGAGGCATCGTGTGTTGTAGATGCCGTCTAAGGCTGGTAGCTGTGTTCCGATAGTCTTCTGAGCTCTATGGACTACCCGCTGAAGAGCTTTCCTCTCTGCCTCCGTGCAGCTGAAACCATTATGAATGTGGTCTGAGCAGGAGATTGACACGTTGTAGGATGCGACTAATGAAGTAAGGCCATCATTGGCCATCAACGATATTTGGTAGAATAACCATTAGGCCAAAATTTTGTGAGATGTAAAATATGGCTCGTATTAATGTTGCAGTTTTGGAGAGATGAGGAATATAGCTGGGTCTAATCTGAGCTTGGCTTACTTCGAGGAAGCCATAGCTTTAGAATAAAAGGATGCACCTGTAGAAATAGATGAGGAGGAATTTCTTGATGAGAATTTCTGCAGAGATTCTTTCCGTAGAAATGAGGGTGGTGAATCTGTGGAATTCATTGCCACAGAAGGCAATGGATATTTTTAAGGCAGAGATAGATAGATTCTTGATTATAAGAGTGTCATGGATTATGAGGAGAAGGCAGGAGAATGGAGTTGAGAGGGAAATATAGATCAGCCATGATTGAATGGCAGAGTAGACTGGATGGGCTAAATGGCCGAATTCTGCTCTGACAACTAATGAACCAATGAACTTTACTTGTTACTAAATTCTCCTTTTCTTTCTTTTCTCATGTATTCATAGACAGCGGCTGGAGTCAATAAGAGATTGTTTCGGAAGGTGAAGAATTTAATTGCTGCCTACCAAAAGGAAGACCAAGGTTTAGCAATACCCTTATTGTACCCATTGTACAAGCAGAAAGGTATCAAATATCCTTCGCTAAACTGAATTCTTGGCTGAACTGATTGAAAATAATATTATTCTTATCCATCCAAATGCATTTTTCATACAAGTGTGTCTTGATTGATTGATTGATTGAATGATGCAACATGCAACCAGGCTCTTCAGACCATCAAGTCCATGCTGACCATTGATCGCCCATTCACACTAGGTCCAAGTTATCCCACATTCGCATCCACACCTTACACCTACGGGCAATGTATGGTCCCTGCCTCAACCACGTCTTGTGGCAGCTCTTTGCTATTGAGGGCGTGCAGCGTAGGTTTACTAGGTTAATTCCCGGAATGGCGGGACCATCATATGTTGAAAGACTGGAGCGACTAGGCTTGTATACACTGGAATTTAGAAGGATGAGAGGAGATCTTATCGAAACGTATAAGATTCTTAAGGGGTTAGAGGCAGGAAACATGTTCCCAATGTTGGGGGAGTCCAGAACAAGGGGGCACAGTTTAAGAATAAGGGGTAGGCTATTTAGAACTGAGATGAGGAAAAACTTTTTCAGTCAGAGAGTTGTGAATCTGTGGAATTCTCTGCCTCAGAAAGCAGTGGAGGCCAATTCTCTGAATGCATTCAAGAGAGAGCTGGATAGAGCTCTTAAGGATAGTGGAGTCAGGGGGTATGGGGAGAAGGCAGGAACGGGGTACTGATTGAGAATGATCAGCCATGATCTCATTGAATGGCGGTGCTGGCTCGAAGGGCCGAATGGCCTCCTCCTGCACCTATTGTCTATTGTCTATTGTTCCATATACTCATCATCATTTATTACTCCTATTATTCTAGATGTCTGGTGTTCAGTGTTCATTTTTTTTAATGTTGAATGATTCTTGGGGCTGATGATATTTCACATGTTGCAGTCGAGCTGCAAATGCAAGCTGTTGTGGTAATTGCTATTGGCTTTGCTAGTGATCGTTCTGTGCGATAGCTGCTCTTTGCAACTTTCTCAGTGGATGCAACTGCATGGTGACCAAGAATGCTAATATGAGCTAAGTTCAATCTCTTTCATCTTAATAAAATATATCAAAATAATCTTTATCCGGAATAAAAATTGTAGATAAAGCAAGAACGTTGCAAAAATTCTTCCGACATTCTCGGAGGCTATCCATACATTGACTAGTGTGGTATCGTAGTGTTCACAGAATATCATTAGGCTTGCAGCGTAGGTTTACTAGGTTAATTCCCGGAATGGCGGGACTGTCATATGTTGAAAGACTGGAGCGACTAGGTTTGTATACAGTGGAATTTAGAAGGATGAGAGGGGATCTTATCGAAACGTATAAAATTATTAAGGGGTTGGACACGTTAGAGGCAGGAAACATGTTCCCAATGTTGGGGGAGTCCAGAACCAGGGGCCACAGTTTAAGAATAAGGGGTAGGCCACTTAGAACAGAGATGAGGAAAAACTTTTTTAGTCAGAGAGTTGTGAATCTGTGGAATTCTCTGCCTCAGAGGGCAATGGAGGTCAATTCTCTGAATACATTCAAGAGAGAGCTAGATAGAGCTCTTAAGGATAGCGGAGTCAGGGGGTATGGGGAGAAGGCAGTAACGGGGTACTGATTGAGAATGATCAGCCATGATCACATTGAATGGCGGTGCTGGCTCGAAGGGCCGAATGGCCTTCTCCTGCACCTATTTTCTATTGTCCATTGTCTATTACTCCCGGCTCCTTTGCCACTCGCGGTGGATGTAATGCTGAGACTCTATAAGGCCGCATTTGGAATAGTGTGAGCAATTTTGCACACCATATCTGAGGAAGGATGTGCTGGCTCCGATGAGGGTCCAGACGAGGTTTACAAGAATGATCCCAGGAACGAGTAGGTTAACCTATGAATGAGCGTTTGTCAGCACTGTGCCTGCACTCGCTGGAGTTTTAGAAGAATGAGTGGGGACCTCATTGAAACGTACAGAATAGTGAAAGGCTTGGATAGAGTGGATGTGGAGAGGTTGTTTCCACTAGTGGGAGAGTCTAAGACCAGAGGTCATAGTCTCAGAATTAAAGGGCGTTCTTTTAGGAAGGAGAGGAGGAGGAATTTCTTTAGTCAGAGGGTGGTGAATCTGTGGAATTATTTGCCACAGAAGGCTGTGGAGGCCAAGTCAATGGATATATTTAAGGCAGAGATAGATGGATTCTTGATTAGTACAGGTATCAGAGGTTATGGGGAGAAGGCAGGAGAATGGGGTTAGGAGGGAGAGATAGATCAGCCATGATTCAATGGCCTAATTCTGCTATCACTTAAGATCTTATGATCATGTGACCCTCCCTGGGGTGATATCCCTTCCTTCGTTTGAGGGGCGTCTCTACCGGACGCTGCCCCTCAATGTCCAGCCGCAGAAGGACCCTAGAGACTGTGGTCCTCCCCCACAGAGCCTTGGCGTTGGCTGCACCGAGCTTCAGTGCGTCCCTCAGCACGTACTCCTGCAGTCCACAGCAGGCCAGTCGGCAACATTCCCCCACGGACATCTCGCTCTGCTGGGAGCTCAACAGGTTTTGGGAAGACCAAAGAGCGTCTTTCACCGAGTTGATGATCTTCCATCAGCACTCGATGTCCGTCTCCAAATTCTCCCTGGGAACAGTCCATAAATCAGAGAGTCCTCTGTTATAGAGCTGTTCCTTGCATCCTTCCCCAGACTCTCTTCACAAATCCACACTCTGCGAAGAGGTGGGAAACCGTCTCCTCTCCAAAGCAGCCGTCCCGAGGGCAGTGTGCGCTGGTAGTGAGGTTCCGACGGTGCAGGAAGGATCTGATCGCCCATCTTTTCTTTTCTCTTTCATGATCCAGCTTAGAAAATGTGGCCAGAGGCACAATTCAGATGAAGCATTGACCAGATACATCGCATACTTTCTGCTTGAGAACACATATTTGAACTAGACTAAGCTTCTGCAGAAATATTGGACAGTTTATGGACTAACCTGATGGTAATTTAAGAATACTGTACAATTTTGTTTGCTGACATTGTTATTATCCTCATTTCCGCAGGCACTGTAAAAGAGGAAGATTATCAAATGATGAAGAGTGCAGAATGATGCCTGTGTTTTCAAAATATCAACCTGAATTTTGACTGAATTTATCAGTAGTGTTTTATGTATAAGTACATTACAACAGTCAATTTGCACACATCTTTGCTGATCATTGACTGTCATACCCACTATTCATCAATATCATTTTCAGTGTTTTTTAAATTTCAGAGTACCAGGTGCTTAATATGCAATTAGTCCTTTCCAAACTAAGTTTGAAGAATATATTCCGTCCTCTATCAGTATACTTTACGAAAAAAAAGGAATCTTAATTTTTCACTTATTTATTTATTTTTGCTTCAAACTTGTTTTTTGAGAAGGGACATCTATACGTTCTATATTGTTTCAAGGCCAGCTGCCGTGAAGAGCTGTCGTATATGGCCCAAAATGGAACAATGAAGTTCTTACTTGCAGCAGCCCAATAGATAAGCAAACACAGTACTCTGTAGTTTGGTAGTAAACACCAAAATTCAGGATTTTATTTTCAAAGGCGTATTTTTTAAAATAAAAACAAGAACCCTGTTTCACTTTCCACATGTGCTACTGAATGTTTGTAGCATTTTCTGTTTTATATGTGAATAAACCTTTTGGTACAGTCCAAATATCTGTGAATAGTAATGAACAGTGTACAAAAAACTTTCTCTGAATAGATGGCACCTTGAATTTATTCCTTGATTTCTTGGTGAATTGGATTCTAATGACATTCCTCCAATGTACTCCTGTACTGCCAAGACTGAGTAACCAGTCAACTTCTCTCAATAACAATAATGTAGGTGCAAATGGCCAATTTAATGAAATGTTCCTGATCCCATCACAAGAGAGCATGAGTTAGTTTTCAATGACATTCAGCAGAGTTCGAGGGCCTGAGCTACAGGGAGAGGTTGAGCAGGCTAGGGCTCTATTCCTTGGAGTGCAGGAGGATGAGGAGCAATCTTATAGAGGTGTACAAAATAGATTGGGTAGCCTGCTGCCCAGAGTAGGTGAATCAAGAACCAGAGGACATAGTAGGAACCTGAGGGGTAACTTTTTCATGCAAAGGGTTGTAGGTAAATGGAATGAGCTGCCAGAGGAGTGTAGTTGAGGCAGGTACTATCGCAATGTTTAAGAAACATTTAGGCAGGAACATGGATAGGATAGGTTTGGAGAGATATGGGCCAAATGCAGGCAGGTGGGACTACTGTAGATGGAACATGTGAGCAAGTTAGGCCAAAGGACCTGTTTCCACACTGTAAGACTCCATGAATTTATGACTCTAGTTCTTATGTGGTCACTCAGTGATTTACTTGAATCATCGGTGATCGCTCAAAGCCGAGTATGATTGTTCTCCGCGGTGGGTCCACTCGGTGGGTCTTGAGATGGCGGAAGAGGCCAATACTGGAGCCACAGACATTATGTCTCTCCGCGAGGAGACTGGTGCACGGACAGCCTTTGACAGAGACAGACCCGGGTCCAACGGCATGGACTCCACCACGGTTGGGAGTCTCTCCCGGCTGCAGCTTTCATCCGCCCTCTCGGCCGTCCACTTGAGCTCCACTTGTTGACCAGGCTCCATCCTCTGCCGTTGAGGTCTTTTTCTTGGGGGGGCTCTTTGTTCGGTAATGTCTCCATTGACATGCCCACCATGGGTGACCCTGTCTGGAGCACAGCTCCAGACTGTTTAGCTCTCAGGATCTCAGGCACACCCAAGCATCTCCACCATGACAAGATGGTGACCATTCGAGACGTTTAATTGAATACATAGATACATAGATGCTCAATGCAAGATGGCGCCCAACCCAGGCAACTCTTTGTGTAGCTAGAAGTGGATCTGCAATCACACAATTACAACCGCTCCTTACTGTTAAACCTCTACCGATACAGCAACATATCCCTTTATCATGTATCTCTACACGGTGGACGGTTCGATTGTACTCATGTATTGTCTTTCCGCTGACTGGTTAGCACGCAACAAAAGCTTTTCACTGTACCTCGGTACCCACAACAATAAACTGAACTCAAAGATAGCGAAGATAGATACAAAAAGCTGGGGTATCTCAGAGGGACAGGCAGCATCTCTAGAGAGAAGGAATGGGAGACGTTTCAGGTCGAGACCCTTCTTCAGACAAAGTAACATTTCATTATGAGCCGAAGCTATCAACAACATCAAGCTTCTAGATTTTCACAATGACTCTCCCTTGAATATCATTGAGAAATATTAGAGATTAGAATAAATTAGTGCAAGTATTTATGATCAAGAAAAAATTCTACCAGTACTCCCTTCTAGTACTTACGACAATCAAAGAAAGGGTATCTTGTCAATTAACATGTAAAGAGTCCTGAAATATGATAATGCATAGGAAGCTGACACTTATGATAACTGCTACAGTGATTTTTTAAAGAATATTTGTTTCTATGAAACACACTTGATACATTTCCTGATTTTCTTTGAAGTCTAAAATTTTGGTTGTTTAAAATGTGTGTGATTCACCAATAATCGTGTTCTCTTTCTTTTGTAATCGTGACAGCCTTTCATCCAAAGTGTGAAGTTTGATGATACAGTGTTTTTTGTTTGATTAATGCATTGAAATTATTTGGTTGAACATTAGAGGTTTGGCAAGATTTTGCTTTTGCATTTTTCATCTCAGGCAGGTCAGTTGTTGTTCCGAAAAAGTGTTAAAAAAAACACAAAGTTAGTTGTAAAGTTAAAAGAAAAATGAATGAATGAATGATACTTTATCGTCACATGTGATAAGTCAAAGTGAAATTCTTTGTTTTGCATACCCAAGCTATGCAGAGAGTTGCCATGTAAAGGGCACTGTCAGAGTTACAAAGTATCCCATTTTAACACAAACCATCACATAAAATCACACGAGGAATTGATATATTTTTTCGTGTAATAATTATTTTGGATTTTCCGGAAATCTCCAGAAAGAACTCTTGAAGTCCAGTTCTATGGATGCTAGAAGCCGCTGTTGAAGTAAAATGTTGACATATTTTTGCAGATCTTTAACTACTTAGAGTGACCTGAATGTGATCAACCATTCTTGCATCCATCCAGCAGCTATTGAATAATAATTCTGACTAGGTACGGGTGTCAGGGGTTATGTGGAGAAGGCAGGAGAATGGGGCTCAGAGGGAAAGATCAGCCATGATTGAATGGCAGAGCAGACTTGATGGGCCAAATAGCCTAATTATGCTCCTATCACTTAAGAACTTATGAAGTTAGGTGCTCTGGCTGATTTTAAAGGTGTCATTTGCCAGCATGGGATATTCAGATGAATTTTAACGGACTAACAAAGCAAGTCTCGAAACGCTGGAGTAACTCAGCAGGTCGGGCAGCATCCCTGGAGTACGTGGATAGGTGAGGTTTCGGGTTGGGACCCTTCTCCAGGAACACACCAACCTCTGACATGATGGAGAACAAAGAACAACAAAACCAGCCTGAATCTTTCTGGCTTATATTGATACTTTATTATCACATGTGACATGTCAGAATGAAATCTTTCCTTCTGCCTACCATACACAAGGTATGCAAAGAGTCACTATGTATAGGGCACCAACAAAGTTACAAAGTATTAATTACAGTCCTCAATGGTCCCTCTTTGTTCTCTCAGTGCCCCAACCATGCTAGCCCCCCCTTGTATATATGGGTATGCATAGAGCCTGTACATACTCAAAGACTTTGCCTTTATTGCCATTGCCTTTGTCTTTTGTACTAAACCAATAGTGTGCAACACAGTTGTACAACCTTCATAGTTAAAACAAGTAAGGAAATACATTCTGTCAGACAGGTACTAAATGTTTATTTTTATATCATAGATTTCATTAAGTAATGTTAAGTGTTCTTTGAATTTCTCCACGTGAAACAAAATAAAAGTATTTTCAACCTAAACTGCTGCTGCTTTCTTTACCTTCCGCGCATATGACATTATTCCAATAAGCAAACGAGCAAAAATACTGCAGTTGTCGGAAATTTAAAATAAAAACAGAATACACTGGAGATGCAGGGATGGTCAGGCAGTATGTGTGGATCTTATCGAGGTGTTTAAAATCGCGAGAGGATTAGACGTACTGTCTCTTATCCTGAGCGGGGGAATTGAGAACCAGAGGGCATAGACTTTGTAGTTACAATGCTATCAATTCAATTCAGAGGGATTTATAGACTTTAGGGTACAGAGTGGAAACAAACCCTTCATCCCACTGATTCTGCCTTGACCAACGATCGGCCCATGCACTCGTTCTATCCTACACACTATGCACAATTTTACCGAAGCTAATTAACCTATAAACCTGTAGATCTTTGGAATGTGGGAGGAAACTGGAGCACACACGATCACAGGGAGAACGTACAAACGGCGTACAGAGAGGACCCGTAGTCAGGATCGAACCCGGGTCTCTGGCGCTGTAAAGCAGCAACTCTACCGCTGCACCATCATCCTTCCCTAATCATCTCTGGAACCTTCTGCTTAATATATTTCCTTACATTTCCTTTGCGCTTTATTTAAATCTGATAGTTCTGCATTTTTCGACAATTTGTGTTAAAATACCAAAATCAGACCATTTGGGCGGCACAGTGGCGCAGAGATAGAGTTGTGGCTTCACAGCACCAGAGACTCGGGTTCGATCCCGACTCCAGGTTTGTAGCTCAGTTGGCTTGATATAAAATGTAGAATTGTTCCTTGCGTGTGTAGGGTACTGTCAGTAAGCGGGGATCGCTGGTCGGAGCAGACTCGGTGGGCCGAAGGGCCTGTTTCCGCGCTGTATCTTTAAACTAAACCAAACTAAACTATAAATGCCTTGTAATTGGATTTCACCAATTGTTTGTCTGCTAAATCAGTGATACGTTTTGCCCGAGTGACAAACTGGGGGGCACCAATCCATTGAGGGATCCTCACTATAAAAAAAATATATATCTTGTTTCACTTTCAAAGTTTAAAAAAAGACTTTCACTTTCTTAGATGATATTTGCAGGCTGCAGACTGCAAACAGGCTGTAGGTAAGTACAATAAAAGGGATGCTCCATATTGCTGTACAGTGAGACTGGATTCCTCAACTGGCCCCACTAACACCCTGTACACCTGCAACGAAACCTCCAGCATTGCTTCTCATTCGCATGGTGTCCAGTGGGGGACCAGGAGAAGGCCTTCGACAGGATATCGCACACGTACATGAGGGACGTGCTCTCCAAAATGGGCTTTGGGGAGGGAATCAGGAAGTGGATACAACTGCTCTACTCTGATATCTGTAGTGCAGTCCAAATTAATGGGTGGGAGAGAGACGCCCCTCCAAATAAGGGATATGTATGTAAATGTATGTAAATGTCTAAGTAAATGCCTGTATTGAATATGTAACCTCCGGAAATGTCGGATGGGTTTGTTTAAAAATGATGTTTTGTAAATGATATTTATTACTTGAATAAAGTATTTTTTGATTAAAAAAAAAAAAAAATGGTGTCCAGTCAGAGAGTGGTGAAGGTGTGGAATTCTCTGCCTCAGAAGGCAGTGGAGGCCAGTTTGTTGGATGCTTTCAAGAGAGAGCTGGATAGAGCTCTTAAGGATAGCGGAGTGAGGGGGTATGGGGAGAAGGCAGGAACGGGGTACTGATTGAGAGTGATCAGCCATGATCGCATTGAATGGCGGTGCTGGCTCGAAGGGCTGAATGGCCTACTCCTGCACCTATTGTTTATTGTCTATTGTCTATTGACTTATGAAGTGTTTTGCTAATGTATGCTCACAGAACCCACAAATTTAGCTTAGTTTAGAGATACAGTGCGGAAACAGGCCCTTCAGCCCACCGAGTCTGCACCGACCAGCGATCCCCGCACATTAATGCTATCCTACGCACACTGTGGACAATTTACATCTATATCAAGTCAATTAACCTACAAACCTGTACGCCTTTGGAGTGCGGGAGGAAACTGAAGATCTCGGAGAAAACCCACGCAGGTCACGTACAAACTCTGTACAGCCAAGCGCCTGTCGTCAGGATTGAACACGGGCTCTGGCGCTGTGAGGCAGCAACACCATCGCTGTGCCACCGTGCCACCCTTTAGGAGTTCTGAAAGTGGAAGTCCACCATAATTTGTAGCCCAGTGTTATTGTTATCCCACAATACGCTGGGCATTTTTGCAAGGCCCTAAAACAAAGGGCATTTAGAACAGTTTATAGGTTAGCACTTGCAATGAAGTAGCTACACATCTGGCAACAACTGTATGCTTTAATTTGGATTGCAAAGCATAGGATCCATGGTCATTATTATTCTATGCCTGATTCAACGTGTAGAAATATTCCAGCACACATTATATTTTTCAGTTTCTGCGGCAACATGATCAGTCGACGGTGAAAAAGCTTTTTTTTTTTACCATCCATTGATTCCAAAAATATGTTAAAACCCTTTGCTTCTGACAAGTTCCAGTTAGCAGATGTGGAAACAGGTGCAGGAGTAGGCCATTTGGCCCTTTGAGCCAGCACCGTAATTCAAAATGATCATGGCTGATCATCTAAAATCAGTACCCCGTTCCTGCTTTTCTCCCCAAATCCCTTGATTCCTTTAGCCCAAAGAGCTAAATCTAACTCTCTCTTGAAACCATCCATTGAATTAGCCTCCACTGCCTTCTGTGGTGGAGAATCCCACAGGTGTGGAGCTTGTAAAAGATTTAGGTCGGCAATGGTGAGTGCAATATTGTAATCTTCATAAAAGAATCAGGATTGTTTATTGACCGTAGTACAATACAGGTGTACTGTAGGGAGCATATTGACGGGTTGCATTAAGGCCTGGCTCAGCAACTCGAATGCATGGGGACAAAGAAGATTGACGAAAATGGTGAACACTGCCTGGTCCATCATCTCTCCACCATCGAAGGTACCTACAGGGGTCGCTGCCTCAAAAAGGCAGCCAGCATTGTCAGAGACCCACAAAGAGACCTGGCCACGCTCTCATTTCACCCCTGCCATCGGGAAGAAGGTACAGGAACCTGAAAACTAATGTCCAGGTTCAGCAGCAGCTTCTTCTTTACAGCCATCAGGCTATTAAACACTACAAACTATTGAACTATAGAGTCACAGAGTCTTCCAGCGTGGAAACAGGCCCTTTGGCCCAACTTGCCCACACTGGTCTGAAGAAGGGTATCGACCCGAAACGTCACCCGTTAATTCTCTCCTGAGATGCTGCCTGACCTGCTGAGTTACTCCAGCATTTTGTGAATAAATACCTTCGATTTGTACCAGCATCTGCAGTTATTTTCTTACACACTGGCTAACATATCCCAGCTGCACTAGTCAAGTCAAGTCAAGTCAAGTTTATTTGTCACATACACATAAAAATGTGCAGTGAAATAGTCCCACCTGCCTGCGATTGGTCCATATCCCTCCAAACCTGTCCTATCCATGTACCCTTCTAAATGTTTCTTAAACATTGGATAGTACCTGGCTCAACTACTTCCTCCAGCAGCTCGTTTCATACACCTACCACCCTTTGTGTGAAAGAGTTACCCATCAGGTTCCTATTAAATCTTTCCCCCCCCACCTTAAACCTATGCCCTCTGGTTCTCGATTTCCCGGGCTCTGGGCAAGAGACTCTCACCCTCCTGCGCTTCAAGAAATAGAGTCCTAACCTGCTCTACCTCTCTCCATAGTTCAGGCGGGAGGGACAGAGGAACTATCTAAAGTTGGAGAAGTCGATGTTCATACCGCTGGGCTGCAAGCTGCCCAGGCGAAATATGAGGTGTCTGTCCCTCTCTTCCCCTCCTCCTTCCCAGATCTCCCTCTATCTTCCTGTCTCCACCTATATCCTTCCTTTGTCCCGCCCCCCTGACATCAGTCTGAAGAAGGGTCTCGACCCGAAACGTCACCCATTCCTTCTCTCCTGAGATGCTGCCTGACCTGCTGAGTTACTCCAGCATTTTGTGAATAAATGCCTTTGATTTGTATCAGCATCTGCACTCTAGTTGTTGATCGGATGGTCCAGTTGCCTGCTGGGAAGAAACCGTCCCTGAATCTGGAGGTGTGCGTTTTCACACTTCTGTGTCTCTCGATCTGATGGGAGAGGGGAGAAGAGGGAGTGACGTGGGGGGGGGGGGGGGGGGGGGGGATGCGACTGATCCTTGGTTCGGCTGCTGGCCTTGCCGAGGCGTGAGGTGTAGCCAGAGTTCGTGGAAGTGAAGATGTTTTTGCCTGATGGTGTGGGCTGGAAGAAACTGGCCCTGAACCTGGAGGTGTGCGTGCACTAACTCCTCAAGATGAAAAGGAACCAAAAGTGAAAGACACAGCTGTGGCAAAGTTTCTACAGCAAAATAGTAATCGACTTGTGAAGCAGACCGTCTGTACAGGTGATGGACACAAAACTTCAGGGAGCTTCAAAAGGAACAAGAGAAGTCTCCGACATCTGAAGAGATTCATGGTTATTACATTTTATGAATAATTAATATTGATTTATCATGAAAGAGAGTGATTATTGAATGATTAAATTAAATGGACACTGACTGCTGCCAGATATAGCTGTCGAATCCTTCATCAATTCTGATTCTGAAATCAAACTTGTCATCTTCCATGGATGCATGGGGATGCAAGGAACGTTTGACAAATCAGGTTTGATTTCATGGTTAAAAATAACTCTCCTCTCCATAATCTAAAAAAATAACAAACTGCCTGCCTGGCAGTTGAGATTAATTTATTCATTCACAGGATGAAGATACCACGATAGAGCTGGCCATTATTAACTGTTCCTGATTTCCTCTTGGGCAGTGAAAACAACACGTGTTGAACAGATGATAGAAATAGAGTCATGTTCATAAGTGATAGGAGAAGAATTAGGCCATTCGGCCCATCAAGTCTACTCCGCCATTCAATCATGGCTGATCTATCTCTCCCTCCTAACCCCATTGCCCTACCTTCTCCCCATAACCCCTGAAACCCGTACTAATCAAGAATCTATCTATCTTTGCCTTAAAAATATCTTTTCCTTGTGCTATCCAGTCTGCGGAAAGACAATATACGATTACATTTGTGCCATTTATGGTGTGTAGATACATGACAAGGGAATAACGTTTAGAGCAATGTAAAGCCAGCAAAGTTTAATCAAAGATAGTCCGAGGGTCACCAATGAGGTAGATTGTAGCTCAGGACTGCTCTCTGATTGTGGTAGGATGATTCAGTTGCCTGATAAAAACTGGGAAGAAGCTGTCCCTGAATCTGGAGGTGTGCGCTTCCACAATTTTGCCGGACGGGAGAGGGGAGAAGAGGGAGTGGCGAGGGTGCGACGTCCTTGATTATGCTGCTGGCCTTGCCGAGGCAGTGTGAGGTATAAATGGAGTCAATGGAAGGGACTTAGATTAAACACAAAATGTTGGAGTAACTCAGTGGGCCAGGCAGCATCTCTGGAGAGAAGGAATGGGTGACATTTCGGGTCGAGACCCTTCTTCAGACTGATCTTCAGGCTAGACCGGCAACGTCACCCGTTCCTTCTCTCCAGAGATGCTGCCTGTCCCGCTGAGTTACTCCAGCATTTTGTGTCTATCTTCGGTTTAAACCAGCATCTGCCGTTCCTACACAGACTTAGAATAAAGTTACTGAATATTTTTTTCTATCAATGCACCATGTCCAAAGATTGTTCTCTTTTCAATAATCTTAACAATTAATCTAAAATGTAATAATTGTACCATACCATTCCTTTGTCTGACAATAATGCTCTGCTGTATTTAATTTAAATTAATGTTGAATTAATTATCTGCCACTCACAAGCATCTAAATATGCTTGACATTATTATCATTATCAGCTCCTCTCTTTGTTATCCTAATTGAAATAAAATAAAATAATTGAAACAGCAGGAGCAAAAATTTAGCAGTTAAGGAATTCAATTTTGGATAGATGTTGGAAAGTACTAAACCATGAAGTTCAAAAGATGTTAGTTGTTTCGTTGGCTGTGTGGAGTTAGCTAGATTTAGCTCAGGCAACAGTGGTGCAGTGGTAGAGTTGCTGCCTGACAGGGCTTGCAGCACCAGAGACCTGGGTTCGATCCCAACTATGGGTGCTGTCTGTATGGAGTTTGTATGTTCTTCCCGTGACCTGCATGGGTTTCCTCCAAGATCTTTTGTTTCCTCCCACATTCCAAAGACTTTTGTAGGTTTGTAGGTTAATTGGCTTGGCGTATGTGTAGAAAAATTGTCCCTAATATGTGTAGGATAGTGTTAATGTGCGGGGATCGCTGGTCGGCGCGGACCCGGTGGGCCGAAGGGCCTGTTTCCGCGCTGTATCTCTAAACTAAACTAAACTAAACAGAGTAAGACTTATATAGAACATAGAATATAGCTCAAGGAACTGGAACAGGCCCTTCAGCCCACAATATTTGTGACAAACATGATACCAAGCTTGTTTCTCTTAAAACTACATAGAAATACTATCTACCACATTGGTGACCCTCGGACTATCTTTGATCGGACTTTACTGGCTTTACCTTGCACTAAATGTTATTCCCTTATCATGTATCTGTACATTGCAAAATGGCTCGATTGTAATCAAGTCTTTCTACTGACTGGTTAGCACGCAACAAAAGCTTTTCACTGTACCTCAGCACGCGTGACAATCAATTCAACTAAAAATTATCTCTCTACAACTGTGGCATACCTTATTAAATACTTTGTGGCGCGTCGGTAGAGGCCCGAAATAAAGGCAAGGAGCCAGGTATCTTGGCTGATCGTCCACAATCAATAACCCGTCCTTGCCTTCTCCCCATATCCCTTGATTTCACTAGCCCCTAGAGCTCTATCTAACTCTCTCTTAAATCTATCCAGTGATTTGGCTTCCACTGCCCTCTGTGGCAGAGAATTCCACAAATTCACAACTCTCTGGGTGAAAAAGTTCCTTCTCACCTCAGTTTTAAATGGCCTCCCCTTTATTCTAAGACTGTGGCCCCTGGTTCTGGACTTGCCCAAAATTGGACACCTTTTTTCTGCATCTAGCTTGTCCAGTCCTTTTATAATTTTATATGTTTCTATAAGATCTCTACCCTATCTAGGACCTACTTCCTTCCTCCACTACCTTTCGACACAAGACTCTCTGAAAGTAAAGTCCAATTCCCATCATAAATAGGCAATCTCATTTTTTAATCAGTGGCACCTAGCTGTACACTGCCCTACAAGAAGAAACACCTTTCCTCGTTTCGCCCTGTCAAGACTCATCAGGATTGTGTAGTTTTCAATCAAATCCCCTCTCAGTCTTTTACATTCCAACAGGTTGAAGCCGAGCCTGTCCATTCTTATCTCCTTATCACAGGCTTCACCCGACCCACTTGGGCATCATCTAGTAATACTGCACGGCTTCAAATGTGGTTGCATCCATCCTTAAGTAAGGACATGGACACTGCACACGGAGGTTTGGTTTAGAGATATAGCGCAGAAACAGGATCTTTGGCCCACTGAGTTTGAGCTGACCATCGATCACCAGTACACTAGTTCTATCTGATACTCTAGGGACAATTTTACAGAAGCCAATTAACCCTACAAACCTGCACGTCTTTAGAATGTAGGAGGAAACCGAAGCACCCAAAGGAAACCCACTCGATCACAGGTAGAAAATACACACTCCATACAGACAGCACCTCTGGTCAGGATTGAACCCGGGTCTCTGGCGCTGAACGGCAGCAACTCTATCACTGCTTTGATGGTTACTGAAGAGTGATTGATGAGTCCAGTATTTCAGGACTGAAGTACTTTTGAATTGATTCCTCTAACATTAAGCAATAAACGAGTTAAATTTGATAATTAATTTATGTAGTAAAGAAGGGTCTCGACCCGAAACATCACCCATTCCTTCTCTCCAGAGATGCTGCCTGTCCCGCTGAGTTACTCTAGCAACTTGTGTCTATCTTGATAATTAATTAGTTGCACCTACTTATTAACCCTTTGCCAATCAAACACGAGGGTACCCAGATCCTTCCACATCTCAGAACTCTTCAGTTTCTCACAGTTGACAAAGTATGCTTCAACATTTTTTTTTCTTTGTAATGTGGACTTTTTCCACATATTAGTTTAGTTTAGTTCAGAGATACAACGAGGAAGCAGGCCCTTCGGCCAACCGAGTCCGCGCCGACCAGCGATCCCCGTACACTAACACTATCCTACAAACTCAGGACAATGTACAATCTTTACCAAAGCCAATTAACCTACAAACGTGCACGTCTTTGGAGTGTGGGAAGGAAACCAGGGCATCCCAGGGAAAACCCACATGGTACAAAAAAGACAGCTCCTGTAGTCAGGATCGAACCCGGGTCTCTGGCGCTGTAAGGCAGCAACTCAACCGCTGCGCCACCATGGCGCCTCACGTTATATTCCATTTGCCATATTTCTGGTCACTCACTTCATCATTCTGTGTCCCTTTCTAGCCTCCTTATGTCACCTTCACAAGTGATTTTGCTTTCTATTTGCATCGTCAGCAGATGTAGTGGCCAAACCTTCATTCATTCTTTTATATAAATTGTAAAAGTTGAGACCCCTTTGCTAATAGCTATGGCACACCACTCTTGCCAGCTGGAAAGAGGACCATTTATGCTTAGGAAGGAACTGCAGATGCTGGTTTAAACCGAAGATAGACACAAAATGTTGGAGTAACTCAGCGGGACTGGCAACATCTCTGGAGAGAAGGAATGGGTGACGTTTCAAGTCGAGACCCTTCTTCAGATGGGTTTCGACTCAAAACGCACCCATTCCTTCTCTCCAGAGATGCTGCCTGTCCCGCTGAGTTACTCCAGCATTTTGTGTCTATCTTCGGACCATTTCTACTTCCTCCCTATTTCCTGTTACTTTGCCAAATGTCAATCCATTTGATATGTTATTTCTTCCACCATGAGCTGTTATTTTCTACAATAACCTTTGATCTGATACCTTATTTAAGACCTTCTGATAATCCCAGCACAGTATATTCATTGATTCTCATTTATCCACAACACATGTTATAACTTCAAAGAATTCCAATAAGTTGGTCAAACATCATTTTCATTTTGCAAAACCATTCCCTGATAATCATCTAAATTCTCTGCTATAAAATCTATAACAAAAGCTTCCATATCTTGGACGAGACCATGTTCTTGCTTAATCAAGGTGCCCTCGATGAGGAGCTAACCAAGATCGATCATTGCATAGGATCACAGAAACCGTCCTTGGGGCCTCTGTATCCGCACTATCCATCAAACACCCAATTAAACTAATCCCCCTCTAATCTTACTTTATTCACCCACTTTCACATCAAATCCCTACACAATCTCGAATACACACCAGACGTAGTTTTACAGCAGCCAATTAATCTACAAACCAGCGCTTCGTTTGGGAAATAGGAAGAACACTGAGAACTTGAGCGGCACGGTGGCGCAGCGGTGGAAATGCTGCCTTACAGCGCCAGGGAACCGGGTTTGATCCTGACTACGGGTGCTGACTTTGGGAGTTTTAGACATTCCCTGGGACTGCGTGGGCTTTCCCCGGGAACTCCTGTTTCCTCCCACATTCCAAAGACATGCCGGTTTGTAGGTTAATTGGCTTTGATGAGATTGTAAATTGTTCGTAGCTTGTGCAGGATAGTGCTAGTGTATGGGACCGCTGGTTGCCGCAGACTCGGTGGGCCGAAGGACCTGTTTCCTCAATGCATGTCTAAACAAAAATAACTAAGAGGAAGTGTTTGCTGTCACAGATACGGACAGTAGCGAAGGTGTAGGATTGACCCAGGTCACTAAATCTATGAGGCAGCAGCTATATTGGCTGTAGCACTGTACCAACATATTCACTAAAGAACCAAATAGAGTCATAGAGTTGTAAATCCCAACCAAGGGCCCTCCAGGCCACTACATCCATGCCGATCCTTTTGCCCATCCACACTAACCCCATTTGCCCACACTGGGTCCATATCCTTCTGAGTCTTGCCTATTCAAGTACCTATTTGGATATCTCTTTAATGTGATGACTGTATCTGTCTGCAACACCTTCTCTAGCCAGTGTTTTGTAAAACTGTAGCGTAATGTCCATACTTTTATATTCTGTGAAAAGATACACAAAGTGCTGGAGTAACTCAATGGGCCAGGCAACATCTCAGGAGAACATGTATAGGTGACATTTCACAGAGTGCTGGAGTAACTCAATGGGCCAGGCAGCATCTCTGGAGAACACGTTTTGGGTCGGGACACTTCTTCAGATTTTTACTTTCTATGCTCTGACCGATGAAGGCAAGCATGCCTTGTACAATCTTCACAACTCTATGTAGCTGTGCTGCCACTGTCATGGAACTATGGACTTAGACACCAAGGCCCCTTTGTTCATCGAAATTCATGAGTGTCCATAATTTACAGCCTGTCTCCTATCCCTAGTTGACTCCCAAAATGTATCACCTCACACTGGTTGGGAATAAATTCCATCCATTAATATTCCACCTAATTTTCATCTTGTATCTAGCTGTATCTGAGACAACTTAGATTCAGTGTATCTTTACTTTCTGGACTAGCCTTTGAAGGACCTGATCTACAATAATGACTAAAGATCCCATCTTATGAGTTTACTGAACGGGATCTCCAGTTGATTTTGGGAAGTCTTAAAAATAATTAATAGCACTTGTATTACTTAATAGTATTGGATATTCAATTTCTAATGAATTATATTAGAAAATTCTCTATTGGATCCCTTTTTGAAAACTGGCACAATAATTATTGAATACTGCATTAATAACAAGTTATAATTCAACCAACCTCACTTGGCAACTTAAGGCCACGATTGTTGAATAGATCAAAATTTCACAAAAGCGCAAGTTACAAATGGCAATACCACTAATTTTCTGCTGATGGCAGCACAGAATGTGAAGTTGGGAACTAATTGTTTTTGTGTCAGGCTTCCAAGTGCTTTAAAATTATTGCAGTCATTATTGCAGCCACCCGTCCTTTTATTCTGCTTTGGAAGTATCAGGAAATGCAGTGAATATCAAAGGCTCCCAGACATTTTTTGGGAACAAATACATAAATTTCCCATAATAGACACAAAATGCTATTTGAAAATTTCCTAAATGAAAGGAAGCATTCAGGTACAGCAGGCAGTGAAGAAAGCCAATGGAATGTTGGCCTTCATAACAAGAGGAGTTGAGTATAGGAACAAAGAGGTCCTTCTGCAGTTGTACAGGGCCCTAGTGAGACCGCACCTGGAGTACTGTGTGCAGTTTTGGTCTCCAAATTTGAGGAAGGATATTCTTGCTATTGAGGGCGTGCAGCGTAGGTTTACTAGGTTAATTCCCGGAATGGCGGGACTATCATATGTTGAAAGACTGGAGCGACTAGACTTGTATACACTGGAATTTAGAAGGATGCGAGGAGATCTTATCGAAACGTATAAGATTATTAAGGGGTTGGACACGTCAGAGGCAGGAAACATGTTCCCAATGTTGGGGGAGTCCAGAACAAGGGGCCACAGTTTAAGAATAAGGGGTAGGCCATTTAGAACTGAGATGAGGAAAAACTTTTTCAGTCAGAGAGTTGTGAATCTGTGGAATTCTCTGCCTCAGAAGGCAGTGGAGGCCAATTCGCTGAATGCATTCAAGAGAGAGCTAGATAGAGCTCTTAAGGATAGCGGAGTCAGGGGGTATGGGGAGAAGGCAGGAACGGGGCACTGATTGAGAATGATCAGCCATGATCACATTGAATGGTGGTGCTGGCCCGAAGGGCCGAATGGCCTCCTCCTGCACCTATTGTTTATTGTCTATTGTCTATTGCTGGAGTAACACAGCAGAACAGCAGAACAGGCACCATCTCTGGATAGAAGGAATGGATGATGTTTCGGGTCGAGACCCTTCTTCAGGTCATCCACTCCCTGCACACAAAGGGGCAATTTACAGAGGCCTGTTAATCTACAAACCCGCACGTCTTTGGGATGTGGGAGGAAACTGGAGCACCCGTAGGAAACCTGTGTGGTCACATGGAGAGCGTGCAAACTCCACACAGACAACAGCTGAGGTCAGGATTGCACCTGCGTCTCTGGCACAGTGTGGCAGCAGCTCTACCAGCTGCGCCACTGTGCTACCAAGTTGTTGGGAGATTAACAAGCGGGGGTGAAGGTTTCATCCAACATGGCGGCTTTTGTCCACCAGCTTAGGTGCTAAGACTTTGCCCTGTGTACGTTATCTGAGAAATAGGATGTACAAATGGTTAGACTGCGGGCACAGAAAAGAGCAATAGAGTGGCCAAGATGCCAGCCGAAAACCTGGGCTCAAGATCACATAAGACGTCTGTCATTGTGAGCTCGGACAATGCCGTTCTGCTTCTAGGCGTCTGTGTTGAAAGGAGTTGGCAGGGTTTCACTGCAGCTCCACAACCTGTCATTGTGGAGTTAGTGTGGGATGTTGAGGCATTGTTGCTGGGAGTTGGAGCATTGCCCACTGTGTGGATGACTTCCTTTATAAATACAGCATCGTCTCTCTGCCAGTACTCTTGCTCTTTATCACCTCATCAGCCAACCAGTCCGTCATGTCCCAATGCAATAAAAAGGAACTGCAGATTCCAGCTCACACCAAAGATCGACACAGAATGCTGGGGTAACTCAGCGGGCCAGGCAGCATCTCTGGAGAAAATGGCCGTGATGTTTTGGGTCGGGACCCTTTTGCAGACTTCAGGCTCCCGACACGAAACATCACCTATCCATTTTCTCCAAAGATACTGCCTTGACCGCTGAGTTACTCCAGCATTCTGTATCTATTTCCACGATATATCACAAGTTGTGCCAGAGACCTCTTCTAGCCTCCACACTATTTATCCATATCATGGCTAATATTCAACCTCACCACCTCGTTCCTGCACTGCCCCAGTATCGTGTGGGGTGCACGGTTTTCTATGGGGGTCTGGACTAGTTGGTTAACAAGTAACATACATTGGCAGAGTGACAATGGTGGGATTATGAATACAGTTATCTTTAGAGAGGACGGACAACTCACTCAAGAGGGCAATCCCTTGCGTAGTTGTATCCCATTAGAAAAAGCTACTTATAATCTGAGAGATAAATATGATTTCTTTTTGAAACTTTGGAACCCATTCACTTTAAAACTAGGATTAAGAATTGGAAATATTTAATTTCAGGATTGTTTTGATACCCCTAAAAAGAATTTAATAAGAAATTAGCCGGAAGTGTTTCCTTCTTGGCTCCAGGTTCCCTTCTTTCTTCTTTCTTTCTTTCTTTCCTTTTTTAAATTTTTTATTTCTTTATCTTTCTTCTTCTCCTTTTTCCTCTTTTTTCTAACTGGGGGGTGGGGGGAGGGGGGTTGTGGGTGGGGAGATAATACAGAACAATACAGGTATAATCGAATTTAAATGTATAATCGAATTTATAATGTAGGTACCATCGCGTACTATGAGTTCATACATGTATTTGTTTTGTTAAAATTTAAATAAAATTTAAAAAAAGAAAAAAAAAGAGGGCAATCCCTTTTCTGACAGGTGTCACCCTTGGGACACAGGGGCGGTTGGGCAAGGAGAGGTATGTTGGTTCACAGGCCGAGCTAGTTGAGGGAGATGGAGAAGGCCTGGGGCTTACCTGGGCTTACCTGGATCAGGGCCACTCCAGTGCATCCAACATGTGGACTGGACTTTTTTTCTTTTGTAAATGCCGCCAAAATACGGTGAGCTTAGTATAGTTCAGTTTACTTTACAGATACTGCATGGAATCAGGCCCTTAGGCCCACCGAGTCCCACTATCCTATACCAGAGATCCCCGCTATCCTATACTCACTGGGAACAATTTACAACTATATCAAGACAATTGACCTATAAACCTGTACGTCTTTGCAGTGTGGATGGAAACCGGAGCACCCGGAGAAAACCTACGCAGGTCACGGGGAGAACATACAAACTCCGTACAGACAGCACCCGTGGTCAGGATCGAACCCGGGTCTCCGGTGCTGTAAGGCAGCAACTCTACCGCTGCGACGCCCTGTGCAAGGATCTTACTGTGCAGTGCGTATGTGACAATAAAGGACCATTGTATTCGAATTCCCCCATCCCACATCTCTCAGCACCCCAATAGCATCCTGCATCCTGGCTGTTCTGGCTTTTGAGACATTTGTAATGTTCCAGTAGTGGGTAAACTAAAAATCCACTGCTAGATCTTTTCTTTGGCGTAGTAATGAACGTTTTTGCTCATAAAGAACCGATACTAGGCATTTGTGACATTAATGGTCATTGCAGGCACTGGGCCTGTAGTCGCTGGGATTTTGAAGGATGAGGGGGGGACTTCAAATGGTGAGAGGCCTGGATAGAGTGAATGTGGAGAGGATGCTTCAACTAGTGGGAGAGTTTAGTACCAGAGGCCAAAGCCTCCAAATAAAAGATTGTACCTTTAGAATGGTGGAGGAATTTCTTTAGTCAGAGGCTGGTGAATCTGTGGAATTCATTGCCACTGATGGCTGTGGAGACCAAGTCAAGGGATATTTTTAAGGTGGAGATTGAGTGATTCTTGATTGTTGCGGGTGACAGAGGTTATGGGGAGAAGGCAGGAGAATGGGGTTGAGAGGGAAAGATAGATCCACCATGATTGAATGGCGGTGTAGACTTGAGGTGTCGAATGGCCTAATTCTGCTCCGAGAACTTATGAATTTAAGGTAGATGGGTTGTTCACTGTAGATCAGAGAAGATATTCAATAAAGCTATTGCAAATCATCCGTAGTCCTGATATAGAAAATTTCACAGAGGGACTGGTTCCAATGAAGGAAGAGTTAATGTCAAAGGAGACACAGACAAAAGATAATGGCAATTATTTTACAGTGCAAAATATTACAATGTGAAATGCTGAAAATGAAAGGGATAAATCATGGAAAACAACAAAGTGCAGGGGCGATGAGAAGGAATAAAAAGATTAGGATTAATTAGAAAGGTTTTAAAGAGCTGGCACAAGATGAGACAAATGATCTCCTTGTGTACAAAATAATTGGTGTGAACCTATTTTGTGATTCTGTCCCAGTCCATAAGTGTGATGAACGCATCCAATTATAATATTCTCCATTATTTGGTGTTACACAATATTCAGCTCTAGTGGTTTTCAAGCTTGTTGTTCCTTTTTATGATTCTTCTTTGTTCCTCATGAGTTTTCTCCCACCTTATTTCATCTCTTTCTGTAGATCTTGGAGAAAACCCATGTGGTCAAGGGGGGAACGTACAAACTCCATACAGACCATCCGGCTACTTCCCGAAAGCATCGTATGGTTGAATCAAGCATTCCTTTAACATTGTGCAGGAAGGAACTGCAGATGCTGGTTAACACTGAAGATAGACACAAAATGCTGGAGTAACTCAGCAGGTCAGACAGCGCCTCTGGAGAGAAGGAATGGGTGTCTGAAGAAGGGTCTCGACCCGAAACCTCACCCATGCCTCCTTTCCAGATATGCCGCCTGTCCTGCTGAGTTACTCCAGCACTTTGTGTCTATTTTCCTTTAACTTTGTTTGCCTTTACTTTAACATTTTACTTTACAATACTGTCCCTTGTGAAGTCAGTCCAAATACTTACCTGTTTTATGGCCTTGCTGACTATGCTACTTTTAATTGGTGTAACGCTTGATTTCTTCGACCTCATTTAAAAATTGTGTGGCTTTCTTACCCTTCTAATCATAGAAGACTGCTTCCTACTGATTTATCCTGAAGTTTACTTTCCAGTTACATACCCAATTATTCACATTCAGTAATGTATTCCTCATATTATCATGCTTTTAAAAAGTTACACTTCTAATTCCAGTAAACAAATAATAAATGTGAATGGTGAATAGTAGTTCCAGGACTGTAATCCATTGTATCCGTTGTTCCAGATGTGGACTCTTATACTCTGGCGAGACCAAACGTAAACTGGGCGATCGCTTCGCTGAACACCTTCACTCAGTCCACCTGGACCTACCTGATCTCCCGGTTGCCAAACACTTTAATTGACACTTCCCATTCCCACACTGACCTTTCTGTCCTAGGCCTCCTCCATTATCAGAGTGAGGCCAAACACAAATTGGAGGAACAGCATCTCATATTTCGCTTGGGCAGCTTACACCCCAGCGGTATGAATATTGATTTCTCTAACTTCAAGTAACCCTTGCATTCCCCCTCTCTCTCCATCCCTCCCCCACCCAAGTAGTATTAGCTTCAGTCGTCTTGTTGAGTCTCATTGCCTGTAATTCGTTCTCACCTAACAATGGCCTGTTTCCTTTATCAGGCAGGAGAAGGCAGGAACGGGGTACTGATTGAGAGTGATCAGCCATGATCGCATTGAATGGCGGTGCTGGCTCGAAGGGCTGAATGGCCTACTCCTGCACCTATTGTCTATTGTCTATTGTCTATCATCATTACTTTTTTGCATATCTTTCATTCATTTGTTCTATATCTCGTTACATCACTGTCTACATTTCTCATTTCCCTTTCCTCTGACTCTCAGTCTGAAGAAGGGTCTTGACCAATGCGTCACCTATTCCTTTTCTCCAGAGATGTTGCCTGATCCGTTGAGTTACTCCAGCTTTTGTGTGTCCATCTGTAGTCCCTTCCTACACTATTCCAGGACTAATCTTTAGATAACACTGTTTCCACCTTATTGTACATAATGCTTAACTACTACATATATATTTCATTTCTTATATTTTCATTCCACTGTCTCGAGCACGATTGAGATGGAGTTACATTTTAGTATTTCTTTTTGATTCTTAATTAAAATGTTTTCTCCCATCTTTCTATTTCTGCCGTGCCATCTTATTAATTATAACATTTCTCAACACCAATCAAAAGCCTTGGCTAGTCTATGTTTTACTTCAGCTTATCTTTTATGATAAGCATGAATTTTATTCATGAAAAGACTACATTAATATGGTTATGCCGCATTTTTTTTCTAATTCAGCTTTCTAAAAAGGCGAGTTTAATTAGGGGGAATTGTTTTTATAAAAATAGGAGGAAGATACATTTACAATAGTTGAGGATTATGTGCTCTGTTCTTAGTGGAAAGCTGTTTTAAAAGGTGGGTATGGATGGTCTTGCTTGAGCCAGGATTTTCGACTTTGTTCTGTACCTTTTCATATGTTTAGTTTCCCTCTCCCCAGTCTGAAGAAGGGTCTTGACCTGAAACATCACCTATTCCTTTTCTCCAGACATGCTGCCTGACCCGCTGAGACATTCCAGCATTTTGAGTCTATCTGCAGTTCCTCGTGTCAACAGTCAATGACGTTGCTGGAACAGCAAACAATGTGCCACATGGTGAGTTGGAAGCAGAGCAGAATTATGTGCCTGGAATCCCAGCACAAGTTAAAACAAAACTTATTTACCTGTACAGACAGCACCAGTAGTCAGGATCAAACTCGGGTCCCTGGCGCTGTAAGGCAACAACTGTACCGCAGTGCCACCGTGCCATCATGAGTGCAGAGGATAGTGCACAGCAGAAACCATTTAACGTGAACCCCAACACAAGGTGTTGTTTCTGTTCCTTTTATTTGTAACCTCCATGTAACATCCATGTCCTCCAGAGACGCTGCCTGACCCGCTGAGTTACTCCAGCACTGTGTGTCCTTTTATTGTTTTAGATTTCCTTTCCAAGCGTCACCTATCCACCAAGAATACTTGCAATGAAACAGTCTTCTGAAATAGCAACAATCCATCATTCTTTCTTGCGTTTGAAGTCAGGTTCTGACAGCAGCAAAAACCATTTTGATCGTCTGCAAAATTCACAGGTGAGTCCATATGGACATCCTTTAAAATGTACAAAGATATCACACGCAGTGTCAAGTTTAGTTTATTTTAGAGATACAGCACGGAAACAGGCCCTTCGGCCCACCGAGTCCACCCCGACCGGCGATCCCCGCACATTAACACTATCCTACACACACTAGGGACAATTTACACTTATACCAAACCAATTAACCTACAAACCTGCACATCTTTGGAGTGTGGGAGGAAACCGAAGATCTCAGAGAAAACCCACGTAGTCACGGGGAGAACGAACAAACTCTGTACAGGCAGCACCCGTGGTCGGGATCAAACCCGGGTCTCTGGCACTGTAAGCGCTTTAAGGCAGCAACTACCGCTGTGCCACCGTGCCGCGCAAGTGATGTGTTTGATAACAAAACACCTGCATGCTGTGTCACCAAACCTATCAGATGAGCCAGAATCTTTTAGCTTTAAGGTGAGCAGCCAACTTAATTTTGACAACAATGGGAAAGGAAAGCACCAATGTACTGCTGTATTCGTATTATCTGCTGGTATCATATCATATCATATATATACAGCCGGAAACAGGCCTTTTCGGCCCACCAAGTCCGTGCCGCCCAGTGATCCCCGTACATTAAAACTATCCTACACCCACTAGGGACAATTTTTACATTTACCCAGCCAATTAACCTACATACCTGTACGTCTTTGGAGTGTGGGAGGAAACCGAAGATCTCGGAGAAAACCCACGCAGGTCACGGGGAGAACGTACAAACTCCTTACAGTGCAGCACCCGTAGTCAGGATCGAACCTGAGTCTCCGGCGCTGCATTCGCTGTAAAGCAGCAACTCTACCGCTGCGCTACCGTGCCGCCTGTTGTGCCGCTACCGTGCCGCCTCTACCGTATCTGTTGTTAATTGCCACAATGCAATATCAGCAACATACCATCATATTTGCTTTATCTTTTAATAATTATGGAATCACATTAGAAAAGCAGCAATCTACTCTCATTTTATAGTTGAATTTGGAATATGTTTATTTGAAAGATACAGCATGGAAACAGGCCCTTTGGCCCACCAAGACTTACTCCTTTAGCACCTTATCCTACACCACCCTCTGCTCTATTCTTTCTGCAGGTACTACGTGAAATCCCTAAGCATTTCCAGTATTTTCTGTTTCCATTGTTGCAAAATTAAAACCGGCCATAGATTCAATGGATTGAGTAGGCTCCCTTTGTGTCAAAATATTATTTAATTCCACATCATTTGGAAAGTGCACAGCTCATGAGTCCCCTTGATCTTCAAGGCATCACTTGAAGTCTTGCCAATGAAGGAGTGAGTGTAGGTGAGGTGGGCCAGCTTAAAGTGAAGACATTATAGAACAGTGCAGCACAGGAACAGGCCTTTCGACCTGGGGCGGCCTGGGTTCGATCCTGAATACGGGGTGCTGTTTGTACGGAGTTTGTACGTTCTCCCCGTAACTGCGTGAGTTTTCTCCGGGCGCTCTAGTTTCCACCCACACTCCAAAGACATACAAGTTTATAGGTTAATTGCCTTTGGTGAAAATTATAAATTGTCCCTAGTGTGGTGGACAGCTTCATAATGTCATAGGAGTAGAATTAGGCCATTCGGCCCATCACATCTACAACATTCAATCATGGCTGATCTATCTATCCCAACCTAACCCCATTCTAGTGTACCCCAGTGTTGACCCCAGTGCTGCTGTATGGGGATCATTGGTCAGCCCAAACTCGGTTGTCCAAAGGGTCTGTTTCCACGCTGTATCACTAAAGTCTAAAGACCCACAATATCCATGGCGAATATAAAGCCAAGTTAAACCAATCTCTTCTGCTTGCATGTAATCAATATCCCTCCTTTCCCTGCATAACCAAAAGTCTCTTAAATGCCACATTGAAGCGCTATTGATTCAAGAACCAATAATTAATTGGATATTATGTTAGTGCTATCCCCAATAAGCTAAACATTGAGAAGTTCAGCTCCACAATGTACATGTAGGTGGTCACACTAATCATTGTTGCCACTTTGATTCAGATGGTGATAGATGACCACTGGGAAATCGAGCTACTCACCTAGATGTGATATAGTGTAATTTATTACGTAATATAAAATATTATAATGTATTATCAATATATTTCATGTATATCAATGGATATTTTTTTAAGGCATAGGTAGATAGATTCTTAATTAGTACGGGTGTCAGGGGTTATGGGGAGAATGGGTTTAGGAGGGAGAGATAGATCAGCCGTGATTGAATGGCAGAGTAGACTTGACGGGCCGAATGGCTTAATTCTGCTCCCATCACTTATGACCTTATAAGAAATGCTCTTGCTTTATGCTGTTTGGTTCTCATCCCTTTTCAAAGAGTCTCTGCTGCATGACCTGCCAGGGGTCTGAACCAAACCAATGCCATAGAGTCAGTCATACAGCACGGAAACAGGCCCTTCAGCCTAACTTATTCATGCCGGCAAAGATGACCCATTTGGCCCATATCCCTCCAAATCTTCCCAAGCCTGTCCAAGAATAGAGCCCTAGCTATATACATATATGTGTGTGTGTGTGTGTGTGTGTGTGTGTCTAAATATATCGGTGTATATATATCGGTGTATATATATTTATTCACAAAATGCTGGAGTAACTCAGCAGGTCAGGCAGCATCTCAGGAGAGAAGGAATGGGTGACGTTTCGGGTCGAGACCCTTCTTCAGACTGATGTCAGGGGGGCGGGACAAAGGATCATTTCGCTCAACACCTTCGCTCAGTCCGCCTTAACCAACCTGATCTCCCGGTGGCTGAGCACTTCAACTCCCCCTCCCACTCCCAGTCTGACCTTTCTGTCATGGGCCTCCTCCAGTGCCATAGTGAGGCCCACCGGAAATTGGAGGAACAGCACCTCATATTTCGCCTGGGCAGCTTACAGCTCAGCGGTATGAACATTGACTTCTCCAACTTTAGATAGTTCCTCTGTCCCTCTCTACCCCTCCCCCTTCCCAGTTCTCCCTCTATCTTCACACAGACTCGGTGTATCTATATATATATATATAGATACACCGATCGGCCAAAACATTATGACCTGATGATCGAAAACATTATGACCACCTGCCTAATATGCTGTTGGTCCTCCGTGTGCAGCCCCATACGCAGCAGGGTGTATTGTGGCACATTCCTCCCGTGACCACCATTAAATTTTTTTGTGACTGGTGCCACAGTAGACCTTCTGTCGGTTCGGACAAGACGGGATAGCCTTCGTTGCCCTCGCGCATCGATGAGCCTTGGGCACCCAACATCCTGTCGCCGGTTTGTGGTTTGTCCCTCCTTGGACCACTGTCGGTCGGTACTCACCACTGCTGACCGGGAGCACCCCACAAGCCTTGCCGTTTCAGAGATGCTCTGACCCAGTCGTCTGGCCAGAACAATTTGGCCCTTGTCAAGGTCGTTCAGGTCTTTACTCCTGCCCATTTCTCCTGCATCCAACACATCAACTTCAAGAACTGACTGTTCACTTGCTGCCTAACATATCCCACCCCTTGACAGGTGCCATTGTAACAAGATAACCAAATGTTATTCACTTCGCCTGTCAGAGGTCATAATGTTTTGCCTCATCGGTGTATATATATACATACATGTACACACACACACAAATATATATATATATGTGTGTGTGTGTGTATGTATAAATATATATATATATATAGACACATGCATTTATATATATATATATATATATATATATACGCACTTTTACATACATATATATATATATTGTAAACACACACAATTTACCCACACACATTTACACACACACACACACACACACACACACACATATATAAACCTTTTTATCGGTTATTATATTGTTTACAGAGTACTGTGTTTACATATTCTGTTGTGCTGCAGCAAGTAAGAATTGCATTGTTCTGTCTGGGACATTTGACAATAAAACACTCTTGACTCATTAAGAGATATAAACTGTAGTGAGAAGTTCAGGGAAATCACATTTCGGCATAGTCCTGCATTGATTCACTCGTCCATTGGTGAATGAATGAGATTTAATATCCAGCCCCATTGCGCTACATTTTATTTATAAACTTCCATACAGAATCAGTTGATTCCACAAATGCAGAACTAATGTCCATCATATCTTGCCTTTGAATGCAGATTGCATACTTAGCACATGAAAACACGTAACAATTAGCAGGTCGCAATGGCTGGCATTAATAATGTTTACCAGGAACTTTACAACATAATTAAAAATATTAACAACTTGTCCGGCTTGCCCGTTGCATATTGTAAATATGCACTGGCGTCAGGCCAAGACTACATTCTAAAATTAATTACACAAAAGTTAGTGAAGAAGTCACATCTCCATGTACACCTCTTAGTATGATTATACCTGGAAAAGAAAACCAAATTGCTCTTTAAACTAGCAATTACACCATCAAATTGATTTTTAATTGAGGAAATAACTTTTTTTAATGGTGAACAACAAAGATATGTTTTACTGGGAAAATCATGAACATCAGCCTTTCACTACACCCACCACCAAAAGCAGTTTAAAATAGGTGTGCTGTGCTTTACACACCGATCGACATAGTCTTCTTGTTCGCAGTATTATAGACCATTCACAATTAAATCAAAAATAAAGAATATCAAAATTAAACATCTTTAGCTATCATATGTCGCCCAGCAATGCCACGTATCCTTGGACAGTCATTGTATGACAGAAAATAATTGACTCTGAACTCTTATGAGGAACACAGTTGGCATTTTTCTAGTTGTACATTAGAGACAAAGTACGGTATTTAATGAGTGCACTCAACTCCTACTAGTTTATTCTGGAACTATAGTATAGATTTATGTCTGATCTGGACTGATCACCCACGGTGTGATGTCATTGATTATGAACCCGATCAGTTTCGAACCTGTCAAAGGAATGCTAAACAATGGTATTATTAAAATACCATATTTTATCACATTTGAAGGCAGCTTGAACATCGACGTTTCTCCATCACAATATGTACAGGATATCATTCTAGAAAAAGAGTACAGCAAATCAATAAATGTTTTAAAAACAGGCAGTCTTTGGTGACTGAAAGGCAGGCTTTTCCACACCGTTACCTTTTTCCTATTTCACTCTGTCTCATGAACTGGATGTTGTTGGCACTGTCGGAAAGTTCCGGAAACTGTTCCACGGGCAATACAAAATAGCCGTCGTAGCCGTCCACCCGTCCATTGCTCAGCAGCTCTGGCTTCTCCCCCTCAGTCCAGGACCTTGCCCCTACCTCCCCCTCTTGCGCCCGGCGCTGTTCCTTTGCCCAGGCTCGGTCCACTGCCCGCTGCCTGGCCATCTCCAGAACGTGGACCTTCTCCTCGTCGATGGTGGCGCCGTAGCGAATGTTGAAGCCCATGGCCCCGTACTGCAGCTGAATGTCTGCAAACCTTCTAGTCCTTCTGTTCACCACCGAGGTCATCTGAGAGACAGTCACGTTGACTCCGTTCTCCAGCACGCGGCCGCTCCCGGCGTTCCCGATTATGGCCAGGTCTTCCTCCAGAGGTCCCGACTTGATGAAGTAGTGGGTGTCTCGGCCGTCGACGGTGAAGTGGAGGTCCTCCAGGTAGTCGGCCCCGTTGAGGATGGCGGCTATCCGCCTGCTGTCGTCGCTGGCGACCCCGATGATGTCGGCCATCACTTGGCCGTCCTTCACGGCGAACTTGACTCCTTTGCCAAAGACAGAGGCCACCGCGGCAAACCTCGGTCGCTTGTCCTGGCATTTGTGGTAGTTCCTTATGTAGGCCTGGGGCAGTCGCTCCAGGGAGATGAAGCTTTTGAGCTGCTTCTGCAGTTCACACTGTATGCCCAGCACAACCTGAAAGAAACAAAGCAGACAGAGCTCCTGTGTAGTGTAGGAAGGGACTGCAGGTGCTGGTTGAAGCCAAATATATACACAAAATGCTAGGGTAACTCAGCGGGTCAGGCAGCATCCTAACACAACCAGAGAGCAGTGCTGAACTACTATCTACCTCTTTGGTGACCCTCGGACTATCCTTGATCAGATCTTGCTGGCTTTACCTTGCACTAAACGTTATTCCCTTATCATGCATCTACACACTGCAAATGGATCGATTGTGATCATGTAGACACAAAATGCTGGAGTAAGTCAGCGGGACAGGCAGCATCTCTGGAGGGAAGGAATGGGTGATGTTTCGGGTCGGGACCCTTCTTCAGACTGAGAATCAGGGGAGAGGGGAGCAAGAGATATAGGTGGTACTTCTTCAGTCAGAGAGTTGTGAATCTGTGGAATTCTCTGCCTCAGAAGGCAGTGGAGGCCAATTCTCTGAATGCATTCAAGAGAGAGCTGGATAGAGCTCATAAGGATAGCGGAGTCAGGGGGTATGGGGAGAAGGCAGGAATGGGGTACTGATTGAGAATGATCAGCCATGATCACATTGAATGGCGGTGCTGGCTCGAAGGGCCGAATGGCCTCCTCCTGCACCTATTGTCTATTGTCTACTAGGAGAAATGAAAAGCAGAGAGATTTCCTGTTTAGGATGAACAGCATCTCATATTTTGCTTGGGCAGCCTACAACCCAGTGGTATGAATACTGTCTTCCTGTCTCCACCTACATCCTTTCTTTGTCCCGCCCCCCTGACATCAGTCTGAAGAAGGGTCTCGACCCGAAATGTCACCCATTCCCTCTCTCCTAGATGCTGTCTGACCTGCTGAATTACTCCAGCATTTTGTGATAACTTCGATTTGTACCAGCATCTGCAGTTATTTTCCTTCCTAACACTAGCTGGATATTCTATGATTCTTAAGGGAAGATCTATTCAATGAGGTTGGTCACGGTATTGTTTGAATAATTCTGAGAATGTATTACATAACAATGATAAAATCATTTATTAAAAAAGCCTGCCTTAAGAACCAAATAAATTGTTCCATCATTCACTGCAGAGCTGCACACAAATCCAATTTCCCCATCAATGTAGTGATTGACTTGTTTTCAATTGTCACTTGTGATAATCTACTCGCATTCTGATAAGAATCTGTGTGAATAAAGACTAATCTCCTGCACTTCATTGTAATGTATTGCTATAACTGGGGATCAAACTATAACCCTTTTATGTATTCATTCCATCATTCTTGCGATTGAACTGTTCTTGTGAGAAGAGTAAAATATTAACACTGCAAAACATGATTAAATCTGCAATATATATATTTATGCTTAACTCAAATATTGATTGATTGAAGGATATAGCTTGGAAATAGGCCATTCGGCCCACTGAGTCCATGCTGACCATCGGTCACCCGTTCACACTAGTTCTATAGGCAGACACAAAATGCTGGAGTAACTCAGAGGAAAGGCAGCATCTCTGGAGAGAAGGAATGGGTGATGTTTCGGGTCGAGAGTCAGGGGAGAGGCAGACTAAAGATATGGAAGGGCAAAATGTGAAAACGACAGATCAAAGCACACGTTGATCAAGGAAATGTAAAATGGCTTATTGTTAGCTAGTTCTATTTTATCCTCTTTTCACATTTGCTCCCGACACTAGTTACGGAGGTCCATTAGCCTACAAACGTGCACGTCTTTGGGATGTGGGAGAGAAGAGGAGAAAGCAGGAGCACTTAGAGTAAACCCCATGCATTCACAGGGAGAACGAGCAAAGTCCACATAGACGATGCCCGTGGTCAGGTTTGAACCTGAGTCTCTGGTGCTGTGAGGCAGCAGCTCCACCAGCTGTGCACCACTTTAATATAAAACTTAGCAAAGTAACTAAGGGTTACATTGACAGGTTCTTGATCAGTACGGGTGTCAAACATTATGGGGTGAAGGCAGGAGAATGCGGTTTTAGAGGGAATGATACAGCCATGATTGAATGGTGGAATAGACTCGATGAACCGAATGGCCTAATTCTGCTCTTGTGACTTGTGAACTCAATATCAGTACCCTCTCTTCCCCTCCCCCTTCCCAGTCCTCCCACTGTCTTCCTGTCTCCACCTATATCCTTTCTTTGTCCCGCCCCCCCCTGACATCAGTCTGAAGAAGGGTCTCGACCCGAAACGTCACCCATTCCTTCTCTCCAAGATGCTGCCTGACCTGCTGAGTTACTGCAGCATTTTGTGATACCTTCAGTATACATTTTAAGATAGGTTTTCACTATTTTGGGCAGATGACCCCAATCCTTGCTGAGTTTAACTCTTGACATTGCCCGTGTTCTCTTGGTTAATTGACTTGACATTAGCACGGTCTGAGCTGAACATGGTGCAAAGTAGGGTTTAAAGCAGAGTTAATATATATCAATGGTATTGGGTATTATAAACCTTTTACACTCATTATAGCTTATGCCTTCCAGAAATTGATATTTATACTTCTAGACATCTTTCAGAGAGTAAACCACTCTACTTCAACACGTGCTTTGGAAATTCTATTATCTGACAGATCACAGTAGAATTCTTCCCTGGAGTCAAGAAATCTCGCTGCTTATCACAACACGGTATCTACGGTGAGATATTACTTTGAGTATGCTTTAACCTCTAATTCATGAGAAGGAAGATAAATCATATTTCTGGCTGGTAGCTGGCCAGTCTAATGGAAACCTTGGAGAGAGCTTTATGGCATATTTTTGTTTTTGGGTAAAAAATCACCAAACAAGTGTTGATGATGTTTTGGGGAATCATACAGCATTTTTACATTTTCACATGCCTCGTTGTTACCTTCCCCTAGCTAACAATGATCTATTCTATATTTTCCTCGTCCCCTTTGATCTGTCATTTTCACACCTTACCCTTCCATATCGTTGTGTCTTCCTCTCCCCTGACTCTCAGTCTGATGAAGGGTCTCGACCCCAAATGTCACCCATTCCTTCTCTGCTGCCTGTCCCGCTGAGTTACTCCAGCAATTTGTGTTTATCTTCAGCGTTTTTTACACTTGTGTCAGATTCTAGTAACTGTACAATGAATACATCATTGACATAGTTTTTAATTAATATGTGCTCCAACTTATGTGCGGCACGGTGTAGCAGCGGTAGAGTTGCTGCCTCACAGCACCACAGACCCGGGTTCGATCCTGACTACGGGTGCTGCCTGCACGGAGTTTGTACGTTCTCCCCGTGACAGCGTAGGTTTTCTCCGGGTGCTCTGGTTTCCTCCCACATTCCAAAGACGTACAGGTTTGTAGGTTAATTGGCTTCGGTAAAAATTGTAAATTGTCCCAAGTGTGTAGGATAATGTAAGGGGAAATCGCTGGTTGGCACGGACTCGGTGGGCCGAAGGGCCTGTTTCCACGCTGTATCTCTAAACTAAACAAAACTAAAAGAAAATCAGGGAATTTTATAATGCTGGTTACCAAGCTCATTGGTTTTGCTATCTATGGGATTATACTATGTATAAATTGGTTGCTATTATATGCTAAGTTGGAGAGTATGGTAACATAGTTGTTTGGTTACCACGTGAATAAGTGGGTACTGAACTACAGTCTGGAGATTGGACTTTATCACCTTCCATCACAGTGAGGAATGTGGGGAGGGTCTGTGGTGGAGGTTTATGTTAACTTTTATTTTATGTGGCTGTGTGTCTTGTTGCTTCTCACTAAGTATGGCTGTATTGGTAACTCAATTTTCACTGTACCTTAATTGGTACATGTGACAATAAGCTGACCGTGAAAACTTGACCTTGAAACCTTGAGTCACCAGTTCATCATGGTGGCTGGGGAAATGTAATGATTCTAATCCAGTGGCAAATATATCGGGGAGGATTTCAAATGCATTCTCGTAATTTTGTCTGGATTATAGGAGGTGCCGAGGTCTGGAACATCGATGGTGGACTTGTACAAGGATTGTATTCATCCATAATTTCCTTTAAGTTTACCAGCTGCTGAAGTAATTTGAAGATAGATACGAAATGCTGGAGTAACTCAGCGGGACAGGCAGCATCTCTGGAGAGATGGAATGGGTGACGCTTCGGGTCGAGACCCTTCTTCCTGTGCTGAAGTAATTTGCCTTGATTCATCCACGCAGGACGCTACTTGAAAGAGAGTTTGGTGTGGCAGTGACGATCCGAGAGCAGAAGCCATTGCTTTTGTAAAAAAAAGGGGAGAAATTGTGTAACAAATGAAAACTGGTGGAAGGCATATTACATTTAGGTGACATACCTTGCTGGGATCCCAGTCTTGTGTTCTGGTTTGAGTTTTCATAAGTTCATAAGTCGCCTCCATCACGTTCATTTCAGGCTTTGGGAATCCAGGTACTACATTGTGCAGCTGGAACCCAAAAAGCTCCAGCCAGCTCCCAATGTCTATGAGGAGAAGAAGCACAATTAAAAACATTAAGATGAAGTACGCTCATTCAAGCATATCTCTCTGTACATGATCATTCTGCTCTTGTACATTCCAACAGTTCCATCTAACAGTTCAAAGAGTGGCACGGTGGCGCAGCGATAGAGTTGCTGGCTTACGGAGCCAGAGACCTGGGTTCAATCCTGACTACGGGTGCTGCCTGTAAGGAGTTTGTACGTTCTCCCTGTTACAATGTGGGTTTTCTCCGGGCGCTCGGGCTTCCTCCCACATTCCAAAGACGTACAGGTTTGTAGTTTCATTGGCTTCGGTATAATTGTAAATTGACCCTAGTATCTGTAGGATAGTGCTAGTGTACGGGGATCGCTGGCCGGCACGGACCCGGTGAGCAAAAGAGCTGGATCTCTAAACTAAAAAAAACTAAACTAGTTATCATTAAATGTCCTCAATTGTTCCAGGTTCATTTTCAACAGACGGACTGCAAAGCAAAGAGTTGAGGAGGAATAAACCTATTTGGGAAAACGGCCTTTTGATTTTTGCGAATGTTGGCCAATACTGACCCAGTATAATATTAACTTTATGAACTATCAAAGATAAATCAGGATGAATGGAGCTAACCTTGGATAAGGTGAAACAGTGGGAGGAAATAATACTGCGGTCAGTATGGAGAGTGAATAAACAACATGACTGGGCTAAAACAAACAGTGGGCGTAGAGGCATATATGTAATGGCAAAATGGAGCAGAGTTTGCCCTTGTAAGGTCTGGACTCTTGCAACAAGGTCTTTTGCAAAGTGAAAACACCCAGTCTCAAACAACTCCGTAAGTAATAATAGACCAAAATTCAAAATCAGCGAGGCAGGCAGCATCTCTGGAGATAGGGTGAGGAGTGAGAGATAGATCAGCCAAGATTGAATGGCAGAGTAGACTTGATAGGCCGAATGGACTAATTCTACTCCTATTCCTTATGACCTTATGAGACATGGAATGGGTGACATTTAGGGGTGAAACTGAAGAAGGGTCTCGACCTGAAACATCACCCATTTCTTCTCTCCAGAGATGCTGCCTATCCCGCTGAGTTACTCCGGCATTTTGTGTCTATCTACTCTGATAGTAATGATAGACACAAAGTATGCTGGAGCAAGTCAGGCAACATCGGTGGAGAAAATGGATAGGTGACATTTTGGGACAGGAAAGGAGAAAAAAACAGGATTAATCATGGCCAGAAACACATGATATCTGGGTAGTAATCTAATCGAAGAGAGATTGGTTTGGACATGCCTTTGGTACTTTGTATGATACGCGAGTCTGAAGTCTATGTTCAGAGGTACAGCATGAAAGCAGGCCATTTGGCCATCGAGTCCATGCTAATGATCGTTCACCCATTCACACTAAAGTTAGACACAAAAAGCTGGAGTAACTCAGCGGGTCAGGCAGCATCTCTGGAGAGAAGGAATGGATGACTTTTCAAGTCTGAAGAAGGGTCTCGACCCGAAACGTCACCCATTCCTTCTCTCCAGAGTCACTCCAACATTTTTATGTCTACCTTCGGTTTAAACCACCATCTGCAGTTCCTTCCTACACACCCATTCACACTAGTTCTACGTTATCTCACTTTTGCTTCCACTCTCCACATACTAGGTACAATTTTATGGTGGCCAATTAGTTTCAGTTTTAGTTTCCCCTTCAGTTTAGTTTATTGTCATGTGTACCAAGGTACAGTGAAAAGCTTAACCCTACAAACTCACGTGCCTTTGGGATGTGGGCGGAAAACCAGAGCACCCGAAGGAAACCCACAAGGTCCCAGGGAGAACATGCAAATTCCACACAGGCAGCACCTGAGGTCAGAATCGAACCAGGGTCTCTAATGTGTGAGGCAGCAGCTTCATCAACTGTACCACTCTGCTGCCCTGAGGTTGTAATATGAATGCTGGTGGAAATGCTGAGCCACATATATTGTCAGCTGGATTTCCTGTACCACTGCATGTACCGAGGAAGTACATTTTCCAAAGCCCTTTCTGAAGAAGTTTAAACAGACTGCAACACACGAAGCAGACAATTGCTAAGTCCTGCTGTTCATTGAAATTTCCATTGCACAAAATTGATTTACTGCGCCTGTTCAACTGGTTCCTGCCTGAAGGATCTGAAAATGGGAACAGCAGTAGGTTGTTTAAACATGCAGCCGTTTCCACCATTCATCTCAACTATTTTCAGTTGAATATTCCCTGGCACTCTAATACAAATACCTCCTGATTTTCCTCTTGGAAATTGCAGTTAAGTCACCGTTCAGAGCCTTTTGAGGCAGTGATTTTCATTGTTCTTTGCATAACTAGGATGGTTCTGATTTTATTCTGTCATTTCACTCCATGTACAAAATCATGAGAGGAATAGATTAGGTAGAAGCACAGAGTGTCTTGCCCACTGTAGGGGAATCGAGAACCAGAGGACATCGGTTTAAGGTGAGAGGGGGAAGATTTAATAGGAACCTGACGGTCAACTTTGTTACACAAAGGGTGGCGGGTGTATGGAACAAGCTGCCAGAGGAGGTAGCTGATGCTATTGTATCACTGCAGCTATTGCAACGTTTAAGAAACATTTAGGCAGGTACATGGATAGGACTTTTGCATGTGGACCTAGCGATTCTTGCATTTGGACTCAGTGGGCTGTTTCTATACATTCTGCTTTTAATTGGGAATTGTACTTATGTGTGGCATTTTTGTATGCAAAAATGAATTTCACTGTACCTTGGTGCACGTGATAATGAAGAACCATTGAACCTTTAGGACACGTTTAGAGGGATATGGGCCAAACACAAGCAGGTGGGACTAGTGTAGATGGGACATGTTGGTTGGTGTGGTCAAGTTGGGCCGAAGATCTTGTATCCACACTGTATGAATGAATGAATGAATGAATGAATGAATGAATAAGTTTATTGGCCAAGTATGTGCATATACAAGGAATGTGCCTTGGTGCTCCGCTCACAAATGACAACACAAACATACAGTTAACAATTAAGAATAAAGCATAACCACATCAAAACAATAGGGATACAACATTACGGTCTAAACATGTGGGTGAAAATAAACCAGAGCAAAAAAGAGACTACAGACTTTGGTTATTGAGTAGAACTATCACTCATGGAAAAAAGCTGTTTTTATGTCTAGCTGTGGCTGCTTTGACAGTCCGGAGTCGCCTTCCAGTGGGAAGTGCTTCGAAGTGCTCCATGACTCTATGAGCTGCTGCTGCTGCTGCTAATGAGGTGCCCACTTAGAAGCAATGGTGCCAGGATTGATGAGCAGGAACAGAAGGCAAATGGTTATTAACATTAGTGTTAGCAGTCCCTTGTAAATCCTTAATGCCACTCCTGGCTGACGGCAGATTATCAAGCTCAGCAAAAACTAGCAGGGAAGAAGGATGTTCTGTGTCTTTTTTTAATGAAACACATTTGGAAGATTGTTCAGCTGTAATCTATTGCAATGCCTTTGAATATTTTGAGATGGCAGGATGCTAAAATGGACTATTTTGCAGAATCAGACTTTTAAGTATGACACCGTGAGATGTCAGGGACTAGCGAGACACAAGACTCATCATGTTCTCATAGATTTCCTGTTGAGTTACTGAGGATATCATGGAACTGATAGAGGTTAGAGATGAAAAGAATGCATTTAAGTTTCTGCTATCAATTGAGGAGAAATATCGTATTAATTTACGTGCTCTATAAATGTTTGGATGACAATGGATGAGAAGTTCATGAGTTCAAAAGTGATAGGAGCAGAATTTGGCCATTTGGCCCATCAAGTCTATTCCACCATTCGATCATGGCTGATCTATCTCTCCCTCCTAACCCCATTATCCTGCCTTCTCCCCATAATCCCTGACACCTGTACTAATCGAGAATTTGTCAATCTCTGCCTTCAAAATATCTATTGACTTGGCCTCCACGGCCTTCACAGGTTCACCACCCTCTGGATAAAGCCATTCCTTCTCATCTCCTTTCTAAAGGTGCTTTCTTTAATTCTGAGGCTATGACCTCTTGTCCTAGACTCTCCCACTAGTGGAAACAACCTCCCACATCCACTCTATCCAGGCCCTCCACTATTCGGTAAGTTTCAATGAGGTCCCCCCTCATCCTTCTAAACTCCAGCGAGTACAGGCCCAGTGCCGTCAAACGCTCACCATATGTTAACCCAATCGTTCTTGGGATCATTCTCATAAACCTTCTCTGGGCCCTCTCCAACGGCAGTATATCATTCCTCAGATATGAGGCCCAAAATTGCTCAAGTTTAATTGAATTTAATGCTTACAGACAATGCTAGAAATGCATCGCTTACGCTGGGACCAAATGCATGTCATGGATGGTATTCATCTTTGTGCATTCAATTCCATTGTCTATATTGGGGGTCAACACTTTTGCATGCAACTAGTTCCAAAGAACAAACATACCCGTTTCCACATTCCTTTAAACACAAAATATGTGAAGCTTCATATAATGGATGTAATGAGTAGTGGCTTGAATGAATTAATTTGGATAAAGACTGGGATTTAAAAATACATGTTAAATATTTTTGGTATTCAAAACAAAAAGTGTTGGCATTGCAGGGACATGGATTAACAAATCTAAAGCTGATGAAATGTGTAGGAAGGAACTGCAGATGCTGGTTTACACTGAAGATAGACACAAAATGCTGGAGTAACTCAGCGGGAAAGGCAGCATCTCTGGATATATCGAAGGAACATGTGTCGTTTCGGGCCGAGACCCTTCTTCAGACTAAAGCAGATCTTAATTGTAAAATATAAATTGGTTTATTCAAGAAATATGAAATGAAAGGTTGGATTATGTAGGGAATGGAGGAATATGAATTATGTGCAGGCAGGTAAGCATTGGGTTTGGCATCATGTCCAGCACCCAAAGTGCCTGTTCCTGTGCTGTACTGTTCTGTATTTTAATGTTTCTGATAGTTAAAATATATACTTTGCTGAGAAACATGACTAATAATCTCTGTTTTTCCCCGATTTTCCCCCGAACAGAACATGTTGCTGTAAAGACTTTGTCAATCTGTGCATATGACTCACTGGTGATCTCACTGTGACACACATGATGACTATAAATGTGTAGGAAAATAACTGCAGATGCTGGTACAAATCAAAGGTATCACAAAATGCTGGAGTAACTCAGCGGGTCAGGCAGCATCTGTGGAGAACATGGATAGGTGACGTTTCACAGAGTGCTGGAGTAACTCAGCAGGTCAGGCAGCATCTCTGGAGAGAAGGAATGGGTGACATTTCGGGTCAACAACCTTCTTCAGACTGAAGAAGGGTCTTGACCCGAAACGTCACCCATTCCTTCTCTCCAGAGATGCTGCCTGACCCGCTGAGTTACTCCAGCATTTTGTGATACCTGATGACTATAAATAGTTCGGTATCATCCTGTGCCAAACTCCAAAAACCTACACTTAACATGTATATAGCATCATTTTCTGCACAGAATTCTGCATAAATTGTCCCAGGGGCTATGATAGTTTTAATTCCAGAGCAGGTTTAGATGACAGTGAACCACAAACAGCAGTCTGGCCTCTCCACTTAACATAATGCGAGTTTTTGCATTTTCACAGTTTCAAATTAAAACAAGGCTTGGCCACTTTCGTTGAATGTGATTTATTTTCAAAACGAGCTTACCAGAAATAGGAACTATTATATTTCTATATTTAGGCGGCACAGTGGTGCAGCGGTAGAGTTGCTGCCTTACGTTGCCAGAGACCCGGGTTCGATCCTGACCACGGGTGCAGTCTGTACGAAGTGTGCACGTTCTCCCTGTGACTGTGGGTTTTCTGCAGGTTCTCCGGTTTCCTCCCACATTCCAAAGAGGTGCGGGTTTGTAGGTTAATTGGCTTCTGTAAATTGTCCCTAGTGTGCAGGATAGAGCTAGCACGCGGGTGATCGCTGGTCGGTGCGGACTCGGTGGGCCGAAGGGCCTGTTTCCCCGCTGTATCTCTAAACTAAACTAGAAGTAAAGTATGTAGGAAAATAACTGCAGATGCTGGTTCAAATCGAAGGTAGACACAAAATGCTGGGGTAACTCAGCGGGACAGGCAGCATCTCAGGATAGAAGGAATGGGTGACGTTTCGGGTCGAGACCGAAGAAGGGTCTCGACCCGAAACGTCACCCATTCCTTCTCTCCTGAGATGCTGCCTGACCCGTTGAGTTACTCCAGCATTTTGTGTCTAGAAGTAAAATACACTACCGGTCATGGAATGTGAAATCACAGTCAGGGCCACTCAATTCTTTATGCACCTGGGATCTGGCAGTTTAGTTTAGTTTAGAGATACAGCAGGGGAAACAGGCTCTTCGGCCCACCGAGTCCGTACCGACCAGCGATCACCCGTACACTGGTTCCATGTTATCCCACTTTCTCACCCACTCCCTTCACACGAGGGAGAATTTACAAAGGCCAATTAATCTACAAACCTGCACTGCCTTTGGAATCTGGGAGGAAACTGGTGCACCCGGAGAAAACCCACGTGGTCCCAGGGAGAAGGTACAAACTCCACGCAGGCAGCAGCTGTAGTCAGGATCAAAATCGGGTCTCTGGCGCTGTGAGGCAGTAGCTCGCCACCTGTGCCACCCTTAGTTATGTCATCATTACACTAAACCACATTCTTCATCCACAACTATCAGGTTCTTGAACCAACCTTAATCCTATCTTGTCATAGAACATTATGGACCACCTCTTGCATTGTCATGGACTTAGAACAGAGAGCATAGAAAAGTAGAATACCGGAACATGCTCTTTGCCACACAATATCTGTCGTGAAGGATATGGACTAGTGTACATGCTGGTACATGATGGGCCAAAGGACCTGTTTCCATGCTGGATCACTCCATGACTCTAAGCTAAACCATTTGACCTGCACTCCTCTATTCCCGGCATATCCATGAGCCTAGCTAAAAGCCTCCTAAAACCCACTATCATATCTGTCTCCACCCCTGGCAGCACGTTCCGGGGACCACCAGCCTCTGTGTAAAGATCAGCCATGATTTAATGGCAGAGTAGACTTGATGGGCCAAATGGCCTAATTCTGCTTCTTTCACATGAACTGGCAGCAAAAAAATGCATAGGAAGGAACTGCAGATGCTGGTTTATACATAAGATAGACACAAAATGCTGGAGTCACTCAGCGGGACAGGCAGCATCTCAGGAGAGAGAGAATGGGCGACGTTTCAGGTCGAGACCCTTCTTCACCCTGAGATTCAGGGGAGAGGGAGACGAGAGATATTGACGAGTAAGGTGTGAAAATTACCGATCAAAGCAGACGATGATCAAGGAAATATATTTATTCACAAAATGCTGGAATAACTCAGCAGGTCCGGCAGCATCTCAGGAGAGAAGGAATGGGTGACGTTTCGGGTCGAGACCCTTCTTCAGACTGAAGAAGGATCTCGACCCGAAACGTTACCCATTCCTTCTGTCCTGAGATGCTGCCTGATCTGCTGAGTAACTCCAGCATTTTGTGAATAAATACCTTCGATTTGTACCAGCATCTGCAGTTATTTTCTTATATCAAGGAAATGTAGAATGGTTCATTGTTAGCTGAGGGGAATGTGAGAACGAGGCTTGCAATCAGTGAAATCCATCAGGAGGACAGTTAGACTAGCCGGAGAATTAGGGTGGGGGAGGGATGGAGAGAGAGGGGATGCAAGGGTTACTTGAAGTTGGAGAAATCAATATTCATACCGCTGGGTTGTAAGCAGCCCAATAAATGCATCATAACTAAAAGGTCCAAATTGCATTCTAATGTTCTTTTGCTCAAAGAGATATTTTTTGGAAAGCACCATCACCTGATTACACTTTGCATATCATGGAGCAAATTGTCATTTACTGTCCCTGCAAAAGAATGATGAATAGCTCGCAGCTAAAATAAGCACTTTTCTTTGAAGCAGATTAGTGATGGTTCTTGCAACTGTCTGGAACAGAATCAACTCCTTTTTTTAATTTCACACTGATTGAATTTGGTGCATCAAACTCTGACACTGAATGAAATTCATTATATGTTTGTACAGCCCTTTCAGTACAATTATCTGTCAGTCCGCCTTGTAGCTTTCAGCATCCTTAACAGCTTTTAAAAAATGAAATATTCATAAATCTTGACACATCTGAAATAAGAATGCTGCTCAACCATTAAAGCAATCAGTCACCCAGGACCATTTGACAGAAAGTAGGAAGAAATCTGCAAGTCAGGAGTATCAACGGCATTTTAACTTTTTCGTCGGTATTACTGCATGGTGGCGCAGCGGTAGAGTTGCTGCCTCACAGTGCCAGAGACCCGGGTTCCACCCTAGCCACGGGTGCTGTCTGTACGGAGTTTTTACGTTCTCCCTGTGACCTGCCTGGGTTTTTTTTCCGAGATCTTTGGATTCCTCCCACACTCCAAAAACGGTCAAGTTTGTAGGTTAATTGGCTTGGCATGAATGTCAAATTGTCCCTAGTGAGTGTAGGATAGTGTTAGTGCGCGGGGATCACTGGTTGGCGTGAAGGGCCTGTTTCCTGTTATCTCTAAACTAAACTAAACTAAACTATCATTTAAAGAAAAATCTCTAGAAATTGGGTTGCACCCTTTAGAGAGTCAAGAGTGTTTAATTGTCATATGTACTGGCAATGGGAAAATGAAATTCTTACATGCTGCACCTTAACAGGCCCATAAATACAATAACACATAGATAAATATATAATAATTAATACTGTAAATGAATAACCATTATACTTGGTGACCATAATAGTGTTACTGGTCGACAGTGCAACCAAAGATGAATTCCATAGAAGATCATAGGAGATACAAGGAACTGCAGATGCTGGTTTACAACAAAAAAAAAGACAGAAAGTGCTGGAGTAACTCAGCAGGTCAGGCAGCATCTGTGGGAAAAAATGGATAGGTGACGTTTTGGGTCGGCGGTCTGAGGAAGGGTCCCAACCCTAAACATCACAGAGAAAGGTTGCACGTTTGACCTCTAAATTAGTTAGGTAAGGGAGGTCGTGTGACCTGGATGAGTAACATAATTAAATAGGCACCTGATACTGGAAAATGTGTGTTAAATGTTTAATTGTCCCGTTTTCCCAATGAGTGCTATTTCCCCTGATAATTGCCTAGTAAAGAATAGATACATCTGACCGTGGTTCTTCGGCGTGAGAAACAAATACTAACTATCCAACTTCTAGACAAAAGATCACTGTATCAACCAGATTGATTCCTGGGATGGCAGGACTTTCATATGAAGAAAGACTGGATAGACTCGGTTTGTACTCGCTGGAATTTAGAAGATTGAGGGGGGATCTTATAGAAACTTACAAAATTCTTAAGTGGTTGGACAGGCTAGATGCAGGAAGATTGTTCCCTATGTTGGGGAAGTCCAGAACAAGGGGTCACAGTTTAAGGATAAGGGGAAAGTCTTTTAGGACCGAGATGAGAAAGTTTTTTTTCACACAGAGTGGTGAATCTGTGGAATTCTCTGCCACAGAAGGTAGTTGAGGCCAGTTCATTGGCTATATTTAAGAGGGAGTTAGATGTGGCCCTTGTGGCTAAAGGGATCAGGGGGTATGGAGAGAAGGCAGGTACGGGATACTGAGTTGGATGATCAGCCATGATCATATTGAATGTCGGTGCAGGCTCGAAGGGCCGAATGGCCTACTCCTGCACCTATTTTCTATGTTTCTATGTTTCTATGTATCATAAGTTACAAACATCTTAAAGGACCCACCAACTTAGCAATAGAGTTGGATTCATGCAGCGTGGAAACAGGCCCGTTGGCCCAACTTGCTCACTCTGACTAAGGTGCCCCATCTACACTAGTCCCACCTGCCAGCGTTTGGCCCATATTCCTCTAAACCCAAGCACCTGTCCAAATGTTTCTTAAAACTTGTGATGGTACCATAAGAGATTAGGTACACTCTTATGATTTCAACTTTGGCCGGTAGGATGTATGTGAACTGATAAAGGATTGGCAACCATCAGAAAAAATGGGAGTTGCAGAATTAAGTCTGTGCCGTATCTGGCAAGTAGAGGTTTGCCATTCATCCCATTCCATTGATGAGCCAACAACCCCTTTTGCTGAATCTTCAACTTCATTCCTCTCCACGACCACCATATGACATTGATCTGGAGTAACCCAGTGGAACAGGCAGCATCTCTGGATAGAAGGAACGGGTGACGTATCAGGTCGAGACCCTTCTTCAGTCCCGAAATGTCACCCATCCCTTCTCTCCAGAGATGCTGCCTGTCCCGCTGAGTTACTCCAGCATTTTGTGCCTATCTTCGGTGTACACCAGCATCTGCAGTTCCTTCCTACTGCAGGGATAGAGGGATATGGGCCAAATGCAGGTAGGTGGGATTAGTGTAGATGGGACATATTGGCCAGGTGCAGGCAAGTTGGGCTGAAAGGCCTGTTTCCACGACTCTATGACTCTATGTGAGTGTTGATTCAGATTGTGAATGTATATTAGATTATTGACTGTTTTCCAGTGTTCCCTGCAGGATTGTATCAGGAGCTATGCACATATGTCTACAGGGACTTCTGTCTGAAGTGATAACTTGGTATTCTTGAGAGTACAATAAATTATGAATAAATCCCACTTTGTGCCTTGGCTACATTTATTTTGATCCGTCTGGAATCAGTCTCAGACTCGATGGAAATAACTGCTTGAAGCAGTCTTTTTAAAGAAAGGCTCAGATGTTACCTTAGTCATAAACAATTCATAGTTCTTAAAAATCTGTTCACTCTGCCATGCATAATAAGAAAAAATAAACAGTTCTTTCAATGCCATGTATCCAAACCTATGATTGGACCATTTCTGAAAATAATCCATTTAAAATAGTGAAGAGTTTTACCTGGTTAATAAGGCATTTGAAAATTCCATGTAAAAGTACATTTAATTCAATAACCCAGGGCTCCTTCATGGCTGAAAGTACGACATTTTTGGAATAAATGCACTTACTTGATCCATACAGGCATTGGAGGTTACGAGGCTCATATTAGATTAGCTAATCTAATCAATAAATTATATCAAAATACCACATGTTGGTGTATCAATACAAATAAAGGTAGCCAGGAAATATAAAAAGCTAGCATAAAGTATGATAGATCAATGTAGGATCATATTTAGCTGACAGTTCTTGCACATTTAGAGCAATACAAGATTTAGATTTTTTAGATTTAGAGATACAGCGCAGAAACAGGTCCTTCGGCCCACCGGGTCCGCGCCGCCCAGCGATCCCCACACACTAACACTATCCTACACCCACTAGGGACAATTTTTACATTTGCCCAGCCAATTAACCTACATACCTGTACGTCTTTGGTGTGTGGGAGGAAACCGAACATCTCGGAGAAAACCCACGCAGGTCACGGGGAGAACGTACAAACTCCGTACAGACGGCGCCCGTAGTCACGATCGAACCCGAGTCTCCGGCGCTGCATTCACTGTAAGGCAGTAACTCTACCGCTGCGCCACCGTGCCTAACATCTCAATAACAGAAAAATAAGAACAAAGCACGGTGGCGCAGCGGTAGAGTTGCTGCCTTACAGCACCAGAGACGGGTGCTTGTCTGTACGGAGTTTGTACGTTCTCCCCATGACCTGCGTAGGTTTTCTCCAAGATCTTCAGTTTCCTCCCGCACTCCAAAGACGTGCAGGTTTGTAGGTTAATTGGCTTGGTATAAATGTAAAATTGTAAAATTGTCCTTTGTGTGCGTAGGATAGTGTTAATGTGCAGTGATCGCTGGTCGGTGCGGACTCAGTGGGCCGAAGGGCCTGTTTCCACGCTGTATCTCTAAGCTAAACTGAGGGAGATTCACTTGTATCGGGGAAGGTGATTGCTCATGGTGTGGGGAGGGAGGGTTTCCCTATGAATAGAGATTAAGCAGACAAGGTCTATACCCTTGAGAGCGTAGAACAAAGTGGGATGTTCTTATTGAGGCATTAGAAAATTCTGATGCATCCTGACAGGGGGAGATGCAGGACTGATATATTCCTTGGGTTAAAAAAAAGACACAAAGTGCTGGAGTAACTCAGCAGGTCCGAGAGCATCTCTGGAGTCTGAAGAAGGGTTCCGACCCGTAACGTCACCTATTCCTTTTCTCCAGCGATGCTGCCTGACCCGCTGTTACTCCAGCATTCTGTGTCTATTCGGAGAACATAGACTGAGTTTCTGCTGAATTAGTCCAGCGCTTTGTGTCTTTCCTTTTCTGTAAACCAGCATTGTGTAAACCACTAATTGTTGATTTACACTGGGAACAACAGTGGTCCCAGCCCCGATCCCTATGGACCACTAATAATCCCCTTCTTCCATTGTGAATCTCCTTGACCGCCAATCTCCTTTTGTTGGCACTGGGCCTGTACTCGCTGGAGTTTAGAAGAGGGGGCACCTCATTGAAATGTACAGAATAGAGAAAGGCTTGGATAGAGTGGATGTGGAGAGGATGCTTCCACTAGTCATAGAGTGATACAGTATGGAAACAGGCCCTTTGGCCCAACTTGCCCACATCGGCCAACATCCCAGCTAGTGGGAGAGTCTGTGACAAGAGGTCACAGCCTTAGAATTAAAGGACACTCTTTTAGGAAGGAGATGAGGAGGAATTTCTTTAGTCAGAGGGTGGTGAATCTGTGGAACTCTTTGCCACAGAAGGCTGTGGAGGCCAAGTCAGTGGATATATTTGAGACAGAGATAGATAGATTCTTGATTAGTATGGGTGTCAGAGGTTATGGGGAGAAGGGAGGAAAATGGGGCTAGGAGGGAGAGATAGATCAGCCATGATTGAATGGCGAAGTACTTGATTGGACAAATGGCCTAATTCTACTCCTATCACTTTTGATCTGAAGAAGGGTCTCAATCCGAAACGTCACCCATTCCTTCTCTCCAGAGATGCTGCCCAGTCCCGCTGAGTTACTCCAGCATTTTGTGTCTACCTTTGATTTAAACCAGCATCTGCAGTTCATTCCTACACACTTCAGATCTTATGATCTATTAATCTTATGACTCCCACTCTCCATCCAAGATGGTGCCCAACAGGCGACTATTTGTGTGCTAGCCACAGAAGCAAATCTACAAACACATGTTACAATCGCTCCATACTCTTAAATCTCTCTATGCACTGTAAATGGATCGATTGCAATCATGTAATGTCTTTCTGCTGACCGGTTAGCACGCAACAAAAGCTTTTTGCCGCACCTCGGTACATGTGACAATAAACAAAACTAAACTAAACTGCTCTCTATCCTGAAGCCAGTCAGCAATCCATCTGCTACTTGTTTTCTAACTCCATATTATCTGACAATCATTACTCTATTAAGGAATACTTTATCAAAGGCCCTTTGGAAATTGAGATAGATTTCCTTTCTACTGCATTATAATTGTCTACACTCCCTGTTACATCTGCAAAATATTCAATAAGGCCAATCAATCTAGAACTCCTCTTTTGAAATCAATGCTGGTAATTCATTATTATACTTTTCATTGCAAAGTGGCTTTCTATTCTCTCCTTCAGTGTTGATTCCATTACGTTCCCCACGTAGTGCTGGCTGGCGTGTCCGCCCCTAGAACTGTTCCGTCCTCCTTAAGTATATTCTTACGTTATATATCTGGTCTCTTTTAGACTTTAGAGATACAGTGCGGCAACAGACCATTCAGCCCACCGAGTCCACGCTGACCAGTGATCATCCCGGACACTATTTATCCACAAAATGCTGGAGTAACTCAGCAGGTCAGGCAGCATCTCGGGAGAGAAGCAATGGGCGACGTTTCGGGTTGAGACCCTTCTTCAGACCCGGACACTAACACTATCCTACACTCTAGGGGCAATTTACAATTTCTCCGAAGCTAATTAACCGACGAACCTGTACGTCTTCGGGATGTGGGAGGAAGCCAGAGCATTCGGGGAAAACCCACGCAGGTCACGGGGAGAACGTACAAACTCCGTACATAGTCACGATCGAACTCAGGTCCCTGGCGCGTAAGGCAGCAACTCTACTGCTGCGCCACCGCGCCGTCATCTGGCACTTAATAAGATATGTAATATCTTATTAAATTTGTCTTTATTGAAGCTAATGGAACTAAATTTTAGAAGCAGAATCAATGCATCACTGTTACTCTACAGCGTGCTGGGTTTAGGCCCAAAACATTGACCTCCCTTTTTGCCCTCAGATGCTTCTCGACACGCTGAGTCCCTCCAGCAGATTGCATGTTGCCCTTGTTTCTTGTGTTCTCCTCCATTCCAATTGTTATGATTGTGAAAAATAAATCCACACAGAACAATCAAATCCTTTAGAAGGGCTGACAATTAAATGGAATATTAAACATGTCTCATGAAAACTGTGGACATACAAAAGATTGTGGATGCTGGAGTCTTGAGTCAAACACAAAGTGCTGGAGGAACCCAGCAGGTCAGGCGGCATTTGGAGAGGGAATGGAGATCTGAAGACCTCTGAAGAATGGTCCTGCCCCAAAATGTTGTCTGTCGTTTCCTTTCCCAGATGCTGCCTGACCTGCTGAATTCCTCCTTTCCAATGAAAGTTGTATCCCCTCTACTTTAACCTGAATGGAAAGCCATCTTCAAAGAGGCGTCAAAGGGTGGTGCAGCTGTAGAGTTGTGCCTTACCCTAGGACAAATCCTGACTATGAGTGCTGTCTGTACAGAGTTTGTACGTTCTCCCCGTGACCTGAGTGGTTTTTCTCCGGTTACTCCGGTTTCCTCCCACACTCCAAAGTCGTACAGGTTTGTAGGTTAATTGCAAATTGTAAATTTGTCGGAGATAAAACTAGGTAAAATTGTAAATTGTCGCTAGTGTCAGATGGGATAGGGTTAGTGTGCGGGGATCACTGGCCGGCGTGGACTTGGTGTGCCGAAGGGCCTGTTTCTGCTATGTATCTCTCAACTAAACTAAGTTCAAATGAAACAGATTAATGTTCTAAACTTCAGCTCTTACATGCCGACTCTTACATAAACGTTGACCATAATTTAATAGCTTTTAAGGTATTTGAGATCTCCTTTGCACCAAAAACAGACACAGAATGCTGGAGTAACTCAGTGGGTCAGGCAGCGTCTCTGGAGAGAAGGAATGGGTGATGTTTTGGTTCGAGACCCTTCTTCAGACGGTCTCAACCCGAAATGTCGCCCATTCCTTCTCTCCGGCGATGCTGCCTCTCCTGCTGGGTTACTCCAGCATTTTGTGTCTATCTTCGATGTGAACCAGTATCTGCAGTTCCTTCCGACACATCTCCTGTGCACCAAAACCTCCTTTGCACATAAGACCAAGTTATGCATCAATCCTTACCTGTAGTGAATTGTGCGATGTCCTGGACAGTGCTGACCGGGTTGTTACTTTTAAATGAATACAGGTTGAATGGAGAGAGATTGTTATTTAAGTCCTTCCAGAGGTCATAGTTTGGCGTGGTCCAGCGGCCAGACACGACATCATAATCACGGCGGCCTAAATGCAGGAGCTTAGACAGGGGGTCGTAAAGCCCTCCGTGAAAACCAATAACCACTTGGAAATTTGCATTGGTATCCTGGTAGATATCTCCGTAAGGCGTGTACTGCATCTGCTTAATAACCTGTCCAGAATTGCTGAAGACAGCCAGGGGAGTTCCCGTGTTGTCACAGGTCACGTAGAACTCTTCGCCGTTGCTGATCTCCATGGCGATCAGATGGCCCTGGAGGTCGTAGTAGAGGGACGTGATCTCAGAGTTGGTGTGGTTGTAAATGTGAGTCACCCTGGTTGGGTTAATGAGGTCGGCGTAGAAGAACTGCAGGTGTTGGGCGGCGTTAGTCTTACGGGCTACGCGTCTCCCGAGCCCGTCGTAGCGGTACAGCATGCTCCAGCCTCCGGTGGTACTGTACGCTCTGTCGAGCAGGCCGTTGGAGTTGTAGTCGAACATGGTGTCTCCTCGCTGCTGGAGGAAGCCGTCCTCGTCCATCCTGTACGGCACCTCCCCGAACCTGTTGATCCTGTCTCGCAGGTCGTATCTCAGCGGGGTTACATGGGCGCTGTTTTCGTAGCTCATCAAGTTGATGTTGCCGTTCAGGTCATAGTTGTATCGCCACTGGGGCTTGTTGTTAATGGACACGGTCTGGAGCTGTCCGTCGGCGTCGTACTCGTAGGAGTGCTTGGTGAGATTGGCATCGGGGCCCACCCTCACCTCGCACATTATCGTGCGTCCCATGTTGTCGTATTGGACCGTCATCCAGTAGGTGATGGATCTCAGGATCTCAAACTGGACTTCTCGCACCTGGCCGTTGGCGTTGAACTTCTTGGTGTGTGTCATGACGGCGGTGGTGATGATTTGGTTGAGATCGTAGTAGATCACGCTGAACTTCCCAAACTGCTCGGACCGGCCCGAGACATCGTCATGCCGATACAGGTCAATGGGCAGAGGGGTTTCATTGATCATGGCCTGCATGCTGGTAATCCGGAAGTTATTGTAACTGTAGTCAAACCGGGCGTTGACGAGGTCTTCGTCGCTGAACCTAAAGATCTGCCGTGCCACCAGTGGACCTGTTTGTCTGAATCGGACAGTGCAGGTGAACCCTTCATGCACCAGCTGGATGGTTTTAATCACACCGGCCGCCTCGTCGTACGTGAAGTTGACCTGAGTGGTGTCGTAGAGAATCTCGGAGAACTTGGACAGCTTGGTGTACTTGTAGATCACCATCCGCCCGGTGCCAAGGAACAATGTCTGGAGCAAGCGGCCATCCTCCATGTAATCTTGGATGATGGAGGCACTGCTGTCAGGCGGAGTGTAGATATTCCTGTAATACCCGACGGAGCAGATGGTTTGCATGGTATGTCGAACCATGCTGGGCATGGTGACCGAGTAGAGTCGATCAGTCACATCGTAGTCAAAAATGTATCTTCGCTGGCTGTGCAGCAGAAGTGTCACAGACTGTTGAAAACAAAGAAGTTACTCGATGACAATTCAACATACCTGTAAAAATATTAGAGGCATAGAGTGTGGAAGCAGGCCCTTCGGCTCAACTTCCCCACACCGACCAACATGTCCCATCCATTTCACAAAATGCTGGAGTAACTCAGCATCTCAGGAGAGGAGGAATGGGTGACGTTTCGGGTCGAGACCCTTCTTCAGACTGATGTCAGGGGGGCGAAATACCTTCGATTTGTACCAGCATCTGCAGTTATTTTCTTACACAACATGTCCCATCCACACGTCCCACCTGCGTTTGGCCCATATCCCGTGCTATCCATGTACCTGCTGAAATGTCTCTTGAACGTTGCAATAGTCCCTGCCTCAACTACCTCCTCCGGCAGATCCTTCCATACACCCACCACCCTTGGTGTGAGAAAGTTACCCCTCCAGTTCCTATTAAATCTTTCCCCCTCATCTTGAACCTATGGCTTCTGGATCTTGATTCCCCATCTCCTGGCAAGAGACTCTGTGTATCTACCCGATCTATTCCTCTTATGATTTTATACACCTCTATAAGATCACCCGACATCCTCCTGTGCTCCAAGGGATAGAGTCCTAGCCTGCTCAACCCCTCCCTGCAGTTCAGGCCCTTGACTCCTGGCAACATCCTCGTAAATGTTCTCTGCACCCTTTCCAGCTTGACAATAAAATGGTCCCCAGTAACGGACTGTTCCAGATGCTACGATCAGGCAAACGCCTCCGCTGTCACGCTGTGAAAACGGAGAGGATGAGACGGAGCTTCTTCCCACAGGCCATCAGGACTGTCAACTTTTATAACCCAGAGACTAAATTTTTGTCGACAATAATAGTAACTTATTAACTTTATTTATATGCTGTAACTGTAATTCTTTTTGTGCACAACCCGCAGGCATTGCCACTTTCATTTCACTGCACATCGTGTATGTGTATGTGACAAATAAATTTGACTTGACTTGACTTGACTTGAACTGAACACAATACTCTAAAGGTGGCCTCACCAATGTCTTATATAACTGCAACATGACCTCCCAACTTCTCTCTTCAAATCTATATCCTTAAAAAAAATTTCAATCACGTAACACAATAATTTAAGGTAAACTTGCTTTACAATTTTTATTTAAGATTCTCTCTACAATTCAGTGTAAAGGGCGGATGAAAGGGGGGATCAGTGCCAGTGAGCAGGCTGTGGGCTTGTATTCAACGCCTCCCAGTCACTCTTTGTGGTCAGCCGTGGGAGAAGGACAGAGGGATCATCGGTCAATATATCTAGGTCAATGTTTCAATAGACAATAGACAATAGGTGCAGGTGGAGGCCATTCGGCCCATCGAGCAAGCACCGCCATTCAATGTGATCATGGCTGATCATTCTCAATCAGTACCCCGTTCCTGCCTTCTCCCCATACCCCCTGACTCCGCTATCCTTAAGAGCTCTATCTAGCTCTCTCTTGAATGCATTCAGAGAATTGGCCTCCACTGCCTTCTGAGGCAGAGAATTCCACAGATTCACAACTCTCTGACTGAAAAAGGTTTTTCCTCATCTCAGTTCTAAATGGCCTACCCCTTATTCTTAAACTGTGGCCCCTTGTTCTGGACTCCCCCAACATTGGGAACATGTTTCCTGTCTCTAACGTGTCCAACCCCTTAATAAGCTTATACGTTTCGATAAGATCCCTCTCATCCTTCTAAATTCCAGTGCACACAAGCCTAGCCGCTCCAGTCTTTCAACATATGACAGTCCTGCCATTCTGGGAATTAACCTAGTAAACCTACGCTGCACGCCCTCAATAGCAAGAATATCCTTCCTCAAATTTGGAGACCAAAACTGCACACAGTACTCCAGGTGTGGTCTCACTAGGGCCCTGTACAACTGCAGAAGGACCTCTTTGCTCCTATACTCAACTCCTCTTGTTATGAAGGCCAACATTCCATTGGCTTTCTTCACTGCCTGCTGTACCTGCATGCTTCCTTTCAGTGACTGATGCACTAGGACACCCAGATCTCGTTGTACGTCCCCTGTTCCTAACTTGACACCATTCAGATAATACTCTGCCTTCCTATTCTTACCACCAAAGTGGATAACCTCACACTTATAACCTCACAGTGTCGGTGGAGTGGGCCGCTGGAGGCCCTGCAGCAGCCGAGAGATCGCGTGGATCAGGCGTTGCTGGCGGCCCCGACAATACAAGAGGCGTTGCCCGCACTTGATTCATTTGACAATTAACTGCGTTACAAATGCACACGAACAAACCAATAATCAGCACTTGAGAACTCAAGTATCACTCAAGGTTGAAAGCAAGTGTTGCAGGAAACCACTCAGCAAGTCAGGCTTTCTGCTGGAGAGACAGAATTAGCACATGAAACCCGGTCTGCCTGACCCTCTGAATGAATTTCTTTGTGTGCATCATAACGGCGGTATTAATTATTTGGTTGAGATTGTAGTAGATTGCACTGAACTTTTCAAATTGTTCTGACCGGCCTGAGACATCGTTGTGCTGATAAAGGTCAATGGGCAGTGGAGTTTCATTGATCATAGCCTGCATGCTGAGGTGTGGAGCGAGCAGCCAACTAGGATGCATCACCCATGGTCAGCCATGGCCGAGGGGGCCTAAGAAGGAGGAGCCTGCATGCTGTTAATTCAGAAGTTATTATAACTGCAGTCATGAATTACGGGATGTTCCCAGGGATAAACATAGGGACGGGCAGCAAGTTCTATTGGAAGACCATCAACCCAGTGGGAAAAAGGGTCTCGACTCGAAATGTCACCCATTCCTTCTCTCCCGAGATGCTGCCTGACTCGCTGATTTACTCCAGCATTTTAGTGTCTACCTTCGAAAGAATCTAATTGTTCTGCCCCAAACCTGTTGGTCTTCCAGCAGAGTACGATTTCTGCCAGGGAATGTTGCCGACTGGCATATTGCAGACTGCAGGAGTATGTGCTGAGGGACGCGCTGAGAGGTTCTCAGTCTGAAGAAGGGTCTCGACCCGAAACGTCACCCATTCCTTCTCTTCTCTCCAGGGAAGCCGCCTGTCCCGCTGAGTTACTCCAGCACTTTGTGTCTATCTTCAGTGTAAACCAGCATCTGCAGTTCCTTCCTACGCTGACGCAGCCAATGCCAAGGTTCTGAGGGGGAGGACCACAGTCTAGGGACCTTACGCTGCTGGACATTCAGGGGCACAAGGGAAGGGAGATCACCCCAGAGGACCACAAGACATGCAAGAGTGTTTTATGCAAAGATCGGTGCTAACATTACTGACTGTGACACCACCCTCTGCAACCTCTTGTGTTCCGAGTTTATAGGTCATAGGAGTCTACTCCGCCATTCAATCATGGCTGATCTACCTTTCTCCCATTCTCATGCCTTTTCCCCTTAACCTCTGATGCTCTTGCGAATCAAGAACTTATCAATCTCAGTTTTTAAAATACCCAATGATTTGGCCTCCACATCTTTCCATGCGGATGATACCTGACCCGCTGAGTTACTCCAGCACTTTGTGTTTTTTTGCTCAGGATTCCAGTACTTGCGGTTCCCTGTGTGTCTTCTAAATGCTTCTCTTGGATCTGTTCCTACCAGTCTTTTAGACAATGCCCTCCAGGTCGTTAATGTTTCATGAAGGTAAAATGGGAGAACCTGCCAGTGGGGAAGTGGAGTAAATAATGATTTGCGTTGGTCAGCACCATTGCTTTTAATTTCATTTCTGAACTCTTTAGTATCACTTCATTCCCCTTCATTTTTCACCTTTTGAAGGTTATAGCTCACTGTCTTTGAAAAGAAATTTAATTCTTAATTTAGAAGCTCCTTCTGATGAAATATCCCGTGGTGTCTTGCAGCATGTTTTTACTTCTATCTTTTCAAGATCATTAAACTTGGTTGTCGGTTTTGGATGACGGGCACAATTTCTCTTTGCATAATTAAACCGGCTACAAGGGGTTTGTTCGACTGGAAACGTGCCACAGGTTGACAGGGTGGGAGCGGAGCTGCAGGAAGTTACAGTGCAGATAGACAACAAAATGCTGGAGTAACTCAGGCAGCATCTCTGGAGAGAAGGAATGGGTGATGCTTCGGGTCGAGACCCTTCTTCAGACTGTGTTGCACATCGGAAGGTGCCCAGAGGAGGTTTACGAGAATGATCCCCCACTAATGATTGGGTTAGCACATGATGAGTGTTTGACGGCATTGGGTTTGATGGAACTCGCTGGAGTTTAGAAGGATGAGGGGGGACCTCATTGAAACTTACCGAATAGTGAAAGGCCTGGATACAGTGGATGTGGAGAGGGTGTTTCCACTAGTGGGAGAGTGTAGGACCAGAGGTCATAGCCTCAGAATAAAAGGACATACATTTAGAAAGGAGATGAGGAGGAATTTCTGTAGTCAGACAGTGGTGAATCTATGGAATTCATTGCCACAGACCAAGTCAATGGATATTTTTAAGGCAAAGATTGACACATTTTTGATGAGTACGGCTGCCAGGGGTTTTGGGGCAAAGGCAGGAGAATGAGATTGAGAGGGAAAGATAGATCAGCCATGATTGAATGGCGGAGTAAACTTGATGGGCTGAATGGCCTAATATTCTTCTCCTAAAACTTATGAATCTTGTGGCAGCTTATGAACCTCATATCACACCCAGAAACACTCAGGACTCAAGGCCTGAGCTGTAGGGAGAGGTTGAGCAGGCTGGGACTCTATTCTCTGGAGCGCAGGAGGATGAGGGGTGATCTTATAGAGGTGTATAAAATCATGAGAGGAATAGATCAGGTAGACAAACAGTCTCTTGCCAAGAGTAGGGGAATTGAGAACCAGAGGGCATAGGTTTAAGGGTGAAGAGGGAAAGATTTTATAGGAATCTGAGGGGTAATCTTTTCACATAAAGGGTTATTGGGTGTATGGAACAAACTGTCAGGAGATAGGTGAAGCACGGACTATCGCAACTTTTAAGAACCATTTCAGCAGGTACATGGAAAGGACAGGTTTAGAGGGATATTGGGCCAAATGCAGGCAAGTGGGACTAGTGTAAATGGAACATGTTGGTTGGTGTGGGCAAGTTGGGCTGAAGGGCCTGTTTCCACCTGTGTCATTCTATGACTAAATAATAGTGGAAGTGTCGCTGGTCATGAGGCTATCTACAAAAGTCACTGGTCAAAACCTTGGAGAAGGAGGGACCATGTAAGCAATGAGGATGATATAAGTCGCACAATTACAGAAGTGGATCGCCGGGGAATGTACAACACACAGGTTGCCTGCAGGTGGTCTCTTGGTTCAGTCTAAACATACAATGCAACGTAATTTAACCACACAGCTTTCAGTTTCTCTCCCCGCGTGTTCCTGTCAGAACAGAATCAAACGCAGTACTTCTTTGATTTGTAGTTTGAGCATGTAATTCAAGTTTAGGTTAGCAACTCCCAGCTCATGCCTGAGTATGAAAATAACTGCAGATGCAGGTACAAATCGAAGGTATCACAAAATGCTAGAGTAACTCAGCGGGTCAGGCAGCATCTCTGGAGAGAAGGAATGGGTTAAGAATAACATCAGTCTGAAGAAGGGTCTCGACCCGAAACGTCACCCATTCCTTCTCTCCAGAGATGCTGCCTGACCCGCTGAGTTACTCCAGCATTTTGTGATACCCAGTTGGTGCCTGGTGTGTAAAAGTATTATGTAATGGCTTTTGCAAGAAAGTAGAACAGCGCAGCGCAAGACCAGGCACACAATGTTTGTGCCGAACATGATGCCAAGTCCAACTGATCTCATCTGCCTGTACATGATACTTGTCCCACTATTCCCTGCAATTCCATGTGCCCATCTAAAAGCCTCTTAAACGCCACTATTGTATCTGCCTCCACCACCACCCCTGGCAGCGCGTTCCAGGCCCCCACCACTCTGTGTAAAAATGTTGCCCCACACATCGCCATTGAATTTCCCCCCTCTCATCTTGCAGCTGTGCCCCCCTAGTGTTGGATATTTTCACCCCCTGGGGAAAAAAAGGGTTTGCTTGTCTACAATCAAGGAATACTAGAAATGAGCTATTTTAAAACCACAGAGCACTGGTTTTGTGCAGGTAGGAACTGCAGATGTTGGTTTACACAAGATAGAAGATGGAAGATAGGCATGGTGGCGCAGCGGTAGAGTTGCTGCCTTACAGCACCAGAGACCTAGATTCCATCTTGACTCTGGGTGCTTGACTGTACAGAGTTTGTACGTTCTCCCCATGACCTGCGTGGGTTTTCTCCGAGTTCTTCGGTTTCCTCCCACGCTCCAAAGACGTACAGGTCTGTAGGTTAATTGGCTTGGTATAAATGTAAATTGTCCCTAGTGGATGTAGGATAATGTTAGTGTGCGGGGATCGCTGGTCGATGCGGACCCGGTGGGCTGAAGGGCCTGTTACTGAGCGGTATTTCTAAACTAAAGTAAAATGCTGGAGTAACTCAGCGGGTCAGGCAGCATCTCTGGAGAAAAGGAATAGGTGACGTTTCGGGTCGAGACCCTTCTTCAGGTTTTGTGTTACCTTTTCCGAGTAAGTGTAGCTCCATATTTTTCCGTCTGCCAGCACCCGGGATATAATCTGGCCAATCTGATCATATTCCATTCTTTCAACCCAAGTTCCTCTTTGCATGCCTGTCACCAGGCCCATTGGGGAGTAGGTGACGTTGACCTCGTTGAAGTTGTTGCTAGGTGTCCACAGAACTGGCCGCCCCGATCGGTCATACTGGATCTTGAGAGTAAATTTTCGGTGGTCATCGTAAATCTTCCCGATCCTGGTGACCCGGTCAAAGTCTATGGACAGCAGGTTTCTGTTGTGAGCCTGGCGGGAAAGAATCAGCAGAAGTCATTAATGGCATGGCATTGCTTTAGCCTACATGGTCAGGATAAAATATAAAGCAAAGTACTTTGTGATATAGCGTCATAGAGTCTTATGGCATGGAAACAGGCCCTTCATCCCAACTTGCCCACACCGATAACATGTCCCATCTGCCTGCGTTTGGCCCATATCCCTCTAAACCTATGTCCGATCCATGTACCTGTCCAAATGTCTCTTAAACGTGATATCTGATGCAATACTGATTAGCCTCACTTCTAATTTATTTTCAACAGGATTCTCCATGAAGATCTTGCAGATCTCAGCCATGTTAATTCAACAGCGAAAGGTTTAATCCCTTTGAATTGTAAGGTTTAAGCAAAGAAAAGTGCGTTTACCGACAGGATGTTGCAGGACTCGTGGGCCTCAGCTATAGGGAGAGATTGGACAAGCTAGGATGTTGCCAGGTCTTGAGGGCCAGAGCTACAGGGCGACACATTGGCGCAGTGGTAGAGTTGCTGCCTTACAGTGCCAGAGACACGGGTTCAATCTTGAAAGACTGGAGCGACTAGGCTTGTATACACTGAAATTTAGAAGGATGAGAGGGCATCTTATCGAAACATATAAGATTATTAAGGGATTGGACACGTTTGAGGCAGGAAACATGTTCCCAATGTTGGGGGAGTCCAGAACTAGGGGCCACAGTTTAAGAATAAGGGGTAGGCCACTTAGAACGGAGATGAGGAAAAACTTTTTCAGTCAGAGAGTTGTGAATCTGTGGAATTCTCTGCCTCAGAAGGCAGTGGAGGCCAATTCTCTGAATGCATTCAAGAGAGAGCCAGATAGAGCTCTTAAGGATAGCGGAGTTAGGGGGTATGGGGAGAAGGCAAGAAGGGGGTACTGATTGAGAATGATCAGCCATGATCACATTGAATGGTGGTGCTGGCTCGAGGGGCCGAATGGTCTACTCCTGCACCTATTGTCTATAGTCTGACTATGGGTGCTGTCTGTACAGAGTTTGTATGTTCTTCCCGCATGGGCCCGCCTATTATTCTCGCCAGTGGAATATGTATAGATTTTGCTTTGGATAGGATTTTGAATAGAACCAGTGTTTACAATTATGTAATAGGAGGTGTTAATATTGGTAGCTACAGGTCCATCAATGATGGTTGGCTTCAGACACTGGATCAAAGCATTTAAAAGTAAGACTTGCATTGAAATACTACCCATTGAGCAGTCCCAAAACAGTTAACTAATGAGGAACTTTTGGAACGTAGCCACTGTTGGAACATATAACTATTTTGCCTGAGGCTAGATATTCTAATGCACCAATTGAATTTCAATGGATATAATTCCTGACTGAAGAATTTCTCAAGATCTGTGATATTTAGGCAATTGATTTTGTTTTGATAAATGAAATCTATTGCTACACTGGAATATGCAAAAGCAGCACAAATCTTGATAAATTATTCGATTGATCAAGTTTAACATATCTTTTTTTATCTTCTTCGATGAGTTCTGGTGCAAATGCAGAATTCAGTGATTTAAAAAATATATATTATTTTATTAAAGATTTTTTTTAAAAAAATGTCTTAGCTAAAATACAATTATTAAACTCGAAATAAATTGCCAAAGTGGCGCCTTAATGTTCTGAACAAAAAAGCTACATATTGCAATTTGAAAAGTAGTGTTCACTTCTCAAGTTTCCTGATGAAACCCATAATTTATGTAAAGGAATTATTTTGTGTAAAGGAAAAGATTTTTAAAGCCTTTTGCGTTTAAGATTATTGGTGGCAGGATGTTTACATCGCTGGAGGTTATTGATCAGTCTATTACTCTGTATAAACCTCTGCTACAGTAACACCAACATAACCCTGTCATCCCTTGGCCTAACATAAAGCGCCCATGTTTTGTCTCAAACATTTACCTCCAACATTTCCCTTTCAAAATACAATAGTCTCAATTTGTTTGTGCAAAACATTTCCTCCTCCAAATATTGTTTATTTGGACTGTGGAGTAGCAGTAGAGTTGCTGCCTTACAGCGCTAGAGACCCGTGTTCGATCCTGACTACGGGTGCTGTCTGTACGGAATTTGTACGTTCTCCCCGTGACCACGTTCTCTGTTTTTCTCCCACACTCCAAAGATGTACAGGTTTGCAGGTTAATTGACATTGGTAAAATTGTAAATTGTCCTTCATGTGTAGGATAGTGCCAGCATACAGGGTGATTGCTGGTCGGCACGGACTCGGTGGGGCGAAGGGACTGTTTCCACACTGCATCTCTAAACAAAACTAACTAAACTAGTTACGAGTTTAGAGATACAGCATGGAAATAGGCCATATCGATTTATTCACAAAATGCTGGAGTAACTCAGCAGGTCAGGCAGCATCTCGGGAGAGAAGGAATGGGTGACGTTTTGGGTCGAGACCCTTCTTCAGACTGATGTCAGGGGGGCGGGACAAAGGAAGGATATAGGTGGAGACAGGAAGATAGAGGGGGATCTTGGAAGGGGAGGGGAAGGGAGGGACAGAGGAACTATCTAAAGTTGGAGAAGTCGACGTTCATACCACTGGGCTGCAAGCTGCCCAGGTGAAATATGAGGTGCAAATATGGAAATATGGAAATTTGAAATATGGAAATATGGAAATATGGAAATATGAGGTGCAAATATGGAAATATGGAAATAGGCCATTTGCCCCACCGTGTCCACGCTGACCATCGCTCACCTGTTCAAACTGGTTCTACGTTATCCCACTTTCTCATCCACTCCCTATACACTAGGGTCAATTTACAGCAGCCAATTAACCCGGAAACCTGCACGTCTTTGGGATGTGGGGATAACCGGAGCACCCAGAAGAAACTCACGTGGTCACAAGCAGAACGTGCAAACTCCACAAAGACAGCACCCGAGGTCAGAATCTAACCCGGGTCACTCAGACTGTGAAGCAGCAGCTCCACCAGCTACACCACTGTGCTGCCCAACGTATTGCAGGAACTTACTTTCACTGCTCATGTTCAATGCCACATTAAGAAGAATCTAAATGCTGCCTGTTAAAGATCCATCCCTGCTTTTCTTTCATACCTCTCAAACCACAATACTCCACAGGTATCCACATTAAATTGCATCTCTCATCTATCTGCATGTTTGTGAAATTACTAAACAATAATAACTTTCATAATGTTTCATCTTATACGTAATTCCATTCCATTTATTTAAACAGAGAATAATGGAGACCCAAGAAGGACCCCGACTCAAAATATCACCTATCTATATCCTCCACAGATAGGGTTGCCAACTGTCCCGTATTAGCCAGGACATCCCGTATTTTGAGCTAAATTGTTTTGTCCCATACGGGACCGCCGTTGTCCCGTATTAGGCCCGGACGGTGCTTTAGGCCCGGACACTGTAGGCCCCGACACTGTGGACCCCGACGCTTTAGGCCTGGACACTGTAGCCCAGGGGCCACTGCAATCCCTGACAGTGTAGGCCCGGGCGCCGCCTAATGGAGGTTGCATAGCAACCCGCCTCCCGGCCCGGGCGGCCGCCATTGGTGGAACGGGAGCACGTGGCCACTGACTGGGTGAGGTCACGTTGGGGGCGGGGCGGTGACGTCACCTTGACCCGTATTTGGGAGTGAGGAAGTTGGCATCCCTATCCACAGATGCTGCCTGACCCGCTGAGTTACTTCAGCGCTATGTGTTCTACACAATGTGGACCTTACACTGACTCACAGTACATATCTATTCAAGCCTCCTTTAAATTTAAACAGCATGCAATTACCTTAAATTTTAATTTCATGTTCAATTTTCTACCCGTGCTTTTTTTCCACTACTAATATTTATTTCAATATCTTCTTACAAACATTTCTGAGACATGCAATTACCTTTCCAATTGGGCATTTGTTCCACAACTCCATTAAGACTGTCAACACAATTTTGTTGGCGAGACACAAAATGCTGGAGTAACTCAACAGGACAGGCAGTATCTCTGGAGAGAAGGAATGGGTGAAGTTTTGGGTCGAGACCCTTCATCAGACTGAGTCTCTCAGTCAGACTCAGGGTCTCGACCTGAAACGTCACCCGTTACCATTCTCCTGAGATGCTGCCGGTCCTGTTGAGTTACTCCAGCATTTTGTGTCTATCTTCGATGTAAACCAGCATCTACAGTTATCTTCCTGCAAAATTTTGTTTGATCTTTGATCTTCTTTCCCCATCTTAAATGAAGTTGTTTCATCGGTTACTGCATGATACCATTTAATTTAAGAAAAACTCCCCACAGCCTCTCTGCTATCGTCTCACCAATCCATTGTAAAAGCCTTAGGTGCATACCAACATTTATGGAAAAAATGCTGGAGTAACTCAGCAGGTCAGGCAGCATCTCAGGAGAGAAGGAAAGGGTGACGTTTCGGGTCGAGACCCTTCTTCAGACTGAAGAAATGTCTCGACCCGAAACGTCACCCTTTCCTTCTCTCCTGAGATGCTGCCTGACCTGCTGCCTGACCTGCTGAGTTACTCCAGCACTTTGTGAATAAATACCTTCAATTTATACCAGCATCTGCAGTTATTTTCTTACACCAACATTTATGTGTGTCTGCATCTACATCTATCTCCATTAATCATTGCTATTTTCAATGAGGTGTCAATACTGTGTCTCCTACCTAATGATGATACTTAATGGATTTCTTCTCCAGCTTCCCACCATGCACTTGGATACACCAGATCTGGGCCCCGGGAGATTTATCTACCTTCATGTGTTTTAAGATATAGTTATATCGTTTTAATCATATATCATGGTTTGGGAGCAACTCCATCCAATGGATCATTTAATTAGCTTCTTGAGATGCATCAGAGAAGGCATTTTATCGGGATGCATCATAGCATGGTTTGGGGACAGCTCTATTCAAGACCGCAAGAAACCGCACAGAGTTGTGGATGCAGCCCAGACCATCACGCAGATCCCTAATCCTGAGACCGGCCTTGAGCACAATTGCCAGCCATGGGCTGGGGGTAAGTCAGGAGGTTTGGGTGACGTTGTAGACCCAGGAGACAGAATGATTAAAGACAAGGAAAATACTTACCTGAGAGAATTTCAGTCAACTTAATGATGGGAGTATCAACAATGGCAAGTCTCAAGATAGTCTCAAGGGTGGCACAGGGGCTTGCAGCACCAGGGACCCGGGTTCGATCCTGATTGAGGGTGCTGTCTGTACGGAGCTTGCACGTTCTCCCAGTGACAGTGTAAGTTTTCTGCATGGGGTCTGGTTTCCTCTCACACTCCTAAGGCGTACAGGTTTGTAGGTCAATTGGCTCTGGTAAAATTATAAATTGTCTCCAGCGTGCAGGATAGTGCTAGCGTACGGGGCCACTGGTTGATGCCGTCTCAGTGGACTGAAAGGCCTGTTTCTGCACTGTATCTCTAAACTAAACTAATAATGAGTGTGGGAAGGCAGCGCAGATGCTGGTTTACACCGATGATAGGCACAAACAGTTGGAGTAACTCAGCGGGTCAGGCAGCATCTCTGGAGAAAAGGGATGGGTGACATTTTGGGTCGGAACCCTTCTTCAGACCCTAATGAGGTCCAAATTCCCCGAAAGGATGAATGTGTGGGCATTGTCTTCTTCACATAAGCCACTGACATAGGAATGACATTAGGGTGCAAGGCTATTCTGAGGAAATAGCTTGAGGAAAGCTTGGGAGTGGTCTGCTGCAGTCCAAAAATGTTTATTGCAATTCACATCAGAGAGAAAAATAAAAAATAAACAACCTTTCAATCTCTCAGTGCTGAAAACAAAGTATTAAGCAATTGAATTATTCAAAGCACCCATTTATTAACTTGTGGAAAAAATATTTATTTTGTATTCAATTCGTTCACACATTTTATCTCAATTTATTGCAATGATTGGTTTATAGTAAAACAGGATGTGGGAATTTTCAAAGGATAAATTACTTTGGTCATATCATATCATATCATATATATACAGCCGGAAACAGGCCTTTTCGGCCCTCCAAGTCCGTGCCGCCCAGTGATCCCCGTACATTAACACTATCCTACACCCACTAGGGACAATTTTTTACATTTACCCAGCCAATTAACCTACATACCTGTACGTCTTTGGAGTGTGGGAGGAAACCGAAGATCTCGGAGAAAACCCACGCAGGTCACGGGGAGAACGTACAAACTCCTTACAGTGCAGCACCCATAGTCAGGATCGAACCTGAGTCTCCGGCGCTGCATTCGCTGTAAAGCAGCAACTCTACCGCTGCGCTACCGTGCCGCCAAAAATCTAATCCATTGTATATTGAAATCTTGATGGATTATTAGCAGAATATTAGAATAAACTGTTTACATATTTATTGAAAAGACTGTGATAAGCAATAAATTTTAAATGGAGTGGGGCTTATAACTCACAGCAAGTAGTCTATTGTTCAGCAAAATAAACCAATTTACGCAGTCTCTTTGAAGAATGGATGGAGCAGAAACGATGAGAACTTATCTCAAGAAAAACAGGACAATTTCCCCAGCAACTGTTGTGAGGTGAATACAATTATGTTTAGAAAATCAATCTCAGTCACCAACCATACTTGACAGGTATTGACCACAATCATATCCATTTTGAAATCTGATCAGTCTGAAGAAGGGTCCCGACCTGAAATGTCAGCTATCCATGTTTTCCAACTATGCTGCTTGACGCACCGAGTTACTCCAGCACTTGGTGTCTTTATTTTGTAAACCAACATCTGTAGCTCCTTGTTTCCACATATCCACTTGTGTTTCCATGCTGTAGGACTCTACGACAAGTTTGCAGATGATGCTAAGATAGGTGGAGGGGCAGGCAGTGTAGAGGAAGTAAGGACTCTGCAGAAGGACTTGGGCAGGTGAGGAGAGTGGGCAGAGAAGTGGCAGATGAAATTCAGTATAGCAAAGTGCAGGGTTATGCGTTTTGGTAGTAAGAACAAAGAAGTAGATTATTTTCTAAAAGGAGACAGAATCCAGAAATCGGAGGTGCAAAGGGTTTTGGGAGTGCTGGTGCAGGATTTCCAAAAGGTTAATTTGCAAGTCGAATCTGTAGTAAGGAAGGCAAATTCAATGCTCGCATTTATATCAAGAGGACTGGAATACAAAAACAGAGATGTAATGCAGAGGCTCTATGAGGTGCTGGTCAGGCCACATTTAGGGTATTGTGAGCAAATTTGGGCCCCATATCTGGGGAAGGATGTGCTGGCTCTGGAGAGGGTCCAGAGGTGGTTTATAAGAATGATCCCAGGAATGAATGGGTTAGCATATGATGAGCGCTTGACAGCACTGGGCCTCTACTCGCTGGAGATCACAAGGTTGAGGTGGGGGAGGGACCTCATTGAAACTTATAGCATAGTTAGAGTGGATGTGGAAAGGATGTTTCCACTGGTGGGGGAGTCTAGGACCAGAGGTCACAGCCTCAGAATTAAAGGGCGTTCTTTTAGAAAGGAGGTGAGGAGGAACTTCTTTAGTCAGATGGTAGTTAATCTGTGGAACTCATTGCCACAGAAGGCAATGGAGGCCAAGTCAGTGGATATTTTTAAGCCAGAGATAGACAAATGCTTGATTAGAACGGATGTCAAGGGTTATGGGGAGAAGGCAGGAAAATTGGATTAGGAGACAGAGATCAGCCATGATTGAATGGTGGGGTAGACTCGATGGGCCGAATGGCCTAATTCTACTCCTACAACTTGTGAACTTGTGAGTATCCAATATCTCCTAGCAACCTCTTTGAATCTTTATTTGGTAAGAATAGGAAGGCAGAGTATTATCTGAATGGTGTCAAGTTAGGAAGAGGGGACGTACAACGAGATCTGGGTGTCCTAGTGCATCAGTCACTGAAAGGAAGCATGCAGGTACAGCAGGCAGTGAAGAAAGCCAATGGAATGTTGGCCTTCATAACAAGAGGAGTTGAGTATAGGAGCAAAGAGGTCCTTCTGCAGTTGTACAGGCCGCAGTGAGACCGCACCTGGAGTACTGTGTGCAGTTTTGGTCTCCAAATTTGAGGAAGGATATTCTTGCTATTGAGGGCGTGCAGCGTAGGTTTACTAGGTTAATTCCCGGAATGGCGGGACTATCATATGTTGAAAGACTGGAGCGACTAGGCTTGTATACACTGGAATTTAGAAGGATGAGAGGAGATCTTATCGAAACGTATAAGATTATTAAGGGGTTGGACATGTTAGAGGCAGGAAACATGTTCCCAATGTTGGGGGAGTCCAGAACAAGGGGCCACAGTTTAAGAATAAGGGGTAGGCCATTTAGAACTGAGATGAGGAAAAACCTTTTCACTCAGAGAGTTGTGAATCTGTGGAATTCTCTGCCTCAGAAGGCAGTGGAGGCCAATTCTCTGAATGCATTCAAGAGAGAGCTGGATAGAGCTCTTAAGGATAGTGGAGTCAGGGGGTATGGGGAGAAGGCAGGAACGGGGTACTGATTGAGAATGATCAGCCATGATCACATTGAATGGCGGTGCTGGCTCGAAGGGCCGAATGGCCTCCTCCTGCACCTATTGTCTATTGTCTAATATATTAAACTTGTGAATTTGTGACTCTACCACTTTCCTGCATTAACTTCCTATTCAGTGATTATCCATTTCCTCAATAGATTTGATAGACTGTGTCTTTGCTTGCACTATGGTCTGATTTCTGCACTATTATGACTACCTGGTATTACTGTTATTAATCTTTATCAATTTTTAAATTATTATATTTTATTTATATATATTGTGTTTTCGGGCTTGTTAAGCTGCAAGTAAGATTTTTATTGTTTCCTTGGGACCATTGGGACAGCATGGTGGTGCTACGGTAGAGCTGCTGCCTTTCAGCGTCAAAGACCCGGGTTCGATCCTGACCTCGGGTGCTGTCCGTGGGAGTTTGTACGTTCTCCCCGTGACCGTGTGGGTTTTCTCCAGAATCTCTGGTTTCCTTCCACGCTCCAAAGATGTACAGGTTTGTAGGTTAATTGGCATTGGTAAAAGTAAATTGTCGGTAGTGTGTAGGATAGTGTTAGTGTACGGGGTGATCGCTGGTCGGCGTGGACCTGATGAGCTGAAGGGCCTGTTTCCATGCTATATCTCTAAAGTAGTCATTGATCTGACTCCTGAGTCATAGAGTGATACAGTGTGAAACGGGCCCTTCGGCCCAACTTTTCCACTCCGTTCAACATGTCCCAGCTACACTAGTCCCACCTGCCTGCGTTTGGTCCATATCCTTCCAAACCTGTCCTATCTATTTACCCGTCTAACTGTTTCTTAAACGTTGGGATAGTCCCAGCCTCAACTACCTGCTCAGGAAGCTTGTTCCATACATCCACCAACCTTTGTGTGAAAAAGTTACCCCTCAGATTCCTATTAAATGTTTTCCCCTTCCACTTGAACCCATGTTGTCTGGTTTTATTACGAAATCAACTTCCAATTATCAGAAGATATCACAAAATGCTACAGTAACTCAGCAGGTCAGGCAGCATCTCGGAGAGAGGGAATAGGTATCAATCTGAAGAAGCGTCTCAACCCGAAACGTCACCCATTCCCTCTCTCCTAGATGCTGCCTGACCCGCTGAGTTACTCCAGCATTTTGTGATACCTTCAATTTGTACCAGCATCTGCAGTTATTTTCCTATCCAATTATGAGAACAACAATCCCGTTCGTCTTTCCCTTCTAAAAGTAATGCATTTTAGAAACATACTCACCCTGAACCTCCTCCCAAAGACGGCGAGAGTCCCCTTTGTCTGCTCCTTCCTCTGCCTCCACTCCACGATGTTAGGATTGTGTTCAGTGGGCAATGAGATGTTACATTTTCCCATTGTAGGATTTGCTGCTCCGGCCAAGAGGTGGGGCTCTGTCTGTAGAGTCAATTCCATCCCACTGGCAAAGTTCACTCGCAAAGAGCCATCGGGGCCAACCCAGTAAGTATTCTGAATGTGCTCTGGAACAGAAAGTTCCTGGCATGATTAGTAATTACATTTCACCGCTGTAGCAGATAGACACAAAATGCTGGAGTAACTCAGCGGGACAGGCAGCATCTCTGGATAGAAGGAATGGGTGACGTTTCAGGTCGAGACCCTTCTTCAGACTGAGCTGAGACTGACCCTTCTTCTGTCTGAAGAAGGGTCTCGACCCGAAACGTCACCCGTTCCTTCTCTCCAGAGATGCTGCCTGACCCGCTGATTTACCCCAGCATTTTGTGTCTATTTTCAGTGTAAATCAGCACCTGCAGTTCCTTCCTACACATTCATTCACTGCTGTAGAAGTTCAGTTTAATTTATTGTCACGTGTACCGAGGTACGGTAAAAAGCCTCTGTTGAGTGTTAGCCAGTGAGAAGACTATGCATGATTCCAATCGAGCCATTACACAATGTACGGATACAGGTATCCAGGGAATAACATTGGACCAAGGTAAAGTCCAGTAAAGTCTGATTAAAGATTGTCCGAGGGTCTCCAATAAGGTAGATAGTAGCTCAGGACTGCTCTGTAGTTGCTGTTAGGGTGGTGCAGTTGCCTGATAACAGCTGGGAAGAAACTGTTTAGTCTAAACTAAACTAAATTTGCATTAATGATTTAGCTTTTGAAATTACAATCACTATTTCTAAACTTGGGGATGATGCCATTGGCAGGGGATAGTCAATATTATGCAGTCTACAACAAATTACAAGATGCTCAGTCATATTTTTCTTGAACAAATTTCCCACAGCTTTCATTGATCAATGCAAAAGTATGCCAATTTAGGCGATGGGCTGGGGTCGACAATACTGAGGAGGATTCCAACAAAAGAAAGGATGATTGAGTAAACTTGCGCGATGGGCAAATATTTGGCTCAAACAGTACTTCAACACAAATAAATAACAGGCCCAACATTTTGTGAGTAAAATTATTAGGTCGGCACAGTGACACAGTGGTAGAGTTGCTGCCTCACAGCGCCAGAGACCCGGGTTTCGATCCTGACTAAAGGGGTCTGTCTCTAAGGAGTTTGTACCTTCTTCCCGTGACCAGTGTGGGTTTTCTCCGAGATCTTCGGTTTCATCCCACACTCCAAAGACAGGTTAATTGGCCTGGTAAAAAATGTAAATTGTCCCTAATGTGTGTGGGATAGTGTTAGTGTGGAGGGATCGCTGGTCGGTGCGGACTCGGTGGGCCGAAGGGCCTCTAAACTAAGCTAAAAACTAAGAAAAATATGAAGGCCACTTGAGAGTCAAGGTGGGGGATATCTATAAATTCATCATCCATTATTTCAGCCACAGGTTAGCAAGATCAAAAAGAAACCTCACAACACCTGAGGTTACTTCAAGACGAATTCAATTGAAAGATATTGAAGGTACTTTAAACCCACAACAAACCTTGCATTCACCACAGAGCATATCATTTGAGGCATCAGTTTATGAAAAATATATAAATGTAGAATATATAAAAGTAATGGAAAGGCTTCGGAGAAGATTGTCAATAATGATACAAAAAAATGTAATCAGGAAAGGAAACTGGGCCTCTGTTCTCTTGAGAGAAGTTGCCTGAGGAATGACTTAATAGAGGTCTTTAAAATGGCATAAGATTTTGATGGAATGGGTACAAGGAGAATATATCCACTTCGGGAAAGAACCTAACCAAAGGCCATCAATATAAACTAATCACCAGGAAGGGAAAGTGCCTCAAGACTGATCAGAATGTGGAAGTCAACACCATTTGGAGTGGTTGAGGAAACTGGTAGATTCATTAAAGAGGAAACTGGTCAAACACACGAGGAGAAAGGAAATGGAGCACCATGTTAATAGGCTTCGACGAGGAAGTGACAGCTTAGAAATTCACGACTCCAGACAGTCAGAGGTGGCCCGGAAAGACAAAAAGTCCCTACAATTCCTTATTTCCACATTCCAATGTGACCCATTGTTTAGGAAGGAACTGTAGACTGGAGTAACAAAAAAAATACTGGAGTAACTCAACGGGTCAGGCAGCATCTCTGGAGAGAAGGAATGGGTGACGTTGTTTAGTTTAGTTTAGTTCAGAGATACAGCACGGAAACAGGCCCTTCGGTCCACTGAGTCTGCACCAACCAACGATCCCCACACATTAACACTATCCTACACTAAGGCCAATTTTTACAGTTATACCTAGCCAATCAACCTACAACCCTGTACGTCTTTGGAGTGTGGGAGGAAACCAAAGTTCTCGGAGAGAACCCACGCAAGTCACGGGGAGAACGTACATACTCCGTACAGACAAGCACTCACAGCCAGGATCGTACCCGGGTCTCTGGCGCTGAAAGAGACAGCAACTCTACTGCTGCGCCACCGTGGAAGAAATGGAATGACCCTTAAATAGCTGCTTGACTCCTGCAATGTGAATAAACCTAACTTGTGTTACTTATATGATCTCATTGAGAACAAGAGGACCCAGGTGAGGGGGGAAGAATTTAATAGGATCCTGAGGGGTAACTTTTTCGCGCAAAGAGTGGTCGGTGTATGGGACGAGATAGTTGAGGCAGGTACTATCGCAACGTTTAAGAAACACTTAGGCAGGTACATGGATAGGATACATTTAGAGGGAAATGGGCCAAATGCAGGCAGTTGTAGATGGGACATGTTGGTGGATGGGGACAAGTTGGGTGGGATCTAGTGTAGATGGGACATGTTGGTGGGTGGGGACAAGTGGGGACATCTAGTGTATATGGGACATGTTGGTGGGTGGGAACAAGTTGGGCCGAAGGGCCTGTTTCCACTCTGTAAGACTCTATGACAAAAAACCTTACTGATTGTGAATGATCAGCCATGATCACATTGTACGGCGGTGCTGGCTCGAAGGGCCGAATGGCCTACTCCTGCACCTATTGTCTATTGACCCTTCTTCAGACCCGAAACGTCACCTATTCCTTTTCTCCAGAGGTGCTGTCTGACCCGCTGAGTTACTCCAGATTTTTGTGTCTATCTTCAGACCTGTACCAATCTACTGTCCAAATAAAACTCGTTGACTCTATAACTATTGGAGAACAACATTTGGACGATCAAAGAGAAGCATGTCAGAAGGTTTTGCAAAAATCTTAATTAAACCTCACAGAAACCTGGTCTCAGTCAGTCTGCTGCTAATTGAACCAACGAGAACGATACTTTTAAAACCTCAGCAATGTTTCCAGCAGTTCCACTTCAGCCTTTCTAATTTGGCGTACTGCTTGCCTTAACCTGGGACAATTTAAATGCACATTTTAAATTGACTGATTGTCAGTAGATTGATTGATGAACAGACAGTTCTGCGGAATAATCTCCTACAGTCGCTCTCCAGAAGGTAGAATAGGTGTGACGATTGATAGGAATGACAGAGTTCTATTTTATTTGTGACACGCTATCCATCCATTGAGAGTATTGAGATGGAGAAAGATGAGCATAGAAACATAGAAATACATAGGAAAAATAGGTGCAGGAGTAGGACATTCAGCCCTTCGAGCCAGCACTGCCATTCAATATGATCATGGCTGAGTAGTGATTAGTACCCCGTTCCTGCTTTTTTCCCCATATCCTGTGATTCCTTTAGCCCTAAGAGGGGGCTCATGTTGTCGAGCTCCCCGTGGTGAGCCCTGTCAACTGGTCAGGCCAACGACAACAAACAGAGACAGCAGAAGCAGAAGCAGCTTCATAACTTCTGCTGCCTCAAACGCAAGAAGAAGCCCTAAGAGCTAAATCTAACTCTCTCTTGAAAACATCAAGCGCCCTGCACAATGAGAGATAGACAATAGACAATAGGTGCAGGAGGAGGCCATTCGGCCCTTCGAGCCAGCACCGCCATTCAATGTGATCATGGCTGATCATTCTCAATCAGAACCCCGTTCCTGCCTTCTCCCCATACCCCCTGACTCCGCTATCCTTAAGAGCTCCATCTAGCTCTCTCTTGAATGTATTCAGAGAATTGGCCTCCACTGCCCTCTGAGGCAGAGAATTCCACAGATTCACAACTCTCTGACTAAAAAAGTTTTTCCTCATCTCTGTTCTAAATGGCCTGCCCCTTATTCTTAAACTGTGGCCCCTGGTTCTGGACTCCCCCAACATTGGGAACATGTTTCCTGCCTCTAACATGTCCAACCCCTTAATAATCTTATACGTTTCGATAAGATCTCCTCTCATCCTTCTAAATTCCAGTGTATACAAGCCTAGTCGCTCCAGTCTTTCAACATATGACAGTCCCGCCATTCCGGGAATTAACCTAGTAAACCTACGCTGCACGCCCTCAATAACTAGAATATCCTTCCTCAAATTTGGAGACGATGGTTACCTTAGAAAAGTTTGTTTAGGAGGGAATTGCAGATCCTGGTTTAAACCGAAGATAGACACAAAAAGCTGGAGTAACTGTGGGTCAGACAGCACCGCTGGAGAAAAGGAATAGGTGACGCTTCAGTCCTGAAGAAGGGCCTCGACCCGAGACGTCACCTATCCCTTTTCTCCAGAGACTTTAGAAAAGTTGTTGACGATGAGACAAGAATTGAAAGGCTGGAGCGATTGGGCTTGTATACACTGGAATTTAGAAGGATGAGGGGGGATCTTATTGAAACATATAAGATAATTAGGGGATTGGACACATTAGAGGCAGGAAACATGTTCCCAATGTTGGGGGAGTCCAGAACAAGGGGCCACAGTTTAAGAATAAGGGGTAGGCCATTTAGAACGGAGATGAGGAAGAACTTTTTCAGTCAGAGAGTGGTGAAAGTGTGGAATTCTCTGCCTCAGAAGGCAGTGGAGGCCAGTTCGTTGGATGCTTTCAAGAGAGAGCTGGATAGAGCTCTTAAGGATAGCGGAGTGAGGGGGTATGGGGAGAAGGCAGGAACGGGGTACTGATTGAGAGTGATCAGCCATGATCGCATTGAATGGCGGTGCTGGCTCGAAGGGCTGAATGGCCTACACCTGCACCTATTGTCTATTGTCTATTGTCTATTGAAACTTCAAATTGGTGCCTGGTGTAATTTCTGGTTGTTAGAATTATGAAATGTTTACGGGGGAAGTTAAAGAAACGAATTACTCGGCATTTCATTAGGCAAAGATAATGTTTCATCCTATCGATATAAATGGTGAATATCAAGTCACAGCACAGTGTTGATAGCAAAACACAAAGTGCTGGAGTAACTCGGCAGGTCAGGCAGCATTGGTCTCCACCTAATGGATAGGTCATGTTTCGGCTCAGGTGTCCTCTTCTGAAGTCTGAGAAGGGTCCCGACCCGGAACATCACCTCTCCATGTTCTCCAGAGATGTTACCTGACCTGCAGAGTTACTCCAGCACTTCGTGTCCTTTCGAGAAAGTTATTTCTGTTCCTTACACTGCAAAGTCAGACTCTGAAATGTGCTCACACTTCAATTAGAAATAGTTTCATGAGCTGAAATGTGCGCACGGGGTTTAATGATGAAATGAGATAAACCTGCAAATGGGAATCCACTTTAAAATCCTACACAAGCATTATAAATTTGCAAACTCAAGAAAAGAATGACGAGGTACATTAGTTAAAAAAACAACATTACTGAAGCTGGAAAACAATATCTTGAGCAAAACACAAAGTGGAGGCACTCAGCTGTTCAGGCAACATCTGTGGAGGGAAGATAGACACAAAATGCTGGAGTAACTCAGCCAGACAGGCAGCATCTCTGGATAGAAGGAATGGGTGACGTTTCAGGTCGAGACCCTTCTTCATTCCATTCCTTCTATCCAGAGATGCTGCCTGTCCCGCTGAGTTACTCCAGCATTTTGGGTCTATCGTCAGTTTAAACCAGCATCTGCAATTCCTTCCTTCAACATCTGTGGAGGGAATCCATGCTCTCCAGAGATGCTGCATGATCTGCTGAATTACTCCAGCATTTGGTGTCCTTTTGTGTATTAACCAGCATCTGCAATTCTTTGTTTCTACATTCTAAGAATTGTCTTGAGTTGATTTCAAAGTTCAATTCAAATTGTACTTCACCACTTGAAATTCCAATTTTTGGCTCACCAAATTTAGTTAAGTTTTAATTCATAGTTTTTTGTTTTAGTTTTAACTTAGTTTATTGTCACGTGTGCCGAGGTGCAGTGAAAAGCTTCTGTTGCGTGCTAACTAGTCAGCGGAAAAACTGTACATGATTACATGTCCACAGTGTACAGATACACAGTATATGATCACGAGGGGAATAGATCGGGGTAAATGCACAGAGTCTCTAGGGGAATCGAGGGCCAGAGGACATTGGTTTAAGGTGAAAGGTTTAATAGGAATCTGAGGGGTAACTTTTTCACACAAAGGGTGGTGGGTGTATGGAATGAGCTGCAGAAGGAGGTAGTTGAGGCTGGGACTAACGCAAGGTTTAAGAAACAAGATAGGCAAGTGCATGGAAAGGACAGGTTTGGAGGAAAGCCCAGGCAGGTGGGACTAGTGCAGATGGGGACATGTTGGCCAGTGAGGGCAAGTTGGGCTGAAGAGCTTGTTTCCACACTGTATCACTCTATGATATGATACAAGTTAGCAATCAAATACAAAGTTGAAACAAACAAAAAAGAAACCAAATGTAATACATTTGCAGATAGGATTTAGGAGGCAATGAAAATGGTCTGTGTATACCTTGCCTGAATGTATAAGCTGCATTGGTGGCTGAGAAGTTGGTTGTAACAGCAAAGTTCTCTTTGTTCGATAGGTTTGCCTCCACTTGTACGGATTTGTCCACCTCGCTGTAGAAAGTACTGACCTGTCCAGTCGGAAACGTCACATTTGTCAGGTGGCCATCACTGTCATACCTGAGTAAAATAATACAAAGGTGTTAACGAAATAAATTAGATCAATAACGTATGTTGGCGCCGTACAAAGTCACCTTGTTAGAGAGAGTTCTCTGCCAGGGAAGAAAGGATTAAATATTAGAACATAGAACAGTACAGCCCAGCAACAGGCCCTTCGGCCCACAATGTCTATGCCGAACATAATGCCAAGACCATCTATATACTAAAACTCTCGTTTGTTTGTTCCTGAATTACAGCCAAAACGGTACATGGTAGCGCGGCGATTTTAGGCCCACCTGGCTCACCGTCATCGCTTTGATGCTAATGGAAGAAGTTTCATTGAAATCAGTGTTATATTTGAAAAGTTATTCACATTTTAAAGTTCAAATCTATCTCCTAGAGAGGGAGGGGGGAGCAAGGAGGGTGGGGGGAGGGAGGATAAGGGGGTTGAGGGTGGTGGAGTGGGGGGAGGGGGTGGGGGGGGGTGGAGGAAGGGAGGGAGGGGAGGGGGGTGGAGGAGGATGGAGTGGGGGGGGGGGAGGGGAGGGGGATGGGGGGAGGAGAGGGTGTTGCACCAATGCAGGAGAGGTTTGGGCGCAACGGGTCATCGTTAACCCCTCCCTTTTGGATTAAAAAGGGTTGTCTTCTATTAACTGACCATTGTCAAGCATCGTCACACGTCTAAACTGAATTGCATTCTATTATAATGAGATGACAAGCATTGGACTAGTGTGCCCTTTCTCCAGGGACTCAGGTGAAATCAGGTTGGATAATGTCATTCTTGGTTGCCTACCACTGAGGAATAAAGGTTAGGCCTTAAACAGGAAATATCAGCGGATGACGCTGAAGAACTTTTTTGACATCATTGTCAAGTCAAGTCAACTTTATTTGTCACATACATATACAAGATGTGCAGTGAAATGAAAGTGGCAACACCTGCGGATTGTGCTAAAACTACAAAACAGAATAGAAAAACCTTTAACACAAAAAATAAATAAATATAGTAAATTAGTCCCTGGTGATATAAGAGTTAACAGTCCTGATGGCCTGTGGGAAGAAACTCCGTCTCATCCCCTCTATTTTCACAGCGTGACAGCGGAGGCATTTGCCTGACCGTAGCAGCTGGAACAGTCCGTTGCTGGGGTGGTAGGTGTCCCCCATAATGTTGCTGGCTCTGGATCTGCACCTCCTGATGTATAGGTCCTGCAGGGGGGCGAGTGTAGTTCCCATAGTGAGTTCAGCCGAACGCACTACTCTCCGCAGAGCCTTCCTGTCCTGGGCAGAGCTGTTCCCAAACCAGATTGAGATGTTGCCGGACAAGATGCTTTCTACAGCCCCAGAGTAGAAGCACTGAAGGATCCTCAGAGAGACTCTGAATTTCCTCAGCTGACTGAGGTGGTAAAGGCGCTGCCTTGCCTTACTCACCAGTGCGGCAATGTGTGTTGTCCATGTCAGATCCTCTGTGATGTGGACATTGAAACCGTAGCATCAATTTAGTTTAGTTTTAGACACAGCCCATCGGACGCCCAAGTCCGCACCGACCAGCGATCCCCGCGCACTAACACTATCCTACACACACTAGGGACAATTTACAATTATACCAAGCTAACTAGCCTACAAACCTGTACGTCTTTGGAATGTGGGAGTTATTGGGGACTTCCTAAGCCTTCTAAGGAAGTCGGGGTGTTGGTGCACTTTCTTGGTCGTTGCTTCAATATGGGTGGTCCAGGAAAAGTTGTTGGTGATATTGACTCCTAAAGCTTTCAACTATCTCTACTTCGGTGCCGTCAGTGTATTCCGTCAGGGCACGTGTACCGCTTTGCTTCCTGAAATCGATCACTATCTCCTTTGTCTTGCTAACATTGAGAGAAAGGTTGTTGCTTAGAGATACAATGCGAAAAACAGACCCTTCGGACCACCGAGTCTGTGCCAACCAGCGATCCCCACGCACTAGTACTATCCTACGTACACCAGGGACTATTTACAATTATACCAAGCCAATTAACCTACAAACCTGCATGTCTTTGGAGTGTGGGACGACACTGGAGAAAACCCACGCGGGTCACGGGCAGAACGTATAAACTCCGTACAGATTGCACCCGTAGTCAGGATCGAACCCGGGTCTCTGAAGCTGTGAGGCAGCAACCTTACCACTGCATGGATTCGACTTAACCGTCTTGGCAAAGGTAAACATTTGAAATCCACCCCCTCTCTTAGAAATGCAGGAGCTATTTTACAACCATTTTTCTTTAAGTGCACAGAGATGTAATGCTGAGGCTCTACAAGACGTCGGTCAGGCCACATTTAGAGCATTGTGAGCAAATTTGGGCCCCATATCCGAGGAAGGATGTGTTAGCTGCGGAAAGGGTCCAGAGGAGGTTTACACAAATGATTCCAAGAATGAGTGGGTTAGTGTATGATGAGCGTTTGACAGCACTGGGCTTCCACTCCCTGGAGTTTAGAAGGTTGAGGGGGGACCTCATTGAAACTTACAGAATAATGAAAGGCATAGATAGAGTGGATGTGGAAAGGATGTTTCCACTGGTGGCAGAGACTAGGACCAGAGGTCACAGCCTCAGAATTAAAAGGCGCTCTTTTAGAAAGGAGGTGAGGAGGAACTTCTTTAGTCAGAGGGTAGTTAATCTGTGGAATTCGTTGCCACAGAGGGCTGTGGAGGTCAAATCAGTGGATATTTTTAAGGCAGAGATAGACAAATTCTTGATTAGAACAGGTGTGAAGGGTTATGGGGAGAAGGCAGGAAAATGGGATTAGGAGGCAGAGATCAGCCATGACTGAATGCGGAGTGGACTCGATGGGCCGAATGGCCTAATTCTACTCCTACAACTTGTGAACTTGTTTTATTTTAGTCTTATTTTCCCATTTGTTTGTTTGTTAGACCATAGCCAATGACCATTCAAGTTAGCCGACTATGCAGTATTGAACACAGTCACTTCAGAGTGTTTTGGGATAACTTGATCCAGGCAGCCAGCTATTGTTCAATCTATTCAAGCGAGTCCAACGTGTGTGCATTTGCCAAGAAGATCTGGAGAAGTAAGCAAGAGTCCTTGTCAAGGTTCACTTTGAGTAGCTGCCTAACAGAGGACTCTGATCCTCTTCCAACCACAACTACTGTATCTGCTGTTCCAGATGTGGACTCCTGAATATCGGCGAGACCAAGCGCAGGCTCGCCGATCGTTTCGCTGAACACCTCCGCTCAGTCCACCTAGACCTACCTGATCTCCCGGTTGCCAAACACTTTAACTCCCCCTCCCATTCCCACACTGACCTTTCTGGCCTGGCCCTCCTCCATTGTTAGAGTGAGGCCCAGCGCAAATCGGAGGAACAACACCTCATATTTTGCTTGGGCAGCTTACACCCCAGCGGTAGGAGTTTTGATTTCTCTAACTTCAAGTAACCCTTGCTTTCCCCTTCTCTCCGTCCCTCCCTCACCCTTGTTCTCCGACTAGTTTCATTGCCTTCCGATTAATTTTGCAGATTGTATGCCTCCTTTTCACATTCCCTTCAGCTAACAATGAACTAGTCTACATTTCCTTAGCAGCATCTGCTTTGATCTGTCATTTTCACACCTTACCCCTCCATATCTCTAGCCTCCCTCTCCCCTGAGTCAGTCTGAAGAAGGGTCTTGACCCGAAACGTCGCCCATTCCTTCGCTCTAGAGTTGCTGCCTGTCCCGCTGAGTTACTCTAGCATTTTGTGTCTATCTTCGGTTTAAACCAGCACCTACACATTATGGGCCCAAGGGCCTGTCCCTGTGCTGTCCTGATCCATGTTCTATGTTCTTCCTTGGAAAGCACTGGGCTGTGGATAATCCTACCAAAGATTCACCTCAATTCCCAAAGAGGATAGCAGGAGGCACTCTGCCAGAGCTGTCACTGTCCTTGTGATGTCCTTGCACTAATGAGGCATCCCAGGACAACACCCGAAGAAAGTAAGGGAATAGAGATAAAAATCAGAATGGTGAATGACACACAGGGGAACTTGAAACTGATGATGTTGTCACGATGCTGTTATCCTTGTTATCCTTATCCTCTCAATGGAAGTGAGAGCAGGGAAGAAGATGCTGATGTAGTAATTTTGGTGAGCTGCTGGTCAGGCCTGTACCCTGAAGGATTCACTTATTATGTGTAGGCCCGACTCATTATGCAGGGGATGAATATTTCATATCACGTAAGGGCTGCACGGTGGCGCAGCGGTAGAGTTGCTGCCCGACAGCGGTAGTAGCGCCGGAGACCCGGATTCGATCCCGACTACGGGCGCCGTCTGTACGGAGTTTGTACGTTCTCCCCGTGACCTGCATGGGTTTTCTCCGAGATCTTCGGTTTCCTCCCACACTCCGAAGACGTACAGGTTTGTAGGTTAATTGGCTTGTTAAATGTAAAACTTGTCCTGAATGTGTGCGGATGGTGTTAGTATGTGGGGATCGCTGGTCGGCACGGACCAGGTGGGCCTGTTTCCACGCTGTATCTATAAACTAAACTAAACTGAAAGCATTTGCCAAACAAATTGAACTATCGTGGATGGTATCATTGCCACTGGCTATGTTCAGGTGGGTGATAAATATTCCACAGATCAGGAGACATGAGGAATTGCAGATGGCTGGAATCTTCAGCAAACACACAATGAGCTGTGGAGTAGCTTAGCGGGTCAGGCAGCATCTGTGGAGGGAATAGGTAGTTGATGTTTTGGTTCGGGACCCTTCATCATAAAGGTATGTCTATTCCTTATGCCCCACAAGGATAGAAACAACGAAACATAGAAAATAGATGCCGGAGTAGGCCATTCGGCCCTTCGAGCCAGCACCGCCCTTTAATATGATTAAGGCTGATCATCCAAAATCAGTACCCCGTTCCTGCTTTCTCCCCATGTCCCTTGATTCCGTTAGCCCTAAGACCTATAACTAACTCTCTCTTGAAAACATCCAGTGAATTGGCCTCCACTGCCTTCTGTGGCAGAAAATTCCACAGATTCACAACTCTCTGGGTGAAAACGTTTTTTCTCATCTCAGTCCTAAATGGCCTACCCCTTATTCTTAAACTGTGTGTATCCTGGTTCTGGACTCCTCCAACATCGGGAAAATATTTCCTGCATCTAGCCTGTCCAATCCCTTAAGAATTCTATATGGAGAGCCTACCACACCCTTCCAATCATAGTCATAGAATGACGTGGTGTAGAAACAGGCCCTTCGGCCCAACTTGCCCACACCGCCCAACAATGTCCCCTATGTCCCATCTACACTTGTCCCATCTTCCCACGTTTGGCCCATATCCCCCTAAACCTATCCCATCCACATACCTGTCCACATGTATCTTAAACATAGCAGTAGTACATGCCTCAACTACCTCCTCCTGCAACCTGTTCGAAAGCTCAATCATTGTAGCATGCACACCTTCCTCAGTAGCTGAACAGTTTTAAGGAAAGGTAGAGATGATTTTTGGCATGGCTTCTTTGCCATGCCAGACCTTGTACTTCTTTCTCATCTGGTGAACATGCAATCGGTTTAGTTTAGTTGAGACATAGGGCACGGAAACAGGCCTTTCGGCCCATTGAGTATGTGCCTGCCAGGCAGCACCCCATACACCAGCTCTATCACACACACCAGGGACAATTTACAATCTTCTCCAAAGTCAATGAACCTCCAAACCTGTACGCCATTGGAGTGTGGGAGGAAACCAGAGGCAGAGCACCCGGAGAAAACGCGCGCAGGTCACGGGGAGAACGTACAAACTTCGTACAGACAGCACCCGTGGTCAGGATCAAACCCGGGTCTACTGCTGTGTCATCGTGCCGCGCTTTCTTTAGTTTTGCAAAATTTCTTCTTGCAATGCTGGTCATTTAATATTGAAGGAGAAGCTATTGCATTCCCCCGGGGGGCATGATGATTGCAACCACTGTTTGGGTCAGTAGAGAGCTATCCTGCACTCTGCCTGTGACTGCAGGAGAAAGACGTCTAATCCTTTAATTACATTTTTAATTAACTGTTGAGCCTTCACTGTTATTAACAGCTAGTCTTCAATGTGTATACTATCAGACTTATGATTCAGAACAATGTGGTTTAGTTTAGGGTGGCTACGGTGGCGCAGCGGTAGAGTTGCTGCTTTACAGCGCTTTCAGAGTCCCGGGTTCGATTCCGACTAAGGGGGCTGTCTGTACGGAGTTTGTTCGTTCTCCCCATGACCTGCGTCCCACACTCCAAAGACATACAGGTATGTAGGTTAATTGGCTTAGTATATGTGTAAAAACAAATTGTCCCTAGTGTGTGTAGGATAGTATTAATGTGCGGGGATCGCTGGTCGGTGCGGACTCGGTGGGCCGAAGGGCCTGTTTCCGCGCTGTATCTCTACACTAAACTAAACTTTTAAGTGTGGAAACACGCTCTTCGGCCCACCTAGTCCATACCGACCAACAATCACCTGTACACTAGTTCTATGTTATCCCAGTTCCCCAAACCTACACACTAGGGACGATTTACAGAGGCTGACTAACCTACAAACTCTTACCACTTTGGGATGTGGGAGGAAAACGGAGCACCCGAGAAAAACCCACACCGTCACAGGGAGGATGTACAAACTGTTCAGACAGTGCCTATGGTCAGGATCGAACCTGTGTTTCTGGCATTGTAAGGCAGCAACTCTACCTCTATGCCACTCTGCCCCTCTGGTAGTGGACTTCCCTGGGCATGGCACTCTTGATGGCATTCAGAGAAAAAAATTATTCTGGGCGTCACGAAAACCTTCACTAGCCTTTCTGGCATTGCACAGACTAATTTCTAAACTTGCCTTTTCAAATGTTAATAAGTATGGTAGGAGAGACATTTGGCTTTGCTCAACGGCATCAGTTGAGCATAAGATCATAAAATCATAAGATCCTAAGGTGCAGGAGCGGAACTAGGCCATTCGGTCCATCGAGTCAATTCCACCATATGATCACCATGATCACATTGAATGGCGGTGCTGGCTCGAAGGGCCGAATGGCCTCCTCCTGCACCTATTGTCTATTGTCTATTGTCTATCTACTTTTCCCTTTCAACACCGTTTTCCTGCCTTTTCCCCATAAAGCTTTGATGCTGTTATTAACCAAGGAACATCCTTGGAGTACACTGGACTATCAGCAATTTGTTGTATTCCTCGCCCAACATTCAACATGAGGAACACAGCATTGCTGATATTCTGCCCAATTCACCAGAGTGAATAGAGCTTAATTTCTGCTTTAGTAAATCCAAACATTTCGTGAAGAAAGACACAAAAAGCTGGAGTAACTCAGCGGGACAGGCAGCATCTCTGGAGAGAAGGAATGGGTGAAGTTTCGGGTCGAGACCCTTCTTCGATCCTCGATCCAAAACGTCACCTATTCCTTTTCTCCAGAGATGCTGTCTGGCCCGTTGAGTTACGCAAGCTTTTTGATGTCTTTCTTCTGTTGAAACCAGTCTGCACAATAGGTTCTGCAATGGGCATTCTGGACACCAGAGGGCGCAGTGGACTGTGGTCTCCATTGATTAGAGAACTCCATTGTAAGATATGACAATAGACCGGGAATAATTCTCATTGAAATAAATATCACGATTGAATGTACAATGTGCAACAGGAAATGTCCAATCATGTATTGCAAGAAAAATGAAAGATGGTTGTAAATTAAGCTCCATCCAAAACCACAAGAAATTGCAGAGAATTGTGAACGCAGCCCAGACCATCACACAAACCAACCTCCCTTCCATTGATTCCATTTACACCTCACGCTGCCTCGGCAAGGCCAGCAGTATAGTCAACCCTGGCCACTCAATCGGATCATCTTTAATCAGACTTGACTAGGCTTTATCTTGCACTAAATGTTATTCCTTTCATCCTATATCTGTACTTTGTGGATGGCTTGATTGTAATCATGTCTAGTCTTTCTTTCCGCTGACTGGATAGAGTCATTGAGTGATACAGTGTGGAAACGGGTCCTTCGGCCCAACTTGCCCATACTGGCCAACATGTCCCAGCTACACTAATCCCACCTTCCTGAGTTTGGTCCATATCCCTTCAAACCTGTTCTATCCATGTACCTGCCTAACTGTTTCTTAAACATTGGGATAGTCCCTGCCTCAACTACCTCCTCTGGCAGCTTGTTCCATACACCCACCACCCTTTGTATGAAAAAGTTTCCCCTCAGATTCCTATTAAATCTTTCCCCCTTCACCTTAAACCTATGTCCTCTGGTCCCCAATTCACCTACTCTAAGCAAGACTCTGTGCATCTACTCAATCTATTCCTCTCATGATTTTATACACCTCTATGAGATTACATTACCCCCTCATTCTCCTGCGCTCCAGGGAAAAGAATTCCAGCCGACTCAACCTCTCCCTATTGCTCGGACCATCTAGACCTGGCAACATCCTTTTAAATCTTCTCTGTACCCTTTCTAGCTTGATAACATCTTTCCTACTGTATAACACGGTGCCCAGAACTGAACACACAGTACTGATAGCACACAACAAGATGTTGAGCGAAGCGATCGCCGAGCCTGCGTTTGGTTTCGCCGATGTAAATAAGTTGACATCTGGAGCAGCGGATGCAATAGATGAGGTTGGAGGAGGTGCAGGTGAACCTCTGTCTCACCTGGAAAGACTGTTTGGGTCCTTGGATGGAGTTGAGGGGGGAGGTAAAGGGACAGGTGTTGCATCTCCTGCGGTTGCAGGGGAAAGTGCCCGGGGATGGGGTGGTTTGGGTGGGAAGGGACAAGTGGACCAGGGAGTTACGGAGGGAACGGTCTCTGCGGAACGCAGAGAGGGGAGGGGATGGGAAGATATGGCCAGTGGTGGGGTCCCATTGTAGGTGACGGAAATGTTGGTGGATGATATGTTGGATCCGCTGGCTGGTGGGGTGGAAGGTGAGAACGAGGGGGATTCTGTCCTTGTTGCGAGTGGGGGGAGGGGGAGCAAGAGCGGAGCTGCGGGATGTAGAAGAGACCCTAGTGAGAGCCTCATCTATAATGGAGGAGTGGAAGCCCCGTTTCCTGAGGTACAAGCCAGTTTCCTATGGTGGAAATGTCAAAGAGGGCACAGCTTAAAGATGAAAGGGCAAAGTTTAAAGGAGATGTATGGAGTGAGTTTTTTCCCCAACAATACAGGATACAATTCTCACCTTCCACCCCACCAGCCAGCGGATAAGGAGAAATTTCTTTAGTCAGAGGTGAATCGGTGGAATTCTTTGCCACAGAAGGCTGTGGAGGCCAAGTCAGTGGATATTTTTAAGGCAGAGATAGATAGATTCTTGATTGGTGGATGCCTGTAATGTGCTGCAAAAGTTGTGTTGGAGGCTGACACAACAGTGGCATCGAAGAGGATTTTAGATGGGCACATGGTAGTGTAAAGTATGGATATGGATCATTCTTTGACTCTGTTGACGCTGAGGCTCTATAAGATGCTTGTAAAGCCACATTTGGAATATCGTGAGTAGTTTTGGGCACAATATCTGAGGAAGGGTGTGTTGGCTCTGGAGAGGGTCCAGAGGAGGTTTACAAGAATGATCCCAGGAACGAGTAGGTTAAACAATGATGAGCGTTTGTCGGCACTGGGCCTGTACTTGCTGGAGTTTAGAAGAATGAGGGGGGACTTTATTGAAACATACAGAATAGTGAAAGGCTTGGATAGAGTGGATGTGGAGAGGATGTTTCCACTGGTGGAAGAGCCTAGAACTAGAGGTCATAGCCTCAGAATTAAAGGTTGTTTTAGGAAGGAGATAAGGAGACATTTCTTTAGTCAGAGGTGAATCGGTGGAATTCTTTGCCACAGAAGGCTGTGGAGGCCAAGTCAGTCGATATTTTTAAGGCAGAGATAGATAGATTCTTGATTGGTACAGGTATCAGAGGTTATGGGGAGAAGGCAGGAGAATAGGGTTAGGAGGGAGAGATAGATCAGCCATGATTGAATGGTGGAGTAGACTCGATGGGCCAAATGGCCTAATTCTACTCCTATCCCTTTTGACCTTATGACCTTGTGAGTACGTGGATGAGATTGGTTTATCCTGACATCCTGTTCAGCATAGGCATTGTGGGCTGAAGGGCCTTTTCCTGTACTGTACAGACCACTGCTTTCTCCCCCACTCTCCCACCATTTTCCTCAAAAGTTGCCTTAATCTACACACCTGTACGTCTTTGAAGTGTGGGAGGAAACCGAAGATCTCAGAGAAAACCCCGCAGGTCATAGGGAGAACGTACAAACTCCGTACAGACAACACCCGTAGTCGGGATCAAACCCGGGTCTCCGGCGCTGCCCCCTTGCCACCCTTGGCACAGGAGTGGAGTAAAATGTTGTAAACACTACGTTACATTGAATGTATGTACAGCCTCTGAGAACGTCAGAAGAATTTTTTTGCCCAGTACCTGTTTTGTATATATTTTTTACTCTGTATACATTTTATTTTGATAAAACAAAATTCTCCCATGCCGACCAAACATGCCCCACGTACACTCGTCACACCTGCCGGCTTTAGAGCCCTTATTCCTCTAAACCTCTCCTATCCATGTACCTGTACAATTTTAAAAGCTGTTGTAGTACCTGCCTCCACTACCTCCTCTGGCAGCTCGTTCCATATGACCATCACACAATCATTATTTTAATCTGACTTTTGGGGCTTGTTTAGCCATTTGTGATGCTTTATTAGTTTAGTTCAAAAACACAGTGTGGAAACAGGCCCTTCAAGTCAAGTCCGTGCTGACCAACGATATCCTGTACACTAGTTCTATCTTGCACACTATTTTACAGAAGCCAATTAACCTCCAAACCTGTAGGTGTGTAGGATGAAACTGGAGCACCTGGAAAAAACCCACGCAGGTCACAGGGAGAACGTACGAACTCCATAGAGAGAGCACCCGCAGTCAGGATCGAACCTGGGTCTCTGACGCTGTAAGGCAGCAACTCTACCGCTGCGCCATCGTGCCGATAAAAATGATGAAAAGACGTGAAGATAACCATGGAGCAGAAATAAGTAAGAACTGGGCTCACCATGTTCTTAATGCACGTAGTTAAAAGGATGAGTAAAAGGGGAAAGATAGACACTGGAGTAACTCAGAGGGTCAGGCAGCACCCCTGGAGAACATGGATAGGCACAAAGTGCTGGAGTAACTCAGCGGGTCAGGCAGCATCCCTGGAGAACATGGAGAGGTGACGTTTCGGGTCGGAACCCTTCGACAGATGGACTGATTAGAATAACGAATTGAGTGAAAGGGGAAGATTTATGTTCTGATTTTAAAGGAAGGGCTACAATTTGCTTTTGAGATTGTGCGAGATCAACTGTTGAGTGCTGGCTGGCTGATAGCCGTGAGTTTGAATGGAGATGTAGCAGACGTTGACAGTGCCTGGGCATGAATGACAGGTTATGAGATAGTCTAGCAGCCCCCAGCACAAGCCGCCTGGCTCCGATGATTGAAGGACATGCACACGCGTGGTTTGGTGTCAACTGATGGATCGCCCTGAGCACAAATGGCCAGCTGCCAGAGATTTGACAGCACCAGCGCTAAAATGCTATCAACCCCAAGGGGGCGACGTATGATAGCCCCCAAAATGGGTGAGGGGTTTTGGTGCATGATTAACGCAATTGACTGATTGCAATTCAGGCAGCAAGACAACCTGATGCTGCTTACTCATTGATGGCATTGAAGACTTTGTTGTTTTTTTGCTCTGGTATTGGGGTTATTGATTAATTGATCTTTTTGTTTGTTTGGGTAGTGTGGATGTGGAGAGGATGTTTTCACTAGTGGGAGTGTCAAGGACCAGCGGTAAAATTGTCAGTTGTCAATAGACAATAGGTGCAGGAGGAGGCCATTCGGCCCTTCGAGCCAGCACCGCCATTCAATGTGATCTTGGCCGATCATTCTCAATCAGTACCCCGTTCCTGCCTTCTCCCCATACCCCCTGACTCCGCTATCCTTAAGAGCTCTATCTAACTCTCTCTTGAATGCATTCAGAGAATTGGCCTCCACTGCCTTCTGAGGCAGAGAATTCCACAGATTCACAACTCTCTGACTGAAAAAGTTTTTCCTCATCTCAATTCTGAATGGCCTACCCCGTATTCTTAAACTGTGGCCCCTTGTTCTGGACTCCCCCAACATTGGGAACATGTTTCCTGCCTCTAACGTGTCCAACCCCTTAATAATCTTATACATTTCGATAAGATCTCCTCTCATCCTTCTAAATTCCAGTGTATACAAGCCTAGTCGCTCCAGTCTTTCAACATATGACAGTCCCGCCATTCCGGGAATTAACCTAGTAAACCTACGCTGCACGCCCTCAATAGCAAGTGTGTAGGATAGTGTTAGCTTACGGGGTGATCGCTGGTCCCCGAAGGCCCTGTTTCTGCGCTGTATCTCTAAAGTCTAAAGTAAACATGGACAGGTGACGTTTTGGGTCGGGAGTCTGAATGAGAGTCCCAACCTGAGATGTCACCTCTCCGTGTTCTCCATGGATGCTGCCTGACCCAACGAGTTATTCCAGCATTTTGTGTCTTTCCTTGGTAAACCAGCATCTGCAGTTCCTTGCTTGTTCCCTCACCTTCCAAACTAGGTTCAAAATTAACCCTCGTCGGTCAATGATAATATTTTATAATTTAACTGATTGTACTTTAGTGTTTAACATTGCTCACCATATTAAGTACATTTAATAAACCAAAATCAATAATGTAAGTAGCATTATTATCAGCTTACTCGTAAACTGTTGTCCATCCATTTTCATTGTTCTTTGTTGCCAACAGGCCGGTGTTGCCATGGTAGGTGAGCATGGCCAGGTCATTGCCGTAGGTGGATACCCTTTTCAAGGCTCCGTTGTTGCTGATAGTCAACCAGTACACTTGCCCCCCAGGCACCACGAGCCAGAGGGGTGCCCCGTTGGCATCACGGCGGATGTGGAGGGAGTTGCCGTTGTTGCCGGAGATGGTGCTGACGTCTCCGTTGTTGTTGTAGCTGAAGTTGTAGATGTAATCGCCCGTTATCAGGTTCAAGGTGTTCAGGTGAGTCCCGTTGACATTGAAGAGGTACAGCTCCTGGTCGGCGGGCGAGGCCACCTCGTACAGGTTGGAGCGGCTGTAGCGGGGTTTATTCCGGGTCACTGCACGGATACGGATGTTGGCAAGGTCCGCTATGTACAGGGTTCCGTCCGGAGATACAGCCAGGGAGGTCGGTGTCTTCAGTTTGCCATCCTTGGCATAGCCACCATCACCTGGAACAAAGGGGATACGGCTTCATTAATAACATGTGCAGGACCTACACAGTGAGTGGTAGGACTCTGGGGAGTTTTATACAGAGATACAGCGTGGAAACAGGCCCTTTGGCCCACCGGGTCCACACCGACCAGCAATGCCCGCATATTAACGCACTATCTAACGCACACTTGGGACAATTTACATTTATACCAAGCCAATTCACCTACAAACCTTCACGTCTTTGGAGTGTGGGAGGAAACTGAAGATCTCGGAGTAAACCCGGGGCGGTCACGGGGAGAATGTACAAGGCAGCACCCATAGTCGGCATTGAACCCGGGTCTCTGGTGCTGAAAGTGCTGTAAGGCAGCAACTATACTGATGCGCCACCATGTTGTAGAGCAGAGGGATCTAGGAGTGCAGGCGCATGGTTCCTTGAAGGTGGAGTCACAGGTAGATAGGATTGTCAAAAAGGCTTTTGGCACATTGGCCTTCATCAGTCAAAGTATTGAGTATAGAATTGTGGAGGTCATGTTGCAGTTATATAAGATGTTGGTGAGGCCGCATTTAGAGTATTGTGTTTAGGTTTAGTCACCTTGTTATAGGAAAGATGTTGTTGAGCTGGAAAGGGTGCAGAGAAGATTTACGAAGATGTTGCCAGGACCCGTGGGCCTAAGCTATAGGGAGAGGTTGGGCAAGCTAGGTCTTTATTCCTTGGAGCGCAGGAGGATGAGGGGTGATCTTATAGAGGTGTATTGATAAGATCATGAGAGGAACAGATAAGGTACGTGCACAGAAGATAGACACAAGATGCTGGAGTAACTCAGCGGGACAGGCAGCATCTCTGGAGAGAAGGAATGGGTGACGTTTCGGGTCGAGACCCTTCTTCATCTGATGGTAAATGCACAGGGCCTTTTACCCAGAGGAGGGGAGTCAGGAATCAGAGGACATGGGTTTAAGGTGAGAGGGGTCCCTGGGTTTTCTGCAAGGTCTTCGGTTTCCTCCCACACTCCAAAGACATACAGGTTTGTAGGTTAATTACCTTGGTATAAATGTAAAATTATTCCTATTGTGCAGTGTTAATGTGTGCCACTGTGTTGCCCTTGATTTGATTCAAAGCTTCCCTCCTTTTATGCCTCCTTTACGAAATTATGATGTAAGAGTTTTATAAATATCATTTTCAGTTTGGGAAAGTGCAGTGCGGTGTGGCGGTGAGTACAAGTGTTTATCACCAGTGGCCAGGTCTCTGCTGAAAGTCTCAGCGGTAAGCAGGTTATCTCTCAGCTTATTGAAATTTTCTGATAAGTCTCAACCAAAACCGATCCGGTTACCATCATAATCCTTGGCTGCAGCTCAACTTTCCCCTGGTGACTCAGGTTCATCTGCTAACTGAACAAAGATCAAGCAAGTCTTCCGGTGAAGTTGGCTTTGTGCCATTCATAGGGTCACCCAAACAGCCCAGTATCTTTTGTATTACATGTTGTTTAGTTTAGAGATAAGGCCCTGTCCCACTTAGGCGATCTTTTTGGCGACTGCCGGCGACTGTCAAAGTCGTAGCGGATCGCCAAACTTTTCTTTCACCCGACGACAATGACCGCGACAATGCCGAGTCAGGTCGAGATTACAGCGACTTCGGAAACATCGGGAAAATTCCCACGCTGTCAATGCTTCTCCGGCGTCCTGATTTTCGCTGAAATCACTGACAAGTCGGTAAGTACTTGAGAGTTTTGAACTATAACACCTTGTATGGGTTAGTTAAAAACCAAGCTTCCCTGTAACAAGGAATAAACTGGATTTACTTCCAGTTTACTAATAGTTGTATTTAATTTTTTTTTTTTTTAAAGTGGTTCAGTGTATTTTTGTGAAAAGTGTGTGGGCATTCTTTGAAAATGTACAGGAGATGCATATCTGGTTTCTGGGTTGCATATCTGGGCTGGGAGCCCACTTTAAATGTAATGGCTGATGGCCATAAACATCGCGAAAATTCCCACACTTACCTGACCGTCAAACTGTCACCTCCAATCTACCTGTCAAATGTCCTGACGGTAAATAAACTGGTTAAACACAAGCATTTTATGGTATTTTGAAATGACTTTATGTATTTTAATATTAGGTGCTTCTAAATGCATCTAAGAGAACCTATCAAAACTGGGGATGGCAGGCGACAGTGCCCGCAATAAGCAACGATACCTGGCGACAAGACAGCTGTCGCCGAGAGATTTCAAGCCATTTGATTTCTCAGCGACGCGCCGAGATCCACTACGATCTTTGGAAGATTCCTCACGATCATGCCCGTGACACCCCGGCGAACTGTCGACGACAGCCTAGTCGCCGGCAGTCACCTTAAAATCGCCTAAGTGGGACAGGACCTTCACAACATGCAAACGGGCCCTTTGGCCCACCGAGTCCCTGCCGACCATCGATCACCCGTTCACAATCCTTCTTTTGTTATCCCACTTTCTCGTCCACTCCCTACCCACGAGGGTCCATTTACAGAGGGCCAATTAACCTACAAACCCACACGTCTTTTTGGATGTGGGAGGGAAACAGAGCACCCGGAGTAGGTGAATCGAGGACCAGGGGACATAACGTAGGTTTAACGTGAAGGGGAAGAGATTGAATAGAAATCTGAGGGGTAACTTTTTCCACACAAAGGGTGGTGGGTGTATGGGGCTAGCTGTCAGAAGAAGTCGTTGAGGCTGGGACTAGCCCAACGTTTGAGAAACAGTTATAGTCAGGTCCATGGATAGGACAGGTTTAGAGGGATATGGGCCAAACGCGGGCTGGTAGGACTAGTGTAGCTGTGACATGTTGGTCAGTGGGGCAAGTTGGGCCAAAGAGCCTGACTATGATTCTATGACCCAGAGAAAACCCTCGAGGCCACAGGGAGAACGTGCAAACTCCACACAGACAGCACCCAAGGTCGGGACGGAACCTGGGTCTCTGACGCTGTAAGGCAGCAGCTCTCAAAAAATGAACAAAGAATCCTTAAGTTTGCAAAATAAATCTTCTATATTTCAATAGACCAGGTTTTGCCATCAGCAGTAAGATAACTGTGCTGATACTGATCACAGGACTAAGTTTCCCTTCATCTTATTGCCCCCATCTATCTTGTCTCCCGCTGCCTGAGAACTTGCTGAATGAAGCCAACTCCAAACTCAGTAGATGGATTTTGCTGTACGGCAAGAACTTTAGTTTAGCTTTAGTTTTTAGTTTTAGAGATACAGCGTGGAAACAGGCCCATAGGCCCACCGAGTCCGCACCAACCAGCAATTCCCACACATTAACACTCCCCTGCACACACTGAGCACAGTTTTACATTTTATTGCAAGCCAATTAGCCTACAAAGCTGTACGTCTTTGGAGTGTGGGAGGAAAGCAAAGATCTCGGAGAAAGCCCGCGCGGGTCACGGGGAGAACTTACAAACTCGGTACAGAAAAGCACCCTTGGTCAGGTTCAAACCTGGGTCTCTGCCGCTGTAAGGCAGCAACTCTACCGCTGCACCACCCTGCCTTCACTTATATATGAACATCCTGCCATCCACCAACAAAATAACTTGGGATTATTCTGTGCCCGTCAGGCCATGGCCCTTGTCTCAGCAGGCTGTCAAATCTGAATCTTTCTGAGCACGTTTTGGATGTAGTAAAATTATTCAAAAACATTTCAAGGCTCCTTGCACCTCTCCTTGAAACATTTGCTGAAAATAATACTTTTTCACTGTTTATCCCACCTAAACCTGTCAGGATTCTGTTCATCTCCATCAAATCTTCTTGACTCGAGGAGAACAAATCCTGCTTCTCAAGTCTACATTTCATCACTGAAATCTTTAATCCCTGGAGCCATTCTGGCAAATCCTCTCGAGCTACCTAGCCTGATACAAGCTACCTAAAATTCACTGATAGAATTGGATCTTGTGTATAGTTTAGTTGTCTTGTCTTGTTGATACTGCACCGACCGCCGCTGTTGGACTATAAACGTGCAGTCCCTCATGCATGCAGTTGCAGATTTAAAATTTAGTGTTTGCAAGCAACAGTTTAAAAGATTTACTATCAGCAGCAGATTTTATATGCGGTGGCAAAGGATTCCAAACAGGGATGGTTCTGGGGTGCAGCTAGTAGCGGAAACAGTCTTTGTTGGGCTTGATGGTTAAATAATTCAAGGATCGGTTTAGTGGAGTTCCTGGTCTATTGTTCCGACTCTATGAAAGATGGGCAATGTTGGATGGAGCTAATGAGTGGTTTCGAGATACAGCATGGAAACGGGCCCTTCGGCACACAGAGTCCACACCAACCAACAATCATGTGTACACCAGTTCCATCTTACACCAGTTTCACATCTCACACACAGGGGGAAATATACACAAGCCAATTAACCTACAAAATGAACGTCTTTGGAATGTGAGAGGAAACCGGAGCACCTGGAGAAAACTCACAAGGTCACGGGGAGAATGTACAAGCTCCGTACAGACTGCACCTTTACTCAGAACTAAATATTTGAATTTCATGAGGAGCACATTGAATCTGTGCAAGACTTGACAGTTTCATGCCAGTCATTTATAACAAACAACAGCTCTGCATCTCAAGAAACATCTACTATTTGATTCTGACGGCTATTTAGCTTCAATTTCCCTCCCCTCTTCTTTCAGTCTACAGGGACCTGATGTGAAACGTCACCCATCCTTTCTCGTCAGAGATGCTGCCTGACCCACTAAGTTACTCCAGCACTTTGTGTCTATCTGACCCTGACGTGAGAGGACGCTGGTGCTATTTGTTCGCCGCTTCTCCGTCAGGACAGTTCGTTTGTTTGTTTTTATGTCTTGACTGTTTTGTAAAGCGTCTTTGAGCATTTAGAAAAGCGCTATAAAAAATAAATGTTTATTATTATATTATTATATCTTCGGTTTTCTACCAGCATCTGCAGTTCCTTTCTACACAAAGAATGCACACTTAGCTTGGAGACACCTACAAGGTGCTATTCTCCACGATAAAGGGGGAAAAAAATAGAAAGAAAATTTGAGAAAATTTAAAATTATGAACAATAATCGAAAGTTTGCAGAAACAAGGAACTGCAAGTGCCGGTTTACAAAAAAAGACACAAGGTGCTGGGGTAACTCAGTGGGCCAGAGATGCTGCCTGACCCGCTGAGTTACTCCAGCACTTTGTGTCCTTAATCGAAAGTTTGTGTTGGTTTTCACAAAAAAAGAATTATCTCAACGGCCTGCCACATAACATCTGTTAATTTTTTTAACAGATTTTTATAATCTGATTTATAGCAAAATCATCATTCCCATCATGGACGTTGCAGTTGAATTGTCAATTATAGGTTATTACACCATAGACAGGTTGCTGCAAGGAATGTTAATGACAGAGTAAGAGCTTCAACAGGCAAAGCCTGCCAGGCAACCTCTTTGTTACGTGAAGCGATACTGAGGAACATCAAGTTCCTTCCTCCTCCAACATTGAAGACAACATGAATAAATTTCTCCTGGACGAAAAGTCAGTTGTTTAATCTGCATCATTAATATATTCGGAGAGATAAGTTGCTTAAAAAATAAACTGGGAGATGGTGATGTGTGATTAACCCACATCCATTACTTTGAATCCAGGCATCTTTCCATCTTTTCTACCCAAGCTGTTCACCAGCTTATTGCCTCAGCAGTTTGATCAATGTTGTGCGTGGCTAACTCTGATTAAAGCGAGCTCACACTCTATTCATCACGTGCATCATGGCTGCTGCAGGTTTAGTTTAGTTTAGTTTAGTTTAGAAATGCAGCAGGGAAAGAGGCCCTTCGGCCCACCGAGTCCGTGCCGACCAACGATCTCCCGCACATTAACACTATCCTAACACAATGGGGACAGTTTACATTTATGCCAAGCCAATTAACCTACAAACCTGTATGTCTTTGGAGAGCAGGAGGAAACCGAAGATCTCGGAGAAAACCCGCGCGGTCACGGGGAGACCAGGGTTCGATCCTGACTACGGGTGCTGTCTGTACGGAGTTTGTACGTTCTCCCCATGACCTGTGTGGGTTTTTCTCCGAGATCTTCGGTTTCCTCTCACACACCAAAGACATACAGCTTTGTAAGATAATTAGCTTGGTATAAGTGCAACATTTTCCCTAGTGCGCGTAGGATAGTGTTAATGTGTGGGGATCGCAGGTCGGCGCAGGCTCGGTGGGCCGAAGTGCCTGTTTCCGCGCTGTATCTCTAAAACTAAAAACTAAACTTTAATAATATGTAAAGAGTAGTCACAATCTCAACAGGTGCAACACAGGTGCCACAGCAGACAATTTGTAGAATACATTCCCAAATAGATTGGAGAATATTTCCAATTTAGTCAGCGTGAAAAACTGAGAAATATTTCCAATACTTGGCGTAAGCATTTTTGAAATTGCACAGCTTAGCTTTCAGATGTTAAAATTACTGGGCAATCTATTCCCAAATTGCACCAGCACTTGTCAAATGGCAAACACTTTTCAGTGAATCGAATCACTTAATGACAATGAGACTAAAGAATATGCAACTCATGAGAATAAAAACCTTTTGGACCTAATGGGCAGTTTCTAAGTTGCACTACAACTTCTATATTATATATTTTTATTCTTGGATTTTTTTTGAATTGTTTTCTCCACAATACAACTAAATGTTGTCACAGGCCGGAACCTGCCTGGTAGGCCCAGCCCGCCGAGCACAGACCGGGGACTTGCCCGCCACGGACGGAGGACCCCGCGCGGTGGACCAGAACATGCTCGGCTCACCCGCCGCCGAATGAGGACCCGTGAGACCCCACCTGGTGAGCCGGTACATGGCCTTGACGGGGCAGTGGGCCGCTGGAGGCCCTGCAACAGCCTGGGGCTCGGCTGGACCGGACACCGCTCCAAGAGGTCGAGCATGTGGACCGCTCGGGACCGACAGCGGGTGGAGCAGCGACAGAGGACACCATGGCTACACTTGGCCGGGCCAACCCTGCAACGCCGCCAGGCCAACAGGTCAAGAACCCTGCACTTACAACAACTGGGCGACTCCATGCTGTCTCAGCGTACTACTGCTACACACTCGCACTGCATCTGAGATGCTTATCTAAGATGTATCTAAGTGCTTATGTATAGTGATACCTGTACTGAACTGTATACAAAAATGAATTTCACTGTCCCTGGGTACATGTGACAAATAAAGTTTGATAAATGCACAGAGTAATGTAATCCTCTTGCCCAGTGTAGGTGAATCGAGGACCTGAGGACTTAGGTTTAAGGTGAAGGGGAAACGATTTAATAGGAATCTGAGTGGCAACTTTATCACACAAAGGGTGGTGGGTGTATGGGACAAGCTGCCAGAAGAGGTAGTTGAGGCAGGGACTATCCCAACGTATAAGAAACCGTTAGACATGTACATGGATCGGACAGGTTTGGAGGGATATGGACCAAGTGCGGGCAGGTGGGACTAGTGTAGCTGGGACATGTTGGCCGGTGTGGGCACGTTGGGCCAAAGGGCCTGTTTCCACGCTGGATCACTCTATGACTGTAAATGGGCCATTTACCTGAGAAGCAATTGCAGTTGGGGTCGATCTTGCAGTCACATTCGGTTGAGGTGCCAGTGAAAATGAAGATCTCGCCGTTGGTGGTGACCTGCTGTATCCGGTTGATCTTCCTCTCGTCGGTCTCGGCGATGTACAGCGCGCCGCTGTGAGAGACGGCGATGGCCCTGGCTGACTCAAGCGTGGAGTGAATGGCCATCTTGCTCAGGAGAGAATGGTTGATGCCAGGCACCTGGCAGTGGATGGGCCGGCCTGCCACGATCCGAACCCGGCTCGTCTCCAGAACCTGGAGCACGATGTTGTTGTCGAGCACATAGAGAGAATTATCGATGGGGTTGACTGCCAGATCAGTCGGCCATTCCAGGCGCACCTGCAAAGTGCAATAAATCACTCCATCAATGAAACACAGAACATACAACAGTACAGACTCAAAAAGCTGGATGTGTAGGAAGGAACTGCAGATGCTGGTTTGTACCGTAGAAGCTGGAGTAACTCAGCGGGACAGGCAGCATCTCTAGACAGAAGGAATGCAGAGATGCTGTCTGTCCCGCTGAGTTACTCCAGCATTCAGTGTCTATCTCAAAAAGCTGGAGTCACCCAGTGTGTCAGGCTGCCTGACCCGCTGAGTTACTCCAGCTTTTAGTGTCTATCTTCGGTTTAAACCAGTATTGGCAGTTCCTTCCTACACATAGGACAGTACAGCACAGCAATAGGTCCATCGGCCCCCAATGTCCGGGCCAAACATGGTGCCAAGTTAACCGGATCTCCACTGCCTGCACGTGATCCATATCTCTCCATTTTCTGCATATCCACATGCCTATCTAAAAGCCTCTTAAATGCTACTATAGCATTTGCCTCCACCACCACCCCTGGCAGCACGTTCCAGGCACCCACTCCTTTCTGTGTAAACAAATCAGCCCCGCATATCACCTTTAAACATTGCCCCTCTTCACTTAAAGCTATGCCCAATTTCTTCCTTGTGAAGAAGGTTCGGAATGTCTACCCTATTCACTGTCTGTCATAAAGCTGTATCCTTCTATCATGTCTCCCCTACATACCTGTACGTCTTTGGAGTGTGGGAGGAAACCGAAGAAAACCCACGCAGGTCGCAGGGAGAACGTGAAAACTCCGTACAGGCAAGCACCCTTAGTCAGGATTGAACCCGGGTCTCCGGCGCTGTAAGTGTTGGAATATATTGGAACAAAGAATAGACAAGCATGCAGAAAACCCTCCATCATCACCCTCTATCTCCTGTTAGCAAGCTAATTTGGAATCCAATTTGACAACTTACACTGAATCCTATGGGTTCTAATCTTTCTGACCAGTCTCCATTGTCAAGGGCCTTACTAAAGTCCACCAAACTGCCTTCATCATCGATTTTGTTTAAGAATCCACAGTTTAAGAATAAGGGGTAGGCCATTTAGAACTGAGATGAGGAAAAACTTTTTCAGTCAGAGCGTTGTGAATCTGTGGAATTCTCTGCCTCAGAAGGCAGTGGAGGCCAATTCTCTGAATGCATTCAAGAGAGAGCTAGATAGAGCTCTTAAGGATAGCGGAGTCAGGGGGTATGGGGAGAAGGCAGGAATGGGGTACTGATTGAGAATGATCAGCCATGATCACATTGAATGGCGGTGCTGGCTCGAAGGGCCGAATGGTCTCCTCCTGCACCTATTGTCTATTGTCTATTGTTACCTCTTCAAAAAATTCAATCAAATTGGTCAGGCATGATGATAGACACAAAAAGCTGGAGTAAATCAACATCTTTCAACAATTTTAAGACAGCTACACTAATCAAAGGACGTATTTTTGCATCAAAGATAAAAGAATGAACAAAAATCAAAGCGTGTCTGAAAAATCAATGCTATTTCATATCCAATAAGGTACATTGTACCTTGTGTGGGAAGGAACTGCAGATGCTGGTTTAAGCCGAAGGTAGACACAAAAAGCTGGAGTAACTCAAGGGGTCAGACAGCATCTCTAGAGAAAAGGAACAGGTGGCGTTTTGGGTCGAGACCCTTCTTCAGACTGAGAGTCAGGGGAAAAGGAAACGAGGGATATAATTGGTGATATAGAGAGAAAGAGAACAAATGAATTAAAAATTTGCAAAAAAGTAATGATGATAATCGAAACAGGCCATTGTTAGCTGTGGGCTAGGTGAGAATGAGTTACAGTCAATGATCTTCTCCCTCACAAAAGCACGCTGTCTCTCTTCACTTGAACCCCTGCCTTTCCAAGTGTAGGATTAATCTCGTCTCTCGGACGAGATGCCAGAATCACAAGCTTGTAATTGCCTGGCTTGTCCGTAAGGGTTCCTACATTGGCCCATCCACCGGTCATCTGGGACCACACCTATGGCCAAGGGGATGATTTAAAAAGTCTCTGTCAGGGCTTCACAACCTCCTCCCTCGTCCACCATAGCAGCCTGGGATACTTCTAATGAAACCCCGGAGATTCATCCATCTTTAAGACTGCAAAGACAATCTGACACTTCCTCCTTTTTAATGATGACGTGAGCTACAATTTCCCAGCTCTTCTCCCCAAACTTTTCAGCTAAACATAGAAACATAGAAAATAGGTGCAGGAGGAGGCCATTCGGCCCTTCGAGCCAGCACCACCATTCATTGTGATCGTGGCTGATCATCCACAATTAGTATCCTGTGCCCAACTTCTCCCCATATCCCTTGATTCCACTAGCTCCAGAGCTCTATCTAACTCTCTCTTAAATTCATCCAGTGTTTTGGCCACCACTGCCCTCTGTGGCAGAGAATTCCACAAATTCACAACTCTCTGGGTGAAAAAGTTCCTTCTCACCTCAGTTTAGCTACTTTCAGCTATTTTCGTTTGAGGCAATAGAACTTACAAAGAGGCAATCTATGTTCAATTTAGTGGTGGCTAATGAGCCATTTTTTGTTAACAGTCTGAAATGTGCAGTCATTTATGTTGAAAGAAGTATAATGTAGTTAAAGGTCACAAAGTGCTGGAGTAACTCAATGGGTCAGGCAGCATCTCTGAAGAACCTGGCAAAGGGGGATGGGTAAGAAAGTTGGACTTGGCCAAACTGTAATTTTTCAATATTTTTCCAATCCAGGACCATTCTTTTCAGTTGGAACATTGTGCATATCGGTTTGCTAATTTAAGAACATTGCGCAAGAGAAACCAAGAAACATAGAAATCAGTTGGCTGAACATTTGCTGTGGGCAAATTAGGAGTCTATAATTAATGATGGAGTGTGTAGGAAGGAACAGCAGATGCTGGTTAACATGGTACCGAAACAAGAAGAAGCACCAACTTAGGAACCAAGCGCTGAATTACTTCTGAAAAAGAAATCTGTCGAGATTGGTATGGTGTAGGAAGGAACTGCAGATGCTGGTTTACACAGGGAAGATAGACCAAAATGCTGGAGTAACTCAGCGGGACAGGCAGCATCTCTGGAGAAAAGGAATGGGTGACGTTCCGGGTCGGGACCCTTCTTCAGACTGAGAGTCAGGGGAGAGGGAGTCTAAAGATATGGAAGGGTCAGGTGTGAAAATGGCTACAGTGCAGCACAGGAACTGGCCTTTTGGCCCACACCATCCATGCCAGACATGTTGCTAAGTTAAGCTAATCTCTTCTGCCTGCATGTGATCTATGTCTCTGCTTTCCCTGCATGAATGAAAGCTAAATAGCCCCATTCACGCCCAACAGGTGTCAAACTGGCTTCCAAGTGATGGTGATCTTTCCCCACCTCCCAACACTTGTCCAATCAATTACATGGACCTGGTATCAGTATTGGACGGCATATTTTTCGTTCCACGCTCAGCAACATGTGATGGAAAACATTTACTACTGATTCAGTAGATCCCAAGAACTTGCCTCCATGACTGAAATGGTCGCTTACATTCCCCATTAATGTCCATGGGGTTCATCTATGAATTCCAGGTTAAAAACAGAGATAATGGTCAATGTCCTCAATGGCAGAATATGTCCGGTGGTGTTCCACAAGGATCAGTTTGACATCTCGAATGTTCACTGTTTTAATGAAGATCTTAGATAATCATGGAAAGCCTTTTTATGTGCAGATGAAACATGGATGATTAGCATTTTAAACATGTGGATAAAGGGAGAAAATTACAGAAATAATAAGGCAAAGCATGGCAAATGGAGCTCAACTAGGTCACCTATGCTTTGGAGCTAAATATTTTCCAGACGGTAAAAAGATAGAAACATTTGAGGTTCAAAGAGATAGAAGTTCATAAATGTAGAAGATTACAATAAAATATAACATCTCACCTTATATAAATGCACCTCATATTCTGCTTGGGTGGCTTACAACCCAACAGTATGCGCATTGAATTCTCCTATTTTACAAAAAACTTCTACAAACATCTCTCTCCCTCCCTCCCTCCTCCCTCCCTCCCTCCCTCTTTCTCTTTCTCTCCCTCCCTCTTTCCCCCTCCCTCTTTCCCCCTCCCTCTTTCCCCCTCCCTCTTTCCCCCTCCCTCTTTCCCCCTCCCTCTTTCCCCCTCCCTCTTTCCCCCTCCCTCTTTCCCCCTCTCCCTCACTCAAACTCCATTAACCAGATCCGCCAATTCGCAACTATGGGCTCGCACCTGTCTCGATCCACCTGTCTCTATCAATCGGCCTGTTAAGGAACAACCTTGCCTCAGGTAATCTGTTGCTGGCCCTGATTTGTCCTGTTTTTGTTTCGCTTCCAGTTTTTTTCCCCCCACTCTCCCGACTACAATCAGTCAGAAGAAGAGCCCCGACCCAAAATGTCAATGGTCCATTTTCTCCAGAGATGCTGCCTGACCCGTCGAGTTACTTCAGCAGTTTGTGGCTGTTTAAAATAACACGGATAAGAAAAGATAATCAAAAAGGGAAATGGGATGCTGTCTTTTCCGTCTGGTGCAAGGATAGATTAGCCTTGGATGAAGCACGGGGAGGATTTACTTGGATTATGAGGATTAATTACAAGAAGGGATTACAAATACAATGGTTAAAGGGGGAGTTGATCAATTTTCAAGATGCTAAAAGGAGTAGGCCAGGCTAATGGAGAGAGACTATTTCCACAAAGTCAGGAGCTTAGACTGATAATAATAATAATAATAATAATAATAATAATAATAATAATAATAATATAATAATAATAATAATAATAATAATAATAATAATAATAATAATAATAATATTCATTTATTGTCATTGCAACGAGTACAACAAAATTAAAAAATAGCCAATCCTGACGGTGCGTACAAACATATATGCAATAAATGCAAAAACAAATAAATACATAAATACAATTAAATACAATTATATTAAGTACAAGATTTTTTAACGGTGTTGCCTAGTGCAAAGGTAGTGTTCAGTTCTCGTATGGCCCTGGGGTAAAAACTGTTCTTAAGTCTGTTTGTTCGGGATTTGATCGACCTGAAACGTCGACCAGAGGGCAGATGAACAAACAGACGGTGGCCGGGGTGGGATGGATCTTTTATTATTTTGCCTGCTCTACTGAGGCAGCGTAGGCTGAACAGGTGCTCCAGGGAGGGCAGTGAGCAGCCGATGATCTTCTGGGCCGTCGTGATGACCCTCTGAAGGGCCTTCCTGTCCTTTTCTGAGCAGCTGGCATACCATGTGGTTATACAGTATGCCAGCACACTCTCGATGGAGCAGCGATAGAAGGACAACATGAGCTTCTCCTGCAGGTTGGTTTTCCTGAGGATCCTCAGGAAGTGGAGTCTCTACTGTGCCTTCTTTACTGTGGTGATGGTGTTGGTAGACCAGGTAAGATCCTCTGCGATGTGCGTACCCAGGAACCTGAAAGCTGGTACCCTTTCCACACAGACCCCATTGATGTAGTATAAGAAAATAACTGCAGATGCTGGTACAAATCGATTTATTCACAAAATGCTGGAGTAACTCAGCAGGTCAGGCAGCATCTCGGGAGAGAAGGAATGGGTGACGTTTCGGGTCGAGACCCTTCTTCAGATGTATTGATGTAGAGTGGGTCGTAATCTACACTGGTTTTTCTAAAGTCAATTATAAGTTCCTTTGTTTTGGAGGAGTTCAGGACCAGATTGTTCACTGAACACCATGCTGCCAGCCTTTGGATTTCATCCCTATAGGCTGTCTCATCTCCTTCTGAGATGAGTCCAACCACAGTCGTGTCATCCGCGAACTTGATGATGGTGTTAGGAATTAAAGTTAGAGTTTGATCTTCGTGGATTGAAGTCAGGGAACAACTGTGTATCTTCTGTTCAGTTTAGAGATACAGTGAGGAAACAGGCCCTTCGGCCCACCGAGTCCACGCCGACCAGCGATCCCCGCACATTACCACTATCCTACACACACCTATTGGACAATTTAGATTTATACCAAGCCAATTAACTTACACATCTGTACGTCTTTGGAGTGTGGAAGGAAACTGAAGATCTCCAGAGAAAACCCACACGCGGTCACGGGGAGAACGTACAAACACGGTACAGACAGCACCCGCAGTCGGTATCGAACCCGGGTCCCTGGCGCTGTTAGGCAGCAACTTAACCACTGCGCCACCGTGCCGTCCTCAAATAGTAGATATCTGTATCCGGCTTTTACAGACACCGCGCGATACTGGGAAACTTGTTATTTTTAAATCTGAAACTCGTAGATTATTGTTAACTCAAAAATATTAAGTACCGGGTACAGAGGTGGGTAAGTGGAATGAAATGACTCAAAGGGCTGAAGGGTCTTTGTGGCTTGTACTCGCTGGAATTTAGAAGATTGAGGGGGGATCTTATAGAAACTTACAAAATTCTTAAGGGGTTGGACAGACTAGATGCAGGAAGATTGTTCCCGATGTTGGGGAAGTCCAGAACAAGGGGTCACAGTTTAAGGATAAGGGGGAAATCTTTTAGGACCGAGATGAAAGTTTTTTTTTACACAGAGAGTGGTGAATCTGTGGAATTCTCTGCCACAGAAGGTAGTTGAGGCCAGTTCATTGGCTATATTTAAGAGGGAGTTAGATGTGGCCCTTGTGGCTAAAGGGATCAGGGGGTATGGAGAGAAGGCAGGTACGGGATACTGAGTTGGATGATCAGCCATGATCATATTGAATGGCGGTGCAGGCTCGAAGGGCCGAATGGCCTACTCCTGCACCTATTTTCTATGTTTCTATGTTTCTATGTAAAACCTTTCAAATAGTGTCAACTCTTTCTGTACGCAATTTGTGCCTCAATTTATTCCTACGTAAACTGACTTACGCCGAACATTACAGCTGTTTAATGGAGAACGGAGCTTCTTGCAAGTTGCAAAGGTACTGCGGGGGATCTAGACTTTAAGCTTATAAGAATAAGTGGCTGCATCTTGGAGTGGATGTGATAGTCGGTCTCCAAATGAAAGAGATTCGCAGAATGTGGATTGTAATTTAAAGGCATTAAGTGTCCAATTTCAAAAATTCCTTTTTCGCTCAGAAGCAGAAAACACATTGATGTCGAAGGCGAGAGGCAGTAAGCAGTTCAGATCACGTTAATCACATTATGGAGCTTCGTTCGGGCACATACTGATTAGTGGTTTAAATCAGCTTGTTTACCCAAATCTGATTACAATCATGTGACTCTGGCGCAGCTGGCTTTGCACCATGATGGAAAGGCAATTTATCTGCTGAATATTCTGAATTATGGGCAGCACAGCGGTAGAGTTGCTGCCTCACAGCGCCAGAGACCGGGATTCAGTCCTGAGCACGGGTGCTGTCTGTACGGGAGCTTGCACGTTCTCCCCGTGACCTGCGTGGGTTTTTTCCGGGATCTCTGGTTTCCTCCCACACTCCAAAGGCGCGCAGGCTTGTAGGTTAATTGGCTTGGTATAAGTGCAGATTGTCCCCAGTGTCTGTGTAGGGTAGTGCTACTGTGCGGGGATCACTGGTAGGCGCGGACTCGGTGGGCCGAAGGGCCTGTTTGCACGCTGTATCTCTAATATCATATCATCATATCATATCATATCATATATATACAGCCGGAAACAGGCCTTTTCGGCCCACCAAGTCCGTGCCGCCCAGCGATCCCCACACATTAACACTATCCTACACCCACTAGGGACAATTTTTACATCTACCCAGCCAATTAACCTACATACCTGTACGTCTTTGGAGTGTGGGAGGAAACCGAAGATCTCGGAGAAAACCCACGCAGGTCACGGGGAGAACGTACAAACTCCTTACAGTGCAGCACCCGTAGTCAGGATCGAACCCGAGTCTCCGGCGCGGCATTCGCTGTAAAGCAGCAACTCTACCGCTGCGCTACCGTGCCGCTAAAGCATCAGAATTAATAAACTGTAGAAAGAAAAAAACTTCATCCCTTTCACTTCAAATCTCATTTCTCTGACCTTCAGAATTTAAAAGAGAAGGAATGGGTGACTTTTCGGGTCGAGACCCTTCTTCAGACCCGAAACGTCACCCATTCCTTCTCTCCAGAGATGCTGACTGACCCGCTGAGTTACTCCAGCATTTTGTGATACCTTCGATTTGAACCAGCATCTGCAGTTATTTTCCTGCACATATTCAGATTTTAAAAGATAATTTTTGCCTTTCGTGACTTAGTTTGTTATTTTACCATATGTTGAATATTGATGTTCCTTTGAATCATCTGTGGATCCACCTCTAACATCTAAATCTGTGGTTTTAACATGAACGTCTGGCCACGTAAATACCTACTTAATTGATTGAAAATTGTGATAAATATGAAATGGCATCAAATTGATGTGCAATTGGCTCGTCTTATAATGATTGAAATAATAAGGATATTAAATGGAACTGAAAATACAAAAATAGCATTTAACAAGATGGAAAAAATTCTGACTCGCTTTTAAATTAAGCTGGTGATGGGAGACTGTTTTGAATTAACAATTCAATCAGTCAATAGGCAGAAAATTTACTACATAAAATGCATACTGACAGTGATGGCCTTTTAACATTGACACAAAATACTGGAGTAACTCAGCGGGACAGGCAGCATATCTGGAGAGAAGGAATGGGCGATGTTTCGGGTCGAGAACCTTCTTCAGACATGTACGTGATATAACTGGCCTCTAAAGAAGACACAAAGTGCTGGAGTAACTCGGCGGGTCAGGCAGCATCTGTGGAGAACATGGATAGGTGACGTTTCGGGTCGGCACATTCCCGCTGGCACCAGCAGACCCTCGCTCTGTCTTTCCAGCATTTCCGGGCTTCACTCTCCCAGACCTTCAATGGACCCCAGTTTTACTTTATTCTCCACCGAATCCATGTTTTTTTACCACCTATCCACCTTTGCCAGAGATGCTGCCTGTCCCCGCTGAAATACTCCAACACATTGTGTCTTTTTAAAAACAAAACAGCATCTGCACTTCCTTCTGTCTATATTTTTCTGGGCTCATAAGTGATAGGAGCAGAATTGGGCCATTTGGCCCATCCTCTACTCCACCATTCAATCATGGCTGATCTATCTTTCCCTCTTAACCCCATTCTCCTGCTTTCTCCACATAACCCTTTGCAGGCGTATTAATCAAGAACCTATTAATTTCTGCCTTTAAAATATCCATTGACTTGGCCTTCTGTGGCAATGAATTCAACAGATTCACCTCCTTCTGACTAATGAAATTCCTCCTCATCTCCTAGCTAAAGGTACGTCCTTTTATTCTGAGGCTATGGCCGCTGGTGCTAGACTCCCCCACTAGTGGAACCATCATCTCCACATCCACTCTATCATTGGCAACGTGTAAAACAAAGTGAATTATTTGGTGTCTTTCAAAGTAAACTGGCATCTAAAAATAGGGAGGCACGGTGGCGCAGCAAAGTGCTGCTGCCTTACAGCGTCAGAGACCCAGGTTTGATCCTGACTACAGGTGCTGTTTGTACGGTTTTTGTATGTTCTCTCTGTGACCGCATAGGTTTTCTCAAGGTGCTCCGGTTTCCTCCCACATTCCAAACACGTGCAGGTTTGTAGGTTAAATCGGTTTCTATCCTGTAACACCTGAAAGAGTTCAGGTGTTCGAAATTGCAAGGTGACAGAAATACGTTGAAAATAACGGTTAACATATGGCAAAGTCCTTAATGAAATGCGAGGTAGCTGGTTATGAATTGAGGAATTGGATCGTGCAACTTTGGAATCAAAAAGTCATTAGTATATTAGTATTAGTATATTAGTCATTAGTCGGGCCTCTACCGACGCGCCACAATGGACAAGCAGACAACAAGAAAAAGCAAAGGGCATCACAGAAATGTAATACAATGGAATAGATTGTGTAGTTTCATATGTTTATGTCATAAGAGCAGAATTAGGCCATTCGGACGATCGAGTCAACTCCGCCATTCAATCATGGCTGATCTATCTTTCAACCCCATTCTCCTGCCTATTCCCCATAACCCCTGAGACCCTTACTAATCAAAAATCTGTCAATCTATATACTAAAATTCTTGTTTGTTTGTTTGTTTGTTTGTTCCTGAACTACAGCCAAAACGGTACGTGATAGCGCGACAATTTTAGGCCCACCTTACTCACCGTCGTCCCTTTGGTGCTAATGGCAGAAGTTTAATTGAAATCGGTGTTATATTTTAAAAGTTATTCACATTTTACCGATCAGCGATCACCCTATGCACTAGGGACAATTCACAATTTTTTTACCGAAACCAATTAACCTGCAGGCCTGCACGTCTTTGGAGCGTGAGCGGAAACCGGAGCACCCGGAGAAAACCCACGCAGGTCACAGGGAGAACGTACAAACTCCATACAGACAAGCACCTATCGTCAGGATTGAACACGGGTCTCTGGTGCTGTAAGGCAGCAATTCTACCGCTGCGCCACCGTGCCGTCCTATTCATTGAATTTCTTTTTTCGTTTATTGAACTTATTTTATGTGCAGTTATTGTATGATCGATCGAACACTGCGTTCACAAACCTGTTGTGCTGCTGCAATTGAGAATTTCATAGCCCCTTTTCAGTACATATGATAATAAAGCACTTTTGACGGTAGCTTTACAGGCTCGTAAATGCAATACACACAGATAAAACAGAATAATAAAAATATTCTATAAATTAATAACCACATCACTAGGTGCGGAAAAATCTGATCAATTGAGTTAATGATGGTGTCTTTAATAATAACCAAGAATGTAGATGTCAGGCCCAACGACTTAAGTGAAAATGTGGCAACGTAATTTAAAGTCAAAAGAATATTTGATAACATTCATTCGAGTCTGAAGAAGGGTGTCGATCCGAAACATCACCCATTCCTTCTCTCCAGAGATGCTGCCTGTCCCGCTGAGTTACTCCAGCCTTTTGTGTCCATCTTCGGTTTAAACCAGCATCATCATCATCATCATATATCTACAGCCGGAAACAGGCCTTTTCGGCCCTCCAAGTCCGTGCCGCCCAGTGATCCCCGTACATTAACACTATCCTACACCCACTAGGGACAATTAAAAAAATTTTTTTTTTACATTTACCCAGCCAATTAACCTACATACCTGTACGTCTTTGGAGTGTGGGAGGAAACCGAAGATCTCGGAGAAAACCCACGCAGGTCACGGGGAGAACGTACAAACTCCTTACAGTGCAGCACCCGTAGTCAGGATCGAACCTGTGTCTCCGGCGCTGCATTCGCTGTAAAGCAGCAACTCTACCGCTGCGCTACCGTGCCGCCCTGCATCTGCAGTTCCTTCTCACACATTTGGTAACATTAGAATTGTGCATATGAAAATGAAGACTAACGAAGGCCAATGCACTTAAAATGAAGGTTAATTTTACTGAAGGTATCACAAAATGCTGGAGTAACTCAGCAGGTCAGGCAGCATCCTAGATGCTGCCTGACTTGCTGAGTTACTCCAGCATTTTGTGGTACCTTCGATTTGTACCAGCTTCTGCAGTTATTTTCCTACGCCAATTTTACTGAAGTGGATTTCCAGCCTGGTATCATATCTTTTTGATGAGGGTGATCCAAAGTGTGGTTTAATCATCATGCTTCGAATGCCGATGGATCGGTGATTAGTGGGCAAATTTTCCTTCAGTTCGAAAACTGAACTAAGCCAAGGTTTGCCTTTTGTTCTCATTATCCAACATCTCTGAGCAGCAAGTACTAAAAGCATTTCCCTGTTGACTTGTACACAACAGGAATTCTGCTCTATGAAACTTTAACTATGTCCATAATGTGTCCTAATGGCTCTCCCCTCTGCTGCTTTCTTTCCGTTAAAATATATATGGTGCTAAATACTTATAAGTAAGAATTTCATCGTTCCATTTCGGTACAATTGACAATAAAACACTCTGGACTCTCTAGACACTTGGCGGGATGTCTTCACGTTGAGTTTGATCTCCCTTACACTATATCACATTGTTATTTTACTTCACGGTATTAGCATTTGGTGATGGAATAAAAGCCACGAATCTCTGCAGCTCTCTTCACCACCATTTACAGGCAAGTGACATGTCCCTGCTTAATATTCCAAAGTCGTTTCAACAAGGGAGACGAGCTTAGAAAGGCATCCACAATCACACTATGTAAGAGCATCAGTGGGTTGAGTTATTTTCTGCCAGTAAAATGCATTTCATTGAATTAAGTGGGGTGGGTATCAGAAGAAGAGTACAACACATGATCACTACAATATTTCGCCTTTCGTGTTACAGGTTTAGTTTAGCTTAGTTTAGTTTAGAGATACAGTGCGGAAATAGGCCCTTTGGCCCACCGAGTCCACACCGACCAGCGATCCCCCCCATATTAACCCTTTCCTGTACACTAGGGACTATTTACAATTTTACCAAGCCAATTAACCTACAAACCTGTATGTCTTTGGAGTGTGGGAGGAAACCGGAGCACCCGGAGAAAACCCACGCAATTCACGGGGAGAATGTACAAACTCTATACAGACAGCACCCGCGGTCAGATCGAACCCGGGTCTCTGGCGATGTAAAGCAGAAACTCTACCGCTGTGCCACCATGCCACACCACACAACAGGGATGAATTTTAGGCTCTTCTACAGTTTTGAAAGGTTCAAAGAAATTGGTGTTGGCTTAATAAAATCTAACCTAATACCGAGAAATATGTACCTTTTAATACAGATTAATGATATCCCGGCGATCCCTGCACACTAACACTATCCTACACACACACTACGGACAATTTACATTTACACCAAGCCAATCGACCTACAAACTTGCACATCTTTGGAGCGTGGGAGGAAACCGAAACACTCGGAGAAACCCCACGCAGGTCACGGGGATAAGGTACAAACTCCGTACAGACAGTACCCGTAGTTGGGTTCGAGCCCGGGTCTCTGGCGCTCTACCGCTGTGCCACCGTGCCGCCCTTACATGATAGTTGATTCATCCACTGACACTCACTTCAATACTGTGTAAAACGACAGCAGCTGATATCCTTAAACTGCCTTAAGGATATCTAAAGTACCTGACCACCGACCCGCCCCATTTATTTTGTTTACGCATTTCCCCACTGCCACATATTTTGCAGTCTAGTATCCTGCATTTGGAGCCATGGCAGGTGTCAGCACACCCACAGTGCAATGGGATAGCCTCGTGCTGGGAGATCAGCCATTGTGACCACCGATTCTCCCCTGACGTCTATCAGGCCTCCCCACTAATGGGGCGGCATGGTGGCGCAGCGGTAGAGTTGTTGCCTCACAGCTCCAGAGACCCGGCTTCCATCCTGACTACGGGTGCTGTCTGTACAGAGTACAGGTACAATCAACAACGTAAGATAGACACGAAAAGCTGGAGTAATTCAGCGGGTCAGGCAGCACCTCTGGAGAAAAAGAATAGGTGATGTCTCAGGATGAGACCCTTCTTCAGACTGAGAATCGTTTCCCTTCCCCCTGACTCCGCCTGCAGAAGGGTCTCCACCATCTGGAGTGGTGTACTAAGGGAAGTCCTTACCCACCCTCAACAACAGTTTCTCACCACCCCTTTAATACACAGAGTTTAGGATGAGAGGATCTCATAGAAACTTAGCGTATGATGAAAGGCCTGGATAGAATGAATGCAGAGAGGGTGTACCCCCATTGTGAGAGAGTCTAGGAGCAGAATAGACAATAGGTGCAGGAGTAGGCCATTCGGCCCTTCGAGCCAGCACCACCATTCAATGTGATCATGGCTGATCATTCTCAATCAGTACCCCGTTCCTGCCTTCTCCCCATACCCCTTGACTCCGCTATCCTTAAGAGCTCTATCTAGTTCTCTCTTGAATGCATTCAGAGGCTTGGCCTCCACTGCCTTCTGAGGCAGAGAATTCCACAGATTCACAACTCTCTGGGTGTTTCCTCAAGAATAAAAGGACGTACCTTTGGAAAAGTGACGAGGAGGGATTTCTTCAGCCAGAGTTTGAGTTTAGCTTATTGTCACGTGTACTGAGGCACAGTGAAAAGCTTTGTTGTGTGCTAACTAGTCAGTAGAAAGCACTACATGGTTACGATCAAGCCATCCACAGTGTACAGATTACATGCCAAAGGGTGGTGAAGCTGCAGAGTTCATTGCCACAGACGGCTGTGGCTGCCAAGTCATTGAGTATTTTTAAAGCGGAGATTGACATGTACTTGCTTAGTAAGGATGTCAAAGGTTTCGGGGAAGGCAGGAGAATGGGATTGGGAGAGAAAGATAGATCAGCCATGAATGAATGGCCAGGTAGACTCGATGGGCTGAATGGCCTTTCACTTATGAACATGAGATCTTTTGAGAAGCACTGACCAGCATGCAAATGGTGTGACAGCTGCAAAACATCACCTGTGCATTCCCTCCCTAGATGCTGCCTGGCACACTGAGTTAGAACATAAAGGTTAGAACAGCACAGCACAACATCTGTGCTGAACATGATCAACTCTTTTCTGCCAGTACATAAGTTCACCCAGCACTTTGTGTTCAATGGTTCAATAGTACGGTTTCCTCCCACGCTCCAAAGATGTGCAAGTTTGTAGGTCGATTGGCTTGGTGTAAATGTAAATTGGCCGTAGCGTGTGTAGGATAGTGTTAGTGTGCGGGGATCGCTGGTGGGCGCAGACTCGGTGGGCCGAGGGGCCTGTTTCTGCGCTGTATCTCTAAACTAAACTAAACTAAGTACATAAAAGATGTACCTACCTCTCTGAGTGTGCATCATTGCTATCACTGGTATTTATTCACAAAATGCTGGAGTAACTCAGCAGGTCAGGCAGCATCTCAGGAGAGAAGAAATGGGTGACGTTTCGTGTCGAGACCCTTCTTCAGTCTGAAGAAGGGTCTCGACCCGAAACGTCACCCATTCCTTCTCTTCTGAGATGCTGCCTGACCTGCTGAGTTACTCCAGCATTTTGTGAATAAATACCTTCGATTTGTACCAGCATCTGCAGTTATTTTCTTATACTATTGTTATCACTGGTGATCAGTCAGGTTATCGAGTCATTGTATTTGGAGGCTTGCCAAAAAATATTTGCAATTCAAGTCACATTAAAGTGAGTGAATTCACCTAATGCTTCTCTTTTTCCTGGCTCCAATTTGAGAAATAACATATGCATCGCAAAAAGGCAATTGCCGACAACATATTCTCGGCACGTGGAAAATAGCATTTAATCATAGTGATGGTGAAAATATGCTTCATCCGAATTAATTTATAAATGCATTATGAGCCAGTAATGTCCCATCTCTGAACTCATTTTGTGCTGAGTTAAATGATTTCAGCCAGGCAACCATATGATTATTTGACAGAGATGGGTCCATTCAGACTATGGTGTTTATGACAACTGAAGGAACAAGTCATTTAGTCCCATTTAGTCCCTGCTGCATCCACAAAATTCTGCTTTTTTTTTTAACCTTTGTCCATTGAATTTATTCATAAGAATATAAGAAATAGCAGTAGCAGCAGACTATTTATCCCCTTCCTCCTGCTCAACATTAAAAATAAACTGACCTTTGATCTTAGACCTAGTTTCGTTTTATTAGTTTAGTGACACAGCGCAGAAACAGGCCCTTCGGCCCACTGAGTCCGAGCTGACCCGCGATCCCCACACACTAACACTGTCCGACGAACTTTTACTTGAAGCAAATCAACTTATAGAAACCTGTGCGTCTTAGGAATGTGGGAGGAAACCGGAGCACCCAGAGAAAACCCACGCGGTCACGGGAAGAACGTACATTCTTGCTATTGAGGGCGTGCAGCGTAGGTTTACTAGGTTAATTCCTGGAATGGCGGGACTGTCATATGTTGAAAGACTGGAGCGACTAGGCTTGTATACACTGGAATTTAGAAGGATGAGAGGAGATCTTATCGAAACGTATAAGATTATTAAGGGGTTGGACACGTTAGAGGCAGGAAACATGTTCCCAATGTTGGTGGAGTCCAGAACAAGGGGCCACAGTTTAAGAATAAGGGGTAGGCCATTTAGAACTGAGATGAGGAAAAACTTTTTCAGTCAGAGAGTTGTGAATCTGTGGAATTCTCTGCCTCAGAAGACAGTGGAGGCCAATTCTCTGAATGCATTCAAGAGAGAGCTGGATAGAGCTCTTAAGGATAGTGGAGTCAGGGGGTATGGGGAGAAGGCAGGAACGGGGTACTGATTGAGAATGATCAGCCATGATCACATTGAATGGCGGTGCTGGCTCGAAGGGCCGAATGGCCTCCTCCTGCACCTATTGTCTATTGTCTATTGTCAAACTCTGCACAGCTAGCACCCATAGTCAGGATCGAACCCGGGCCTCACTTGCGGGTTTTCTCCGGGTGCTCCAGTTTCCTCCCACACTCCAAAGACGTGCAGGTTTGTAGGTTAATTGGCTTTGGTAAAATTTGTAAATTGTCCCTAGTGTGTCGGATGGTGTCAGTGTGCGGGGATCGCTGGTCGGCGAAGACTCGGTGGGCCGAAGGGCTGTATCTCTATGCTGTTCCATGCTGTATCTCCAAACTAAACCTAAACTCACTGAGAGAAATTGCTGACTTTACTGCCTGTACTGCAGAAAAGATGAATAACTTTTTTTTCTTTCTGCACTTGATGGCTTTAGTTAGTGCACCCTGAGGGTTTGTGTGTGTGTGTGTGTTGGATGAAGAACATATTCAGTTGGAGTGAGGGAGATACTGCACGCGGTATTCTTGCTGCCCTGTGGCATTATACACCAGGAAAGAGGGCAGAGAAATCTTGCAGAGAAAAATGATGCTGCGAGAAAAAAAGTTATAGAGTTATTGGGGGTGAGAGTGTGACAATTTCCACCTCCAGTAACAAGTTCACAACCACAGCAGGAAGCTATAGAGTCATAGAGTGATACCGTGTGGAAACAAGCACTTCATCCCAACTTGCCCACACATGCCCCGTCTACACTAGTCCCACTTGCCTGCGTTAGGCCCATATCCCTCTAAACCTATTCCACCCATGTACCTGTCCAATTGCTTCTTAAATGTTGCGACCCTTCTTCAGGTCCAGTTTGACCCATTGAGATAATCCAGCACTTTGTGTTCTACATGAAATTCCAGCATCTGCATTCCCTGCCTCAACTACCTCCTCCGGCAGCTCGTTCCATACACCCACCACCCTTTGCGTGAAAATGGTACCTCTCAGATTCGTATAAAATCTTTCCCCCTTCACCTTAAACCTATGCCCTCTGGTTCTTGATTCCCTTATTCTGGGCAAGAGACTCTGAGCGTCCACCCAATCTATTCCTCTCAGGTTGGTATAAAGTAATCAGGTAAAAGATTCATTTTGAATGCCAGGGGTTTTAGTTCTGTTTTTTTTTAAATGGAAATAAACGAATCATTTGGTTCACTTCAATTACAGGACAACAATGTTATAATTGGTCAAAGAAAATGTAAGGGTCATCCTTTTAACCATATTTTATTGGTGCTCCTTATTCCTCATGCATAATATCCTCCGGTGGTGATTTTAGGCACAGGTAAAACCAAAGTCCTGGAGTAACTCAGCGGGTCTGGCAGGATCTCTGTAGAACATGGATAGGCGATGTTCTGGGTCGGGACCCTTCTTCAGGTCCAGTTTGACCCATTGAGATAATCCGGCACTTTGTGTTCTACATGAAATTCCAGGGAGAGCATGCAAATTCTGCACTGACTGCACCTGAGGTCAGGATTGAACCAGTGTCAATGGTGCTGTGAGGCAGCAGCACTACCCGCTGTGCTAATGGTGTTATATTTCCCTTCTGCATTCCCTTCATCTCCGTAGACATGTTGTATTATTACTGAATGATGCAGATCATCAGGTCATTTAGTTCATTGAGGGTCTGCCAGCTAATTTAACTCTGCCCACTTTACATCATTCCACAATCTTCAATAGTTTAGCTTAGAGATACAGCATGGAAACATCACCTTAAGGCCACTGAGACCCTGCTCATAAGTTCATAAGTCACGGGAGCAAAATTAGGCCATTCGGCCCATCGAGTCCACTCCACCATTCAATCATTTCTTTCCTTCCCTCTCATCCCCATTCTCCTGGCTTCTCCCCATAACTCTTGACACCTCTACCAATGAAGAATCTGGCCACCAGTCACCCGTTCACATTAGTTCTCTGTTGTCCCATTCTCTCATCCACTCTCCACGCATTAGGGAAAATATACAGAGAATTAATCTAAAAACGGGCTGGTCTTTGGAGCGAGCGAGAAAACTGGAGCCCCATGAGGAAACCCAAGCGGTCGCAGGGAGAGCATGCAAATTCTGCACTGACTGCACCTGAGGTCAGGATTGAACCCGTGTCAATGGCGCGGTGAGGCAGCAGCACTACCCGCTGTGCTAATGGTGTTATATTTCCCATCTGTCAACGTTGCATTTGTGATAACTAGTTCCTTACAAATAAATGCATCAGCTCTCTCACCTCAACTGAATCACGCAATGTAATGAATAAACTGGAATGTGTTGATCATCATGCGTCGGAAGGAACTGCAGATGCTGGTTTACTCTGAAGATAGACACAAAATGCTGGAGTAACTCAGCGGGACAGGCAGCATCTGTGGAGCGAAGGAATGGGTGACTTTTCGGGTTGAGACCCTTCTTCAGAAATGCTGCCTGTTACTCCAGCATACGGTGTCTATCTTTGATGAAATAACCACGTTGAACAATCTCTGCTCCAATCCAATGTTTACTCTGCCACAATGAATGATAAAACCTGCATTGCATAAAACTAGAAATAAAACCAAAAGAAACAAATCGCTGGAAAAACTCTGTGAAACTCGAAATATGAAAGAATGCAGCTTTGCCTTTGACTGTGGTCTGAGGGATGCTATTCCGGTCTTGTATGAATTATTTATATACCTTATTCTGTGAAGACTTGCGACCCACACCTCACCATATTCTCATCAGCATTCTGCCCCTGCATTGCTGTAAGGCTCTCACCTCACACCCTGAGTGTTGCAGGCTCAAGTCTCGGGGAAGAATAAAGATCAAACTGCAGTCGTATTTGCAATGAATACACCACTTTTCAATTAATGCCGCACGCATAACTTGATTGAATTTTACACAGCAAGCTCATGACATACTTGGAGGATCAGAGGTGGGATTGCTCGGAGCTACCCACGGTGACTTTGGACAATCTAAAGATTCTGTTCTGTGAGTTGTGGTTTAATTCAAAACCTCCCAGAGCAGCATCAATAAACTGGCAAAGAGGGACACAAAAAAAATGCTCATTATTACAACACCAACTTCTTCCCTTAAAACAACAGTGAGCTCAAGAAAACGTGGAGGCTGCTTGTAAGACAACGGCAAGCTTTAAGGACTAGTGTGGCACAGAGGTGGCGCAGCGGTGGAGCTGCTGCCTTACAGCGGCAGAGACTCGGGTTCGATCCTGACAACGGGTGCTGACTGTACGGAGTTTGTACGCTCTCCCGTGACCGCGTGAGTTTTCCCCCAGTGCTCCGGTTCCCTCCCACACTCCAAAGACGTGCAGCCTTGTAGGTAAATTGGCTTCAGTAAAGATTGTAAATTGTCCCTAGTGTTAGTGCTAGTGTATGGGAATCGCTGGTTGGTGCGGACTCGGTGGGCTGAAGGACCTGTTTCCGCGCTGTATCTCTAAACTAAAAAAAGAAAAGTTAGTCTTTAGAATGGCAGGCGTTGAAATTCTTCACCGACCACTGAGTTATTGAGCAGTTTTCTGTGGAGCCAAGAATATTAGCAGTGTGATAGCTACTGTAGCTACAATAGCAGTGTAGCAACATAGCAATATAGCTACTAACTGTATTTTCATTATTACCTTACCATTCATATCATTGCCCCCGCCAATCCACCCCTCAAAAATTATCTCGGAGATACTCGCTTTAGGCAAAATAGTCTTCAGAATGAATGTACAAATTACCCCTGGAGGCATCACCTTTCCCAACAACTCTTGCAAAGAACTTTACTGAGGTATTACACCTCTTCACACTAGTCCCCAGCTTCTCGTTGACACGCATGGAATACAAGTCAGAATTTTGGCCTCAATCTTCACGCCCATTTCCCATCGAGTCATAGAGACATAGAGTGAGACAGTGTGGGAACATGCCTTTTGGCCCAACTTGCCCACACCGGCCAGCATGTCCCAGCTACACTAGTCCCACCTGCCCGCTTTTGGCCCACATCCCTCCAAGCCTGTTCTATCCATGCACAGTACCTGTCTAACTGTTTCTTAAACGTTGGGATAGTCCCTGCCTCAACTACCTCCTCTGGCAGCTCGTTCCATACACCCACCACCCTTTGTGTGAAAAGGTTACTCCTCAGATTCCAGTTCAATCTTTTCTCTTATTAAATCGCTTCTACTTCAGCACTCTAGTTGAAAGGTTCAAAGGGTTAGGGTTAGAAACATAGAAACATAGAAAATAGGTGCAGGAGTAGGCCATTCGGCCCTTCGAGCCTGCACCGCCATTCAATATGATCATGGCTGATCATCCAGCTCAGTAACCTGTACCTGCCTTCTCTCCATACCCCCTGATCCCTTTAGCCACAAGGGCCACATCTAACTCCCTCTTAAATATAGCCAATGAACTGGCCTCAACTACCTTCTGTGGCAGAGAATTCCACAGATTCACCACTCTCTGTGTGAAGAAATGTTTTCTCATCTCGGTCCTAAAGGACTTCCCCCTTATCCTTAAGCTGTGACCCCTGGTTCTGGACTTCCCCAACATCGGGAACAATCTTCCTGCATCTAGCCTCTCCAACCCCCTAAGAATTTTATATGTTTCAATAAGATCCCCCCTCAGTCTTCTAAATTCCGGCGAGTACAAGGGTTAGGGTTAGAGGTTATTGTCACGTGTACCAATTAAAGTACAGTGAAACTCGAATCAAGGCATGATCTGGAGTTCGCATCTTTACCTGAGAGATATCCATCACCGAGTCGCAGCTCAGAGGTTGTGTTGAGGTCAGACCATTGGAACCGATTATCGTCGTGATGATCCCATTCTGGTTGACCTTTCGGATGGTGGTCCCGTCCACAAAGAAGATAAAACCATACTTGTCCACAGCTATTCCTGTTCGGAAGACACAAAGTAAAGAGTACATGAGCGAGAGAAGTTCATAAATTCATAAGTTGTAGGATCAGAATTAAGCCATTTGGCCCATCAGGTCTAGTCTACCATTCAGTCATGGCGGACCTATTTTCCCTCTCAACTCCATTCTCCTGCCTTCTCCCCATTACCCCTTGACACCCGTACTAATCAAGAACCTATTCATCTCTGCCTTAAAAATATCCATTGACTTGGCCTTCACAGCCTTCTGTGGCAAAGAATTCCACAGATTCACCAACCTCTGACTAATGAAATTCCTCCTCATCTCCTTTCTAAAGGTACGTCCTTTAATTCTGAGGCTGTGGCCTCTGGTCCTAGACTCTCCCACTAGTGGAAACATCCTCTCCACATCCACTCTATCATTGGCAACGTGTGAAACAAAGTGAATTATCTGGTGTCTTTCAAAATAAACTGGCATTTAAAAATAGGGAGGCACGGTGGCGTAGCAGTAGTGTTGCTGCCTTACAGCGCCAAAGACCCGGGTTTGATCCTGACTACAGGAGCTGTCTGTACGGTGTTTGTATGTTTTCCCTGTGACCTCATAGGTTTTCTCGGGGTTCTCCAGTTTCCTCCCGCACTCCAAAGACGTGCAGGTTTGTAGGTTAATTGGCTTTGGTAAAATAGTAAATGGTTCCCAGTATGTAGGACAGTGTTAATGTACAGGGCGATCGCTGGTCGGCACGGACTCAGTAGGCCAACGGGCCTGTTTCCACACTGTATCTCTAAAGTAAAGTCCAAAGTAAATCAAAGGGTTTGCCGTAATCAAGATGTGCTTGGAGCACAGGAGGATGAGGGGTGATCTTGTTGAGGTATATAAGATCATGATGGGGTTAGATAGGGTAAATGCACAGTTTTTCACCCGGAGTAGGTAAATCAAGGGCCAGATGACATAGGTTTAAGGTGAAAGGGGAAAGATTTAACAGGAGCGCAAGGGCAACTTTTTCACACAGAGGGTGATCCGTATGTGGAACAAGCTGTCAGAGAAGGTTGGTGAGGCAGGTACTCTCAGAACATTTAAAAGACATTTGGAGAAGTACATGGATAGGAAAGGTTTAGAAGGATATGGACCAATAAGGGGCGGCACGGTAGCGCAGCGGTAGAGTTGCTGCTTTACAGCGAATGCAGCGCCGGAGACTCAGGTTCGATCCTGACTACAGGTGCTGCACTGTAAGGAGATTGTACGTTCTCCCCGTGACCTGCGTGGGTTTTCTCCGAGATCTTCGGTTTCCTCCCACACTCCAAAGACGTACAGGTATGTAGGTTAATTGACTGGGTAAATGTACAAATTGTCCCTAGTGTGTGTAGGATAGTGTTAGTGTGCGGGGATCACTGGGCGGTGCAGACTTGGTGGGCCAAAAAGGCCTGTTTCCGCGCTGTGTCTGAAATATGAAGAAAAAAAAAATGAAAATGCAGGCAGGTGGGACTAGTGTGAATGCGGCATCTTGGTAGGCGCACGGGCAAGTTGGGCCGCTGTATGACTCTATTTACTTTTGCATTGTAGTCATGATTATACAGTCGGAACTATGGTAGCCATTTATAAAACAGCTAGCTCCCGCACTCAGTTATTAATTAGCTGTTTATCCAGTCCACTCCTTGTGTCCTTTGAGGGACATATCTTGCTTACACAGACTGCATTTATCTTGCAGCGAAGGCATATCTAACAATCTTCCAGATAAGCATGGGTTAGAAAATAGGGTGATTTTTTAAATAGTCCCACAGCAATATCAGATCAAGTTAGAGGAATGAAAATTAAAAATTTATAAAATCACTGAAGTTCAATTAACTATGCCATCCGAATTATTGTATGTGCCAAGTAACAAGGCACTAGGGGAAGTGGCAAGTTCTAAACTGTAATCAGATACAATTATCTACACATTAAATGTGTTTTGGATAAACACAAAATATTTCAACTTAGTACAAAATCCAAGAGACAATTACATTTTAAATTCCTGTTAAAATATTGGTTGCAGTCAATGTAATTTTCAACTTTTTTAACCTTTTAAAAGCATATTTGAATACATTTTTGCAATTAAAAAAAATCGTTTATTTCTACTATAAATTTTTCAAATGTAGTGAGTTTGACCTAATACAATATTATGTCAATCCTATACAATAGGTGGTGCGGTGGAAGAGTTGCTGCCTTACAGCATCGGAGACCCGGGTTCGATCCTGACTACGGGGGCTGTCTGTACGGAGTTTGTACGTTCTACCTGTGACCTGTGTGGGTTTTCTCCGAGATCTGTGGAATTCATTGCCACAGACAGCTGTGGAGGCCAAGTCAATGGATATTTTTAAGGCGGAGATTGATAGGTTCTTGATTAATATGGGTGTCAGGGGCTATGGGGAGAATGCAGGAGAATGGGGTTGAGAGGGAGAGATAGATCAGCCATGATTGATTTGTGGAGTAGACTTGATGGGCCGAATGGCCTAATTCTGCTCCTATCACTATTATCTATCCATTTCATCATTATATTTCTCGTTCCCCTTTCCCCTGACTCTCAGTCTGAAGAAGGGTCTCGACCAGAAACGTCACCTATTCCTTAGCTCCAGAGATATTGTCTGACCCGCTGAGTTACTCCAGTTATTTTCTGTCTATCAATGTCCATACCGTTGCTACCCAAGCGGAACATGAGGTATTGTTCCTCCAGTTTACGCGTGGCCTCACTCTGGCAAAGGAGGAAGCTAAGGACAGGAAGAGGGAATGGGAAGAGGAGTTAAAATGGTTGGCAACCAGGAGATCCTGCAGGCCTCGGTGGACCGAGCGCAAGCGTTCGGCAAAACTGTCGCCAAGTCCACTCTTGGGCTCGCTGATGTACAGGAGGCCACATTGGAAACACCGGATGCAAACATTGGAACTCTGGATATTTTTTCCCTCATGTTTGTGAGACCCTGCAGTTTGTACATTAGATTTCACTGCACTTGATTGGTAACATTTTTTGATGATCCAAAGGGATGAAAGGGTCCTTATTATAGACTCAAAATGCTGGAGTAACTCAGGCAGCATCTCTGGAGAGAAGGAATGCGTGACATTTCGGGTCTGAAGAAGGGTCTCAACCTGAAACGTCACCCTTTCCTTCTCTCCAGAGATGCTGCCTGTCCCGCTGAGTTACTCCAGCATTTTGTGTCTACCTTCGGTTTAAACCAGCATCTGCAGTTTCTTCCTACACAAAGGGTCCATATTTGCAGGTTCTTTCCTTCACTGATTTAAATACATTTTTGTACATGTTCATAGTTGCTTTGCCTCTCGTTTAGTATATTCCATTCAGTACTCCAATTATGTATGAGGGAACAACAGTGAAATGCACGGTGGCTCAGCGGTAGAGTTGTTGCCTTACAGCGCCAGAGACCCAGGTTCGATCCTGACTATGGGTGCTATCTGTACAGAGTTTGTACGTTCTCCCTATGACCACGTGAGTTTTCTCCGAGATCTTCGGTGTCCTCCCACACTCCAAAGATGTACAGGTTTGTAGGTTATTTGGCTAGGTATAAGTGTAAATTGTCCCTCGTGTGTGTAGGATAGTGTTAATGTACAGGGATCGCTGGTCAGTGCGGACTCAGTGGGCTGAAGTGTCTGTTTCCGCGCTGTATCTCTAAACTAAACTAAATATGCAGGCGCCTTCATGTTTTGGCAACATTTCAGTGTTTACTCATAAAGAATACACCGATGAGCCGAAACATTATAACCACCTGCTTAATATGCTGTTGGTCCTCCGTGTGCAGCCCCATATGCAGCAGGGTGCGATGCACTGTGTATTGTGACACATTCCTCCCGTGACCACCGTTGATGTTTTCTGTGACTTGTGCCACAGTAGACCTTCTGTCGGTTCAGACCAGACGGGATAGCCTTCGTTGCCCTCGCGCATCAATGAGCCTTGGGCGCCCAACACCCTGTCGCCGGTTTGTGGTTTGTCTCTCCTCGGACCACTGTCGGTACGTACTCACCACTGCTGGCCGGGAGCACCCCACAAGCCTTGCTGTTTCAGAGATGCTCTGACCCAGTCATCTGGCCATAACAATTTGGCCCTTGTCAAAGTCGCTCAGGTCTTTACTCCTGCCCATTTCTCCTGCATCCAACACATCAACTTCAGGAACTAACTGTTCACTTGCTGACTAATATATCCCACCCCTTGACAGGTGCCATTGTAACAGGATAACCAATGTTATTCACTTCACCTGTCAGTGGTCATAATGTTTTGGCTGATTGGTGTATATCGCATATTTATATGAATCTTAGCGTATAATTTTAATCAATGGACTCTTAAAAAGGTTTTCAAAGTAAGATGCAGCAGGATCTGGAAATTTGAAAGTTATAAAACTAAAATACAGGAAAGTCTTGGTAGGTTACCAAGCTTCCAATTATGATGAAATGAGCTGTCATGAAAGTTCAGTTTATCTTGTCACAGTTCCCAGCTAACCTGCTGAATGTATTCAGATTTGCTGGATATTTCTCTACATTTAGAGTCATAAGAGTCATAGAGTGATACAGTGTGGAAACAGGCCCTTCGGCCCAACTTGCCCACACCGGCCAGCATGTCCCAGCTACACCAGTCCCACCTGCCCGCACTTGGTCCATATCCCCCCAAGCTTGTACCTGCCTAACTGTTTCTTGAATGTTGGGATAGTCCCTGCCTCAACTACCTCCTCTGGCAGCTTGTTCCATACACCCACCACCCTTTTTCAAAAACTTTTTCACCCAGAGAGCTGTGAATCTGTAGAATTCTCTGCCATAGAAGGCAGTGGAAGCCAATTCACTGGATGTTTTCAAGAGAGAGTTAGATATAGCTCTTAGGGCTAACGGAATCAAGGGATATGGGGGAGAAAGCAGGAACGGGGTACTGATTTTGATTTTGGATGATCAGCCATGATCATATTGAATGGCGCTGCTGGCTCAAAGGGCCGAATGGCCTACTCCTGCACCTATTTCCCATGTTTCTATTTTTCTATATTTGTGTGAAAAGGTTGCCCCCCAGATTCCTATTAAATCTTTTCCCCTTCACCTTAAACCTATGTCCTCCGGTCCTCGATTCACCTACTCTGGGCAAGAGACTGTCTCGGTTATAGCAGTTTTATTTCTGCCTATAAGTTTCCATTACTTTCAGTTCCATTCCTTCGTCTTTGCCTTAAAGCGTACAATCTCACTCTTGTAGAAGATATATATTTTGAAGAGTTCCATCAATCCACATAAAACGCTGCTTCAACAATGTTCTTAAAAACAAAATGATTATTGACTTGCACTATCATCCTGACCATTAAGATAGCAACAGCATGCAATAAAGTCTCTCTAACAGGCCACCAGTACAAAATGGATTATTATGGCGTGATCTTCACAATAAGCTCCACTGAAGCCTTTTACTTCAATGGTTCGTTCTTAGCCTCGGTTTTTTTTTGTTTGAGTGGAAATGCTTGCAGGTGTGATTGTTAATAGTCAGCGAGCAAATTGAAAGCAAGCGCACCATTATAGGTCACGAGGCAATATTGAAAAATCAGAGCGTTGCATTATGAAGGCAGTTGATTTTTTTTCTCTTGATAGAAATGATCGCTTTCTGCAAATCTCTGCAGCAAAATGGGTCTTGCCAGTTGTCGTATCTCGTGGGCAACACTTACAGTTGCAGGGAGTCACGCAAGGTTAATCAAACTTGATGGGAAAGCAAAATCCAATATTTTGGATAATGTCCTGCCATGTATTATGGGGTCTTGAGGTACTAGCAAAAGAAAAGCAATCATTTCTCAAACTTATTGATCATTAGTGCGGAGTTAATGGCTGGGCTTTACAGAAATAAGACTGGGAACTTGATAGAGACTTGAATATATGAGCTAACAACCTCACTAGTTTAGTTTGGAGATAAAATGCAGAAACAGGCCCTTGGGACCTGAGTCCGCGCCAACCAATGATCCCCTTGCACTAACACTATCCTACACACACTATGGACAATTTTACCAAGCTAATTAACCTACAAACCTGTAGGTCTTTGGAGTGTGGGAGGAAACCGGAGCTCCCGGAGAAAACCCACGCAGATCATGGGGAGAACGTACAAACTCCGTACTGACAGCACCTGTAGTCAGGATCAAACCTGAGTCTCCGGCGCTATAAGGCAGCAACTCTACCGCTGTGCCACCGTGCCGCCACTACTTTGAGCTAGTTGTGCCTTTAAATATCTTGAAAGATACCCAGGCACACTCTACCAAGCAGAAACGATAGCACCAATTTTTTTCTTTTTTAATTCGTGGTTTCACGATCAAATTACCTCTCAGCCTCGACAATTAAAAATTCACATTATATGCATTATTAATTCAGTACTCCTTTTTACATGTTAAATAATGAAGCTTGCCACAAGCCTCCTCGCTACAACGTAATATTCTAATCCTTGATCATTTATCATTGAGCAAATGTGCTCACAACAGTTTCAGTTTAGTTTATTGTCACGTGGACCGAGGTGCATTAAAAAGCTTTTGTTGCCTGCTATCCAGTCAGCAGAAAGACAATACATGATTACAATCGATCCATTTGCAGTGTATAGATACATGATAAGGAAATAACGTTTAGTGCAAGGTAAGGCCAGGAAAGTCCGATCAAGGATAGTCCGAGGGTCACCAAAGAGGTAGATAGTAGTTCAGCACTGTTCGACCTCAGGACTCTAATATAAATTTTGAAGCTGATCAGCCAATTGTGCTGGCTTTTCAAGAATAGCTTGAGCAAAATGAATAAAATCATCTCAGATGGGATTTTGTTTTGTTTCTTTCTTCTTTTCAGAAGTAATAGGCTCAGATGACATTATTCAACATTAACTGTGGATACAACTAAGACCAAACATGTTGGAGATCTGAAGAAGGGTTCTGACCCGAAACCATATTCTCCAGAGATGCTGCATGACCCTCTGAGTTACACCAGCACTTTGTATCTTTTTTTTTTGGTATATGCCAGCATCTGCAGTTCCTCGTGACACCATCAACAGTGGAGACTTGATTGCATCTCATGAAATTGCTCTGTCTAGTGTTTCAACAAGTCCGAAGGCCCTGAAACTTTACGGAGGAAGTCCGTGGACTTTCAGGAGCTCTGAGAACTGAAGGGTTAACATTTAAACTTTCGAAACCATGAAGCTCATGTGTGGATGTACACAGAATAATCGAGTCAGTGTCCAATCAACCATAATGTATTCCCATAATTAACTGAAGTGCGGTTGGGATTCAGAGAAAGAGAGTTGTCAGGTTAGAGAGAGAGACACACAAAAAACTGGAGTAACTCAGCGGGTCAGACAGTTGTCAGCAGAGGGCTTGAAGGTTGAGTCTGCATCAGTACATTGATCCCTTACAAATCTGTAAAATGGCCCCCATCAATTCATTTCAAATGGTAGGCCATCATTATTTCTGGTAGGCCACATTTATCTAGCTGCAGTACAATCAATTATTTGATGTTTTCTTCTGGACATACTATCTTACGAGTATTGATAAAAGTAAAGGCTGGCCATACAGGTTAGTTCAGTTTAATTCAGAGTTTAGAGAGATACAGAGTGGAAACAGGCCCTTCGGCCCACCAAGTCCATGCCAACCAATAATCACCCTGTACACTAGTTCTATTGCACAGATCAGGGACAATTTACAGAAGCCAATTAACCTACAAACCTATACGTCTTTGGAGTGTGGGAAGAAACTGGAGCACCCAGAGAAAACCCACGCAGGTCACGGGGGAAGAACGTACAAACTCCATACGGACAGGGCCCGTAGTCAGGATCGAACCCGGGTCTCTGGTGCTGTAAGGCAGCAACTCTATCGCTGTGCCATTGTGTGTAACAATATTGCACTGTGAATTTAAAAAAAATATTATCTGGATCAAAGCTGCATACCCAGTGATTACTACTGGTGATATGAATGGATTAATATGTAATATGCTTAGTTACAATATTTCAGCATGGACTACAACAGTAAAGGCAACTCGTTTGAGATAAGTAACATGGAACATTACAGCACAGAGAGCAGTACAGCACAGGAACAGGCCCTTCGGCCCACAATGTCTGTGTTGAACAAGACGTAATATCCTTGTTGAAACGGCGGACAATGTATATCAGTGGAATGTGTCTTATGTTGGTGTTGTAGGCTCTGTCCCACATACAGCTCCAGAAGGAGTATTGCAGAGGAAATGCAATCATCTGTAGCTTCTGGAGCACCAGAAAGTCAATGGTCCAACTTCAGGAAGGAAAAAATAGGTTTTCAACCACTAACCATTAGAATAAACAGGATAACGTGACTGAATTTCTACACTATTATCGCTAAACCGTTATGAGCACAAAGCACAGTTGGTATTAGATTCCCGCTCTTTTAACAGATTATTAACCCAGGAAAATAATTGAAGGACATTTTATACAAAATATGACAACATAGGATGTAGAACATAGAACAGTACAGCACAGGAACAGGCGCTAATGCCCACAATGTCCATGCTGAAGATGGGGCCAAGATAAACTAATCTCTTCTGCTTACACGTGGTTATGTAGGGAATGGATATTGTAGGGAATTGGATGTGCGGGGAATTAAGTGGATGTGCAACACTGTATACTTGTACCAATACAGCCCAAATGTGGCCAACATTTCCAATCGACCCCAAGGGGAACAAAACCTTGTTATGAGGGTGGTGAATTTGTGGAATTCATTGGCACAGATGGGGCTGGAGGCCACGTCAGTGCGTATTCTATAAAGCGGAGGTTCCTGATCGGTCAAAGGCAATGGGGAGAAGGCAGGAGAATGAGGTTGAGACGGTAAAAATGGATCAGCCAAGATCGAATGGCAGAGCAGATTCGATGGGCCAAATTCTGCTCCTATGTCTTATGAACGTGAGGTTTTCATGCGATAGTAGCTGAATTAGGCCATTCGGTCCATTAGGTCTACTTCGCCATTCATGGTCAATCTACCTTTCCCTCTCAAACCCCATTCTCCTGCCTTCTCCCCATAACACCAGGCCGCCCTACGAATCAAGAATCTATCTATCTCTACCTTGAAATACCCATTGATGGCCTCCAAAGCCTTCTGTGGCATTGAATTCCACAGGTCCATCACTCTCTGACTATAGTAATTCCTCCTCATATCCTTCCTGAAGGCACATCGTTTTAGTCCGAGGCTCTGGCCTCTGGTGCCAGCGTCTCCCACTGGAAGAAACAGTTTTCATAGCTTTTGGAGTGAATCTTTGGTTTTAACTGAGCATGCATGTTACCTCTGGGGCTGGTGAGGGATGCTTCAGAGGCTTTGCCCCCATCTCCACAATGGTTCTGATCAAAAGGGAGGCATTGATCGCCGGTTCCAGCCACCACCTGAGAATTCCTTAAGAGGTCTTTGGTTTGAGTGAGGGACTTCACTCTGTACACTCTCCTGGTGCTGGTGTCCGACAGGTAAAGCAATCCCGAAACTGGATCCACCGCGAGGTAATACTTGTGAGCAGGACTGTGGCTGAAAGAAAAGAAAAAGCACCTAAGAACTTCGCAGATTTGGCATTGATTTTCTCTGCAATCTTCTCGTCTGAAGGAAAAGTTTTGTTATGTTTAAAACCTGGCTGCATTGACAAGTTAGGTCTTGTAACTGTCAAAGTACAGTTGTGCATTAACATCTGAAAAAGGGTCCTGACCCGAAATACCGCCTGTCCATTCCCTCCGTAGATGCTGCTTGACTTTGTGTTTTGCTCCAGATGCCAGCACCTGCTGTTTCGCATATGTGCATTAATGTTTCTTAGTTTTAGTTTAGAGATACAGCGCAGGAACAGGCCCTTTGGCCCACCGAGTCCGCAACGACCAGCGATCCCCACACATTAGCACTGTACCACACACACGACGATACGATACGATAGAGCTTTATTTATCCCAGGAGGGAAATTGATCTGCCAACAGTCATAAAACACAAGATACAGAAACATGAAATTAAAGTGACAAGTGGAAAGGATTGGGGATGTGCAAAGATTGGGGGGGGGGGGGGTGAAGGGAGTCAGTCTACCCCACGACAGAAGGGGGAGGTGTTGTACAGTTTAATAGCCACAGGGAAAAAGGATCTCCTTGGCTTTCTGTACTGCACTAGGGACAATTTACAATTTTACCAAAGCCAATTAACCGACAAACCTGTATGCCTTTCGAGTGTGGGAGGAAACGGGAGCATGCAGAGAAAACCCACGCAGGTCACGGGGAGAACGTACAAACTCCATAAGGACAGCACCCGAGGTCAGGATCGAACCTGGCTCTCTGGCGCTGTAAGGTAGCAACTCTACCGCTGCGCCACCGTGCCGCCCACCGATTTGATTTTGTCAGCTTGGTGATTTTCATGGCTCTTCACGTCAAGGTAACTTCTCAACTGCTGTTATGTTTCCCTGGAATATTGAGGCCAAGCCCCCTAAAAGTAAATGGTTTCCATGGCTACTAAATCAATAACTCATTCAAGTGACCCTGAAGTACTAACTCGTTTCCACTCCTCTGAAGAGACTAAAGCAATGACGTTTCAACCATTCTGGGAAATCTTCAAGGCTCAAAAGGCATCCTCCTCTCTAAAATCAACACAGACAGCATACAAGACAGACTCAAAATGCTAGAATAACTCAGCGGGACTGGCAGCATCTCCGGAGAAAAGGAATAGGTGATGTTTCAGGTCGAGACCCTTCTTCAGACTGGACCCGAAATGTCCCTCATTCCTTCTCTCCAGAGGTGCTGCCTGTTCCGCTGAGTTGCTCCAGCATTTTGTGTCTATCTTTGGTGTAAAACAGCATCTGCAGTTCCTTCCTATGTAAACAACATACATTTTGATTTGAAAAAGTGAGCTGAAGAACAACTTGGATCAAACTAGATCTTTTAATAAAATGCGCAGCTTTGGTTGATTAGTTTGCCGATTATGGGATGCTCAGAAACAGATCTCTGGTGAAACAAGGAACTGCAGACGAAATGTGTAACGAAGGAACTGCAGGCGCTGGTTTAAACCGAAGATAGACACAAAAAGCTCGAGTAACTCAGCGGGACAGGCAGCATCTCTGGAGAGAAGGAAAGGGTGGCGTTTTGGGTCGAGACCCTTTGAACTGCAGATGCTGGTTTATACCAAAGAAACTCTGGAGAACATGGATAGGTAACGTTTTGGGTGGGGACCCTTCTTCGGACTGATTACGATGGTGGGGGTTGTTGGAAGAAGTGGGGGTAGGACAGAGTCTGGCGAGTGATAGGTGGGGTCTCGACCCGAAACGTCACCCATTCCTTCTCTCCAGAGATGCTGCCTGTCCCGCTGAGTTACTCCAGCATTCTGTGTCTACGAGTGATAGGTGGATACTGGTGAGGGGGGTTTCTGATCGACAGATGTTTGGAAATAGTTTGTGTATGCATAAGGTCATTTTAACTTTAAATTACAATAGCTTTATCACATATTAGTTTAGTTTAGTTTGGAGAAACAGCATGGAAACAGGTCCTTCGGCCCAATGAGTCTGCGCAGACCACGATCACCTATACAATAGTTCCATCCTAGACCCTAGGGACCATTTACAGAAGCCAATTAACCTACAAACCTGCACGACTTTGGAACGTGGGTGGAAACCGGAGCACCCGGAGAAAACCCAAGCGGTCTTGGGGAGAACGTACAAACTCCGTACAGACAAGTCCCGTAGTCAGGATCGAACCCGACTCTCTGGCAGAAATTCTGCCGCCGTGCCACCCAATATTTAGTTTCATTTAATTTAAAGATACTGTGTAGAAACAGGCCCTTCGGCCTACTGGGACCATGCTGACCTGCGATCCCCATACGCTAGCACTAGCCTACACACACTAGGGACAATGTACAATTTTACAAACCCATTTAGCCGACAAACATGTACGTCTTTGGAGGGTAGGTAGAAACTGGAGCACCCGGAGAAAACCCACGCCGTCACAGGGAGAACGTACAGAACAGCTCCCATTGTCAGGATCGAACCCGGGTCTCTGGCAGCAAACTCTACCGCTGCGCCATCGTGCCGCCCAGCACGTGGAGCTCTGAGCTGCAGTCTTACCATCTTTAAAATTCGCAAGGTTTTTCCGTCTGGTGCATGACGCCCTTGGGAGCTTTTGACCATCTGCCACGTCACTGCTGCTTGTTCAGAAGCCCCTGCAGGAAAATCTCTCAGAAGCGACCGTGCACGGCGCTGACTCCACTGATGAAACACCAGCTCTGGCTGGAACCCTGGAGTTAAAGCTGCCAAGGAACGGGACAGCTGGTACCAGATGTGTAGCTGAGTGAACGGGTAGCAATCCCTCTCTAAACAGATGACTGATGGCATGACTGAAGTTGGTCTGTTAAACATTGCTGCGGTGTCTACCTCGAGTCCCTTTGGACAAAACACTTGATCCACCAGATGTACATGTAAGAACTATTGCCAGCTCTCATCTGACGCCAAGCTGCTAGGCTGATGGAAGCTAGGAGAAGCTAACAACAAAGCAAACGGAGAGAAAATGTAATGGGGACAGTCAAACTGGTAGGAGAACTGGGAAGGGGGAGGGATGGAGAGCAAGGGTTACTTGAATTTACAGATGTCAATGTTCATATCGTTGGGGTGTAAGCTGCCCAAGCGGAATTTGAGGTGTTGTTCCACCAACTTGCTCTGGGCCTCATTCCTCCAGCATTTTGTGTCTATCTTCAGTTTAAACCAGCACCCACAGTTCCTTCCCACACATCAATGTCGTTCACATTGTTTACCCTGTTCTTTTTTTATACGCCGATGTAAAATTCAGTGCAAATCATTCTAACTTTGTTTTGTTTAAATTTGAAGATATTACCCTTCGGCCCACCTAGTCCCCGCCAACCATCAATCACCCATCCATACTAGTTCTATGTTTTCCCACTTTTGTTTGTCGACTCCCTTTACACACCAGGAGCAATTCACAGCCGACTAGAAACAGGCCCTTTGGCCCACTGAGTCGCTGCCAACCATCGATCGCCCTTCACTATCGTTATCCCACTTCCTCGTCTACTTCCTCTACACGCGGGTCAATTTACAGCGGCCAATTAACCTACAAACACGCACGTCTTTGGGATGCGGGGAGGGGAACTAGAGCAGCTGAAACTCCACGCAGGCAGCATCTGAGGTCAGAACCGAACCTGGGTCTCTGGCGCTGTGAGGCAGCAGCTCTACCACTCACAAAGCTGAGGTTTGGAAGATACCTATGCATCTAGATGGACTTTTTAGGTTCCGTAAAATTGGTGAATTCGATTTTATATGTTGGGCCTGCACAAGTCGCCATATTTTGGCACTATTTAGTTTAGTCAGGGGGTATGGGGAGAAGGCAGGAACGGAGTACTGATTGAGAATGATCAGCCATGATCACATTGAATGGCGGTGCTGGCTTGAAGGGCCGAATGGCCTACTCCTGCACCTATTGTCTATTGTCTATTGTTTAGTTTAGTTTAGAGATACAGCACAGAAACAGGCCCTTCGGCCCACTGAGTCCGAACCAACCAGCGATCCCCGCACATTAAACACTATCCTACACACACTAAGGACAATTTACACTTACACCAAGCCAATTAACCTACAAACCTGTATGTCTTTGGAGTGTGGGAGGAAACCGAAGATCTCGGAGAAAACCCACGCAGGTCACAGGGAGAAAGTACAAACTCCGTAAAGACAATACCCGTTCGGATTGAACCAGGGTCTTTGGTGCTGCAAGCTCTGTAAGGCAGCAAATCTACCGCTGCGCCAATGTGCCACGACTTTACACAAAGGAAAAGTCCAAAGGGCAAAGGCCGGTCCAGATGCTGGATGCGCTGGACAGGCCCGGTCCTGGTACGCCCCAGGCTGTTGCAGGGCCTCCTCCGTCACCCTCAACCAGCTCGAAGTCAACATGGTCTAGTTAGGCCGAAGGGCCTGTTTCTATGCTGTATGACTCTATGCCTCTGTGACATTAGATACCCACCAATGTTCAGCAGTTGAGATTTTGCTGAAGTTTGATCATGTAAGGCACCAACAAAAACAACGCTGGTCAATAGAGAATGGTCTCGACCCGAAACGTCACCCATTCATTCTCTCTCCAGAGACGCTGCCTGTCCCGCTGAGTTACTCTAGCTTTTTGTGTCTATGTTCAGAATTTCTCAGCCCTTGGTAAAAGAAATGAAAGTTCTCTGTGTTTATGATACTCTATTGAATTAAAATTAATGAATTTATTCTGTTGAAGCAAATAACAGCATCTGCCAGATGTCATATCTGGCCTGAAGTTATTGCTTTTCGACGAATTTGGGTTAATTAAAATGCTGCTCGCAAAGAACTCATAGGCTGAAGAAATCATTTCCCAAAATCTCAACAGATCCTAATGTACATTGACTTCAAATCTATTCCAATCTAATATATATTATATTAAATTTATTATCTATTCTAATATGATATATATCTATTCTATTCTAATCTATATCTAATCTAAAACTATTCTTGGTATGGCTCGCTGCAAAAATATTAATTAATATTTTGAAGGGCAGAATCATGATATCTAATTAACACAGCAAACCATGAGAAAGCAAACAGCGAATGAAAACATAATTGGAATGTTTTGATTAGATTGTCCTGACTTATTTCATTCTGTAGCTTATACCAACAATATAATATTGTACATTTTTCTCTCAACTCATAAATTGCCAAAAGCTATTGAGCTCGGCCTGACGTTGTTTGACCTTGGGAACTGCACACTGATGCATCAAGTGAACCAACTGTGGAGCAAGTTGGATTCATTTCATCCACAGTCAAATGTTTTAATATAGTTGCAGTTTAGAGATAGAGCATGGAAACAGGCCCTTTGGCCCACCCAGTCCATGCTGGCCCTAGAACAACTTATGGAAGATAGACACAAAATGCTGGAGTAACTCAACGGGTCAGGTAACATCTCTGGACAACATGGATAGGTGACGCTTCGGGTCGTGACCCTTCTTCAGGCTCAGTATTAAACAGTTCAAAATTAGACCGTTCTAATTAAACGAATATTTGACATTACCCCACCCAAAAATTTCTGGCTCACTCCCTCCATGTTTATGACTACCCGATCATCTTCTCTACAATCTCCTATGTATCTGCTACCTCTGCTACCTGTTGTTTTTCCCAAGCAGGTAAAATTAAACTGGAGATAGACACAAAATGCTGGTGTGACTCAATGGGACAGGCAGCATCTCAAGAGAGAGAGAAGGAATGGGCTGACGTTTCGGGTGACGTTTCGGGTCGAGATCCTTCTTCAGAGTCCTTGGAGCTGGTTAAGGAAAGAGGACACTGGGGAGCTTCAAGTCACCAGGTTAAATTTCAAATGATACACTTGAACATTTATCACTGGGGCGGCAGGGTAGTGTAGCATTAGAGTCGCTGCCTTACAGCGCTTGCAGCATCAGAGACCCGGGTTCGATCCCAACTACGGGTGCTGTCTGCATGGAGTTTTTACATTCTCTCCGTGACCTGCGTGGGTTTTGTCCGAGAACTTCGGTTTCCTCCTACACACCAAAGACGTACAGGGTTGAAGGTTAATTGCCTTGGCATAAATGTAAAATTGTCCCTGGTGTGTGTAGGAGAGTGTTAATGTGCCTGGATCGCTGGTCGGTGCGGGTTTGGTGGGCCAAAGGGCCTGTTTCTGCGCTATATCTCTAAATTAAACTAAACTAAACACTTGTCTAGGGAGGCAATTAACATTTAATTTAACATTAATACATCAGAAACATTATAAAATCTTTCTTGATTAATACAGGTGTCAGGGATTATGAGGAGAAGGCCGGAGAATAGGGTTGAGAGGGATAGATCAGCCATGATCGAATGGCGGAGTTGACTTGATGGGCCGAATGGCCTAATTCTGCTCCTACCACATTAACTTATAAAAAAATGACTTACCTGTGCCTCATGTCTCTATTTCTGTTGTAGCAGGATGAAAAATCACAATAGGAGGGCGTGAGGAAGAGAAAAGAAAGGCAAGATGTAATTGACGTGTACAACAATTTGAGGCATATACAACTCAATTAAACAGTCGAGTGAACATAAACATAAACTAAATGAAATCATTCTGTATGTGGCCGCACAATCATCTAGAAATCCACCTGCAGCTCACCCTTGCTGGTAGTGGATACAAGTTTCATTTAAACACGCTATATGATGTAGACCTTAGTCTGCCTTCAAAACCTCCTTCCCTTATGCAATATTAAAGGTCCAAGATATTCAATAAGTGCATTAATATTTTGTGCTCCTACATAGTGCAATTTCACCTCACATTTCAACCGGACAGTTCCCAGGAAAGGTGCTGGTCGTTGTACATTAAATCTATCTCTATTTCTTTTGCAGCTGCAGGTCTGTAGGTTAATTGGCTTCTGTAAATTGTAAATTGTCCGTAGTGTGTGTACGGTAGTGCTAGTGTATGGAACGATCGCTAGTTGGCGTGGACTCGGTGAGCCAAAGGCCATGTTTCCACGCTGTATCTCTGAAGTCCAAAGGTCTTTCTACAGGATTTCATATACCTCAACAATGATAGGTTTGGAAAAGCTGAGGCTGTGAAAGCATTCTTCTACAGAGAGGATGAAGTGGGACGTGGTGTCTCTACTATTATCTGGGAGAAGGGTTTCTGATAATGGTCATACCCTTGCCTCCTGCCCTGAGGTCTCCCTCCAATGTTAAATACCGAACTACGGCCACAACAATACTTTTGAGTAATGGCGTTCCACCGGTTGCATCACAGCTGAGATCCCATGGACTGAGAATCTAATCAGATCAATGCTGGAGTAAACGCCACAGTTTAATTTAAGCATACGCTGCGGAGATCAAACAATCGCTGAAGTTTGGGGTGATTATTTATGTCTCTCAATGTAGCTGTGTGCTCCCATAAGCAGCATGACATAAAAGCGCTGTGCTCCTTGCTCTGGTGAGATGGGTTGATGATGGTGTTTATGTCAGTGTAGGGGAAAAATTGGTGTCACATGAATAATGACATCATTAGATCCATGTCTGACACTGAGAAGAAAAAAAAGTGCTTGGATAATTTTGCAATTGGTGATATTTTACCCCAACATGTCTACTATTGCAATATGCTACGGATACGTTCAAATTTTGCTTAGTGGCTCAAGAATATTGCTGTGTGATCCAATTCCTTATTCCCAATCTGCCTTTCCCTTGTTTTATTTATGTGCATGTAAAGAAATGAAATTCATTATTCCTCTTTGCTTTCTAATTGCCTCTTTTCATTTCTCCCCTCTTGTCATTATATTCTCCGTCTTCCATCGTCTTTGACTGCTGACGAACCCAGTATATCTTCACTTCCCAACTTCCCTGTTTCACCTTTGTCTTAATTCTTCCGTAACATTACGATCGTTTGTTTTTTTAATATTTTCAGCCTTTATGGATACAGATTCAACATTTTTGCATTGATAATAAATGCATGAATAGGAAATAAAAAAGACAGATTAATTGATATTTTCTATCATTTAATATATTAATATAAATATTATTATAGACAATAGACAATAGGTGCAGGAGGAGGCCATTCGGCCCTTCGAGCCAGCACCGCCATTCAATGTGATCATGGCTGATCATTCTCAATCAGTACCCCGTTCTTGCCTTCTCCCCATACCCCCTGACTCCGCTATCCTTAAGAGCTCTATCCAGCTCTCTCTTGAATGCATTCAGAGAATTGGCCTCCACTGCCTTCTGAGGCAGAGAATTCCACAGATTCACAACTCTCTGACTGAAAAAGTTTTTCCTCATCTCAGTTCTAAATGGCCTACCCCTTATTCTTAAACTGTGACCCCTTGTTCTGGACTCCCCCAACATTGGGAACATGTTTCCTGCCTCTAACGTGTCCAACCCCTTAATGATCTTATACGTTTCGATAAGATCTCCTCTCATCCTTCTAAATTCCAGTGTATACAAGCCTAGTCGTTCCAGTCTTTCAACATATGATAGTCCCGCCATTCCGGGAATTAACCTATATCAATATATTAATATTAACCGATATGCATTTATATAAATATTAATATATATATTAATTGATCTGGTGTATGGGGGGCGTCGAGAGAACAAAGAGGGATTATTGGGGACTACTTTGTAACTTTGCCCTATACATGGTGACTGTTTGCATACCTTGTGTATCGTATGCAAAACAAAGAATTTCACTGTTACATGTCACATGTGATAATAAAATATCCATCAATATTTCCATAGTTGTGTTTTTAGCATGGTTGGAAGCTTTTCCTTGGATCTTTTGAACACAATTTTAAACGTTTTTCCAAGTGCTTAACAATATTTTATTTTTCCAAATTCTATTTCCAGCCCCTCAAAGTCAGCTTTACTCCAGTCCATGTTATACCCATAGCTGAGTACTTAGCATAGGAGAGGGGTGTCAGGGCTGTGGGCAAGGGTATGTCCATAGACAGATCCCTGTCTATTCCAGAGTATCTCTTTCATAGGTCTTATCTTATACCATATTAGATGTGGTGCCATTATTGACTCAATGTTCTCTTACATTTACCTGTGACCGAGGGAAGAGAGGCACTGGGGAGGTAGCGGGGGTTTGAGGAGGGGGGGGGGGGGGGGGTGGTGGTGGAGTGCAGTGGGGTGGGGGATTTGGTTAGTTACCTAAAATTGGAGAATTCAATGTTTTCAATGTTCATCCCGTTGGGCTGTAAGGTACCCAAGTGGACATGAGAATACTGGATGAAACTGTAATTTGCTCCCGTCTACTTTAACTGACTAAGGGTGTTAGATAAGGGCAAGGAAGCAATCCCTGTTAAACATACACCGTGCCGTGCTTATAATAACTCTTTACACAAAGCTACCAGATGCAACTGGAAAGAAACAATGAAGCTCAAATACTCAAGAGCTAAAAAGAATCTTCTTGTTACGACTGGAGCATTCATAGTAAATAGATTTTGGTTACACATCCTCTACTAACACCAGTAAACGCTTTGATATGAAGGTAGACACAAAATGCTGGAGTAACTCAGCGGGACAGGCAGCATCTCTGGAGAGAAGGAATGGGTGACGTTTCGGCTCGAGACCCTTCTTCAGACAGAATCAAAGGTCTCGGCCCGAAACGTCACCCATTCCTTCTCTCCAGAGATGCTGCCTGTCCTGTTGAGTTACTCCAGAAATTTGTGTCCATCTTCGGTTTAAACCAGCATCGGCCGTACCTTCCTACACAAACGCTTTAATGTGCCAGGCTTGTCAGAGACAAACTCCGGGTGTGAAATTTGAACGTGTAAAATAGTCCAAGTGTGGCGTACCTCAACTCTAAAATATTGATGGCGTTTCCAGACGGGAAGACTCGACGGACAAAATTGAAGTCTCCGATGTAGGTGCTGCCATCTGAGCCACACGCCAGCGCGACTGGTGCGTAGAGTTTATTGTCCTTTGCCAGGCTGTTGCAGTTTGGACAGGCCACACTACGTTGGCGGCCATTTCCCATGATGCTGGCAATGACAAATGGCTGCTGGGATATGAACTGGTTTTCTCCATTGCCTTTGTGCAGTATCCCTGAATGCAAAAAAATTGAAAGGAGGACGTAACCAAGAGAGATTACATTCATTTTGTTTGGACAATCGCTGTGGATAGATGAAACGCGATTTAAAGTCCGACCTTGTAAATAATAAATTGCAGATTCAAATCAGAAGTAAAAAAAGCTAATTAAGGTTTCTTGCAAAAATAATCTGTGAAACTTGACAACATGGGTCTGTTCAAATATTTGATTGTTGCTGAACATTGACAAACATAGAAACATAGAAAATAGGTGCAGGAGGAGGCCATTCGGCCCTTCGAGCCAGCACCGCCATTTGTTGTGATCGTGGCTGATCATCCACAATCAGTAACCTGTGCCCAACTTCTCCCCATATCCCTTGATTCCAATAGCCCCTTGAGCTCTATCTAACTCTCTCTTAAATTCATCCTGTGATTTGGCCTCCACTGCCCTCTGTGGCAGAGAATTCCACAAATTCACAACTCACTGGGTGAAAAAGTTCCTTCTCACCTCAGTTTTATAACAAGAATTATATACACTTTAACGATAGTTCAACATTTTTTCTTCCTAATTTTTTTGTTGGTCACTATTTGTAGGGTGACCTTTCGAGACAACTACCAATTCTGACAAGGCCTAGTTTGGGCGGCACAGTGGCGCAGCGGTAGAGTTGCCGCCTTACAGCGCCAGAGACCCCGGTTCGATCCTGACCGTGGGTGCTGTCTGTATGGAGTTTCTATGTTCTCCCTGTGACCGCTTGGGTTTTCTCCGGGTGCTCTGGTTTCCTCCCACATCCCAAAGATGTAGGTTAATTTGTTTTGGCAAGCGGTAAAATTGTCCCTAATGTGTGTATGATGGTGTACGGGATGTTCTCTGGTCGGCGCGGACTTGGGTTCCCACCCTGCATCCACCTACTACATGCCAGGCGTTATCCTGCCCCTCCTCTCTCCCAGATTTCTTCTACCCCCCCTACAATCAATATGGGGGTAGAAGAAATCTGGAACAGAGGAGGGGCAGGATAAGTGAAGAAGGGTCTCAGCCCGAAATGTCACCTATCCATGTTCCCCTGAGATGCTGCCTGACCTACATCTGCACTTCTTTGTTGTCACTCCAAAGACGTACAAATTTGTAGGTTAATCGGCTTGGTGTAAATGTAAATTGTCCATAGTGTGGGGGTAGGCCATTTAGAACGGAGATGAGGAAAAACTTTTTCAGTCAGAGAGTTGTAAATCTGTGGAATTCTCTGCCTCAGGAGGCAGTGGAGGCCAAGTCTCTGAATGCATTCAAGAGAGAGCTAGATAGAGCTCTTAAAGATAGCGGAGTCAGGGGGTATGGGGAGAAGGCATGAACGGGGTACTGATTGTGGATGATCAGCCATGATCACATTGAATGGTGGTGCTGGCTCGAAGGGCCGTATGGCCTACTCCTGCACCTATTGTCTATTGTCTATTGTCTAGTGTGTGTGGGACAGTGTTAGTGTATGGGGATTGCTGGTCGTCGCGGTCTCGGTGGGCCGAAGTGCCTGTCACCGTGCTGTATCTCTACATTAAACTAAACTAATTACGTTGGGGGCAAAATATGCAGTGACCAATTAACCTGCCAACTCCCACACTTTTGGGATGTGGCAAAAAAACTGAGGCAAGCATCTGGGGAAGACTCACCGAGTTACAGAGTGAACGTGCAAACTCCACGCAAACAGCATCAAGGCTATGATGAACCAGAGTCACTGGAGCAGTGAGGCAGTACCTCCAGTATCTGCCCTAATGCACTTCAAAGTGCTTTTGTTTTTATTACAGAACCTATCATGCTGAAGCAAGTAAGGAAAATCTTACATATAATATAAGGTGAAGGGGAAACGATCTAATAGGAATCTGAGGGGTAACTTTTTCACACAAAGGGTGGTGGGTGTATGGAATGAGCTGCCAGAGGAGGTAGTTGAGGCAGTGACTCTCCCAATGTTTAAGTAACGATTAGACAAGTACATGGATAGGACAGGTTTGGAGGGATATGGACCAAATGTGTGTGGGACTAGTGTAGTTGCGACATGTTGGCCGGTTTGGGCAGGTTGGGCTGAAGGGCCTGTTTCCATGTGGTATCACTCGATGACTCTATGAGATTAATGCCCACTTTACCATGAATACAACATTAAGTATCAAAAGGAATTCAGTTTCTTCTGCGCTTCAGTATTGCAATGGTCTCAGAGGTCTGATACTTGTTTAATTAGAAAAGATCAGGTGAAACTGTTTCTTTATTTAGTTTTGATCCTGATGATTCGTGACATTATCATGGATTTTTTTCAAATAGCATTTCCACCTGTTGTGCAACTCTGAAAATGCTGCAGGGAACAAATGTAAACAAAGTCTAATTAGCTTTATCGGTGAAATCTGAAAGCTGTCGGCTTTCTTAAAACCCAAGCCCATTCCCATAGCTGGGCCAAAGCCTCTCATAGACTTGGGGACGTTTAGTGATTTAGAAAAATAAACTGTGCAACCAGGAGACACAAGGAACTGCAGACACGGCAGTTACTAAATAAAACAAGACAAGGCAGAGGGTGCTGGTGTAACTCAGCAGGTCAGTCACTTCTCTGGAGGTGATGGATAGGCGACATTTAGGGGTGCCAACTACCTCACTCCCAAATATGCCTGCCTGACGGAGGTTGCATAGCAACCCGCCTCCCAGCATGAGGGGCCACCATTGGTGGAGTGGGAGCACGTGGCCGCTGGCTGGGTGAGGTCACCGCCCCGCGCCCGACGGCTCTGTCGTTCCCAACTGCCGTCAGCCTAGGGGTGCCAACCATATCACTCCCAAATACAGAATAAGGTGACGTCACCGCCCCGCGCCCCACGTGACCTCACCCAGCCAGCGGCCATGTGCTCCTGTGCCACCAATGGTGGCCACTCGGGCCGGGAGGCGGGTTGCTACACAACCTCCGTTAGGCGTTGCCCGGGCCCCTGGGCCTAAACTGTCCGGACCTACACTGTCTGGGCCTACAATGTCCGGTCCTACACTGTCTGGACGTACACTGTCTGGACCTACAGTGTCCGGACCTACACTATCCGCGTTTACAACGTGCGAGCCTACAGCGTCCGAGCCTACAGCTCCCCTCGGGCTTACAGCACTCCCCGGGCCTAATACGGGACAAGGGCGGTCCCATATGGGACAAACCAATTTAGCCCAAAATACGGGATGTCCCGGCTAATACGGGACAGTTCGCAACCCTACCTCAGCCCCACCCCCTGCCTGTCTGTCAAAAGTTCCTTGACATACAAAAATAATAAAAGTGAATCAAACTATTAAAAACATCAGAAGTTTATTCACAACATTTCAGAATATGAAATTAAAATACTTATAGAACAAGGGCAAGATCTTAAAGGGCGGCACGGTGGCGCAGCGGTAGGGTTCCTGTCTTACAGCGTCAGAGACCCGGGTTCGATCCTGACTATGGGTGCTGTCTGTACGGAGTTTGTACGTTCTCCCCGTGACCTGCATGGGTTTTCTCTGAGATCTTCGGTTCCCTCTCACACTCCAAAGACGTACAGGTTTGTAGGTTAATTGGCTTGGTAAAATTGTAAAATGTCCCCGGTGTGTGTAGGATAGTGCTAGTGTGTGGGGATCGCTGGTCGGCGCGGACTCGGTGGGCCGAAGGGCTTGTTCCCGTTCTGTATCTCTAAAGTCGAGTGCTAGTGTGTAGGATAGTGCTAGTGTGCGGTGATCGCTGGTCGGCGCGAACCCTGTGGGCCGAAGGGCCTGATTCCGCGATGTATCTCTAAACTAAAAACTAAACTAAACAATCAAATAAACTCGGGCAATTAAAACCAATCTAATAGTTATTCGGACTATCATTTGCTTTCTGAATACTTGCGCAGTTCTTGAAGTGTCCTTCATTTTTAATCTCCCACTTCACAGAGAGGCATAAATAGGCTTTCCAACAAAATAAACCTGAAGTGTTTTTTCCGCCTGATTGCCCTGATAAGGTAATGGGTTCATTATTGATTAGTCTGTGAAGAGCTGCACTTTCAATTAACATATTAGGCACTTTCCTCAGTGCTTAACTTTGTCAGGATGTAGCTTTGCTTTAAAACGATCAGCATTTCAGATCCTTGCTGCGGCTAAATATCAAAGAATATACCAGCATAGAGATAAAACAAAATGAGAGTTTGCTGTACTTTATATGCATACAACTATCTAGATTCGGATTGAGATTGCTAAAAGATTGCAACCAAACACCACATTTAGACTTTAGACTTTAGAGATACAGCGTGGAAACAGGTCCTTCAGCTCACCGAGTCCATGCCGTTCAGCAATCACCCAGTACAACAGCACTTTCCTACACACAAGGGACAATTTACAATTTACTGAAGCCAATTAACCTTCAAATCTCTCTGTCTTTGGAGTGTGGGAGGAAACCAGAGCTCCTGGAGAAAACCCACGCTGTCACAGAGAGAACATGCAAACTCTGTACAGACAGTGCCCGTAGTCAGGATCGAACCCGGTTCTCTGGCGGGCGGTGTAAGGCAGCAACACTATCGCTGCACCACCGTGACACCCTTGACGTAGATTGTTTTCATTAATTAAAGTGTAAAGAGCATGGAGTGCTTACATCCCAGTGCAGATACCTACCACTTTGTACGTTCAACACATGATGCTTGTCCAAAGACCATCCCCCGAGATTGGAGGCATCCTTTTCAAACCCTTGGAGAATTGCAGTCCGTTTCTCCCAGAGTATCACATCAGGACAGGCCTCATATTCATAACCCACTGAAACTGAGAAACAATACAACAAACATTTTAATCTCTTCATATTGAAATCATGCTTTCAAACAGAATTATGCTTACAAACAGCATTATATTTTCCAACTAAACATTATTTATTCTCCATAATCCCTTTAGTTCAGCTTAGTAAGCTTGCTGCTTTATTTTATTCTTGTGGTAAGCTTTATCACAGGCAAAAGCTAAAGAGCCTGAAATCTGGCAGATTAATTTTTTGTTGGTTTAGGCCAGGATACCTAAGTGAGTATCAGTCACTCACACTTCACAGTTTTCTCTTTGGTAAAACTATACCAAATAAACTTCGGAGAAAGTACAAACATTTCTTCAGGTTATTTGGGGTGTGGGCTTACAGCGCCAGAGAACCGGGTTCGATCCTGGCTACGGGTGCTGTCTGTGCAGAGTTTGTACGTTCTCCCCGAGACCTGCGTGGGATTTCTCCGAGATCTTTGGTTTCCTCCCACACTCCAAAGATGTAGGTTAATTGGTTTGGTATAAATGTAAAATTTGTCCCTAGGATAGGATAGTGTTAATATGTGTAGGATAGTGTTACTGTGCGTGGATCGTTGGTCGGTGCGGACTCGGTGGGCCGAAGGGCGTGTTTCCGCGCTGTATCTCTAAACTAAACTAAGCTTAATATTTTGAGATACTAGTAAATAAATGAAAAATTTTAATCCTCAAAATTTCTGAATGAGGTGAAAGGTTTTGTGTTATAAATTCAGCAAATTCCAGGAGATGCTTCTCTGAGGGCGTGCAGCGTAGGTTCACTAGGTTAATTCCCGGAATGGCGGGACTGTCGTATGTTGAAAGGCTGGAGCAATTAGGCTTGTATACACTGGAATTTAGAAGGATGAGGGGGGATCTTATTGAAACATATAAGATAATTAGGGGATTGGACACATTAGAGGCAGGAAACATGTTCCCAATGTTGGGGGAGTCCAGAACAAGAGGCCACAGTTTAAGAATAAGGGGTAGGCCATTTAGAACGGAGATGAGGAAGAACTTTTTCAGTCAGAGAGTGGTGAAGGTGTGGAATTCTCTGCCTCAGAAGGCAGTGGAGGCCAGTTCGTTGGATGCTTTCAAGAGAGAGCTGGATAGAGCTCTTAAGGATAGCGGAGTGAGGGGGTATGGGGAGAAGGCAGGAACGGGGTACTGATTGAGAGTGATCAGCCATGATCGCATTGAATGGCGGTGCTGGCTCGAAGGGCTGAATAGCCTACTCCTGCACCTATTGTCTATTGTCTATTGTCTATTGTTACTCTACCACACAAAATACTAAACACACGAGGCCTCAGAAGTGAATTAATAGCCTTTTTGGAGAGAAAAAGTACTCTTAGGTTGATGCTTCAAATATATATTGGCTCTACAGTGCCTTATCTCGGGAGATGATAGGTAAAAATCAATAGGTTATATAAAAATGAATCCGTATAATTCTCTCCCAATGCCTGCAAACCTGCAAGGAGGTAGTAAGGCATTAAGTGATTGGACGTCACGGTGGTGCAGCGGTAGAGTTGTTGCCTTACAGCGCCAGGGACCCGGGTTCCATCCTGATTACGGGTGCCGTCTGTACGGAGTTTGTACGTTCTCCCTGTTACCTGCGTGAGTTTTTTTCCGGGATCTCCGGTTTCCTCCCACACTCCAAGGACGTGCAGGTTTGTAAGCTAATAAACTATATCTATAACCTAAAACTAAACTAGAATTGCCCTCCTTTTTAAGCTTGGGAGACTCTAAAGCTAAATGCAAGACCATAACTATTATTCCAGTCTTCGCGGTACTGATCAGGAGCCTAAATGGGACAGGTTGATGGTTTTCAGGTTACAGCAAATTCATACTCAGATTCAGGTTAGTTTATTGTCATATAAAGCAAGTTGGAATGAAATTTCTTATTCATATGAAACGTACCAATACAGATTATTCCACATCGCATTTTACGCCTGTTTTATTGAAGCGTTTCTGAAATAATGTGGTTGTTCCCTTAACACCAAAGCCTGATTTATACGCTCCTATTTTTTGAACAACGTTCTCAAATTCACTGCTGATAACGTAGTCGCATATATGTTTGATTTACACATTTTTGGATTACGTGCCACTTTTTAAGCATGTAACTCTCCCCTGCGTAAAACACAAGGTTGCCTGCGTTGGTATGCTTGTGACATTGAAGGTGATGTCACAATAACTTGCAGGTAGAAAGTTACTGATCAGCTCGATTGCAAAGTGTAACCAAAGCTGCTCTGAAATCAAACAATAGCAAGAAGTGTCCCTGTCTGTTCGTTGTCAAACAATACTAAAAGTGTAGATGCTGGTTTAAACCGAAGGTAGACACAAAATGCTGGAGGACTGTGGGCTTGCCGTGGTCTAAGCAGGATAAATAAGAATGAAAATAAATCTATATACTAAAACTCTCGTTTGTTTGTTTGTTTGTTCCTGAACTACAGCCAAAACGGTACACGATAGCGCGACAATTTTAGGCCCACCTTACTCACCATTGTCCCTTTGGTGCTAAAGGAAGAAGTTCATTGAAATCGGTGTTATATTTTTTAAGTTATTCACATTTTAAAGTTTAAATCTCCTTGGGAGGGAGGGAGGGAGGAGGGAGGTAGGGAGGAGGAGGGAGGGGGGAAAAAGGGGTGTTGAGGCGGATGGTGGGCTTGAGGGGGAGGGGGGAGGGGAAGGGAGGGGAGGCGGAGGGAAGGGGAGGGAGGGAGGGAGGTGGAGGGGTTGAGGGAGAGGGAGGGAGGGGGGATAAGTTGGGTTGAGGGGGATGGAGGGGGGGAAGGGAAGGAGAGGGGGAGGGGAAGGGAGGAGGGAGGGGGATGGAGGGAGGAGGGAGGGATAAGAGGGGGTTGACGGGGATGGAGTGGGGGAGGGGAAGGGGGAGGAGAAAGGGGGGACGGGGGTGGAGGGAGGGGGGAGGAAGGGGGGAGTGGAGGGGGGGACGGGGGGAGGGGGGAGCGGGGGGGTGAGGGGATGGGGGGAGTGGGGGAGGAGAGGGTGTTGCACCAATGCAGGAGAGGTTTGGGCCCAACGGGTCCACTTGTTCTAGTACAGAATATAATTCAAGGACAAAGAAAGCCAGAGACAATTATACTCCAGAATTGTAACACTTCCAGCCAGACATTCAATGCGATCAGAACACCTTGAAAATGGATATTGTTCGTGTTACTCCCTTTAGAATACTTTCAAAAATATTCTTAATGTTTAATAGATTCCTCTTTGGTTACTATGTGGGAAGGAACTTGAGATGCTGGTTTAAACCGAAGATAGACGCAAAAGGCTGGAGTAACTCGAAGGGTCAAGCAGCATCTCTGGAGAAAGAGAATAGATGACGTTTCGGGTCGAGACCCTTCTTCAGACTGAGAGTCAGGGGAAAGGGAAACTAGAGATATAGACGGTGATATAGAGAGTTATAGATCAAATGAATGAAAGTTATGCAAAAAAGTAACGAAGATAAAGGAAACAGGCCATTGTTAGCTGTGGGCTAGGTGAAAACGAGTTTTAGACATTGAGACTGAACAAGACGGCTTGGGTAGGGGAAGGATGCAAGGGTTACTTGAAATTAGAGAAATCAATATTCATACCGCTGGGGTGTAAGCTGCCCAAGCGAAATATGAGGTGCTATTCCTCCAATTTGCGTTTGGCCTCACTCTGACAGTGGACGAGGCCCAGGACAGAAAGGTCAGTGTGGGGATGGGAAGGAGAATGAAATTGTTTGGCAGCCAGGAGATCAAGTAGGTGGTGTAGGTTTTAATACTGAAAGTGGTGGATGTTTCTCCGAAAAGTCATTTCAAAGGCAAGGCTGGAAAATAAGCGAATGATCTGTGCAAAGCCATGGTTGCCTGCTCTTGAGAGATGACAAACGTTTGCTTGGATGTTTAACTTTATTGTGCTGACCAAATGATGAAGATAAATTAAATATAAATAATGTGAAATGCAAACTGCACTTCCCTTTGACTAATGCAAAGTAGAGTTACAAAGAAAAGAAAACAAAATTAATTAGCACAACTTGACACAAGTTAATACTAACTCAAACACCATTATAATTAACAATAACCTAGCAGTTTTTTAATGCATATTTTCTGAAAGCAAGATTAGCACAGCAGTTTCTAAAGGGCTCCATTAAGTATCATTATCAAATATAATTTCAAAAACTTACAAAGTGCTTGTAAAAATAACACACACAAACGTAGTGGAAGGTTGATGTGGTTAAACTTAACCTACCTTCCACTTCAGCGAGACCAGATACCTTCTGCCCGTAAACATCTGTTTTGTTCCATGTGAAAGTGTGCGCGAGGTCAGGCCTGGCAGGAAACCACTTCTGGAAGAGGCGGCCCTCGATAGCGATCATCAGATGGACCTTGACTAATCCAGTTGGGATGAAGCCATGGGCCATGATAATCCTCAACAAAGACTTGTACCCCGGAGCCCGGCTGCTGAGGTAGCTGAGCTTCACAAAACTGGCTGGGACAGCAATCTCTTCCTGCACAACCTGGCAAGGTAGGTTAATACATTTCAGCGTGAGGTAGTTTTGGAACATAAGCACAAGATATAACGAGGTGGCATAAATAGCCTTTACTAATGTCCTTCATCTTCTTTGAGAAAATCGAAATTGATCCTTCTTACCTTTTTTGCATGCACTATCACAATGTTTAAGAAACATTTAGACAGGAACCTGGATAGGATAGGTTTAGAGGGATATGGGCCAAATGTAGGCAGGTGGAATTAGTGTAGGTGGGACTTGTTGGTCAGTGTGGGCAAGTTGGGCCGAAGGGCTCGTTTCCACGCTGTACGACTCTCTCTGTGATTCTATGACCTTGAAGATCTGAGTTTTTATATTAGGACAGTACGACACAAGAACAGGCCCTTCGGCCCAATACTAGTGTAGATGCAGCATAGAAACAGGCCCTTTGGCCCGCGGAGTGCATGCCCGCTCACACTTGTTCTATGTTATCCCACTTTATTATCCATTCCATACAAATTAGGGACAATTTATAGAGTCATTTGTGCCAATTTTTTTTGTAAACCAGCAACTGCCGTTCCTTGTTTGTACATGGACGGAGAAACCTATCTTCTTCTGCAGAAAGGTCATTTAACTTGGGAGCAATGCTTTGTTTGTGATTATATGGTGTCCCAGCACATCTAAAAATTTAAAAACTAAATTGATGTGCAGCAGTCAAAGGCATTGCATGAAGTGCTGTATGTGTACCAGCACCCTTGTGACCACAAAACAAGCACTATCTGGGAACATAAAGTCATACAGCGTGGAAACAGGCCCTTCGGCCCAATTTACCCACACTGACCAACATGTCCCATCTACACGAGTCCCACCTGCCTGCGTTTGGCCCATATCCCTCCAAAACTGTCCTATCCATGTACCTGTCTAAATGTTTCTTAAACATTGTGATAGTACCTGCATCAACTACCTCCTCTGGCAGGTCGTTCCACACACCCACCACTGTGTAAAAAAGTTGGCCCTCAGGTTCATATTAAATCTTTCCCCCCTCACTTTAAACCTACGTCCTCTGGTTCTTGATTCCCCTTACTCTTGGCAAAAGACTGAGCTGTTTATCCAAACTATTCCTCTCACGATTTTATACACCTCTACAACATCACCCTTGCTATTGAGGGCGTGCAGCGTAGGTTTACTAGGTTAATTCCCGGAATGGCGGGACTGTCATATGTTGAAAGACTGGAGCGACTAGGTTTGTATACACTGGAATTTAGAAGGATGAGAGGAGATCTTATCGAAACGTATAAGATCATTAAGGGGTTGGACACGTTAGAGGCAGGAAACATGTTCCCAATGTTGGGGGAGTCCAGGACAAGGGGCCACAGTTTAAGAATAAGGGTTAGGCCATTTAGAACTGAGATGAGGAAAAACTTTTTCAGTCAGAGAGTTGTGAATCTGTGGAATTCTCTGTCTCAGAAGGCAGTGGAGGCCAATTCTCTGAATGCATTCAAGAGAGAGCTGGATAGAGCTCTTAAGGATAGTGGAATCAGGGGGTATGGGGAGAAGGCAGGAATGGGGTACTGATTGAGAATGATCAGCCATGATCACATTGAATGGCGGTGCTGGCTCGAAGGGCTGAATGGCCTCCTCCTGCACCTATTGTCTATTGTCTATTGTCACCGCTCATCCTCCTGCGCTCCAAGGAATAGAGTCCTAGCCTGGTCACCTTCTTCCTATAGCTCATGCCCTCGAGTCCTGGCAACATCCTCGTAGATGTAATAACATGTAACAACATCACATGTAATAAATGATATTGGTGTGGGACTTCTCTGTTAACAATTTATGTGAATGAGTTGGATGAAGGACCAACTTACTTGTGTAAGATGTTGGACCTATATCAGGAGTGTATGTGCTCCTGTAGTTGTTACTGTAGCAAATCAATGGGACAGTGTGAACTTTATACTGCCTATGTTTTTAAGAGATTTGTAAATTATTTCTGCTGCCACTCTGGAGATATTTCATGTCAGTTGATTTAGCAAATACCATTCTAAACTGCTTCTGAAACTCTGTTTTTTTTAAGGCAATGGAACCAAACTTTGGGAAAGGAGAGGAAGATACAACAGTAATCAATTTTCACATTTGGCCCTGAGTGCTTAAATGAAGGCAGCACAGTGGCGCAGCGGCAGAGTTGCTACCTGGCAGCTCCAGAGACCCGGGTTCGATCCTGACTACGGGCGCTGTCTCTACCGAGTTTGTACATTCTTCCTGTTACAATGTGGGTTTTCTCCAGGGGCTCCGGTTTCCTCCAACACTCCAAAGACGTCAAGGTTTGCCGATTAAATGGCTTCGGTAAAAATTGTAAATTGTCCCCAGTGTGTAGGATAGTGCTAGTGTACGGGGTGATCGCTGGTCGGTGCAGACTCGGTGGGCCGAAGAGCCTGTTTCTGCGCTGTATCTCTAAAGTCGGCCTGGCCTACGGTGGGTGCCCGGGGGTCGGATGAGCTGCGTGAGGTCACAGTTAACCAGGGGTCACAAAGTTTAAGAATAATGGGTAGGCCATTTAGGACTGAGATGAGGAAAAACTTTTTCACCCAGAGAGTTGTGAATCTGTGGAATTCTCTGCCACAGAAGGCAGTGGAGGCCGATTCACTGGACGTTTTCCAGAGTTAGATATAGCTCCCGGGGCTAACGGAATCAAGGGATATGGGGCGAGAGCAGGAACGGGGTACTGATTTTGGATGATCAGCCATGATCATATTGAATGGCGGTGTTGGCTCGAAAGACTGACGGGCCTACTCCTGCACCCATTGTCTATGTTTCTTTGTGAGTGTCAGAGGTTGTATGAGGTTGCGCCGCCGAGAGAACGAGGAGGGACCCGGTGTGTGGGGGGCAACTGAGAGCGAGGAGGGACCATTGGGGACTACATTGAACACGTTGTCACTTTGCTGGTGCCCTACACATGGCGAATCCTTGCATACTTTGTGCATGGTACGCAAAACAAAGAATTTCACTCTGACATGTCACATGTGATAATAAAGTATCAATCATTCATTCAATTTAAGTCTTAATATTAATGCATGTCACTTTCTGCAAGAAATTCATAAAAGAGATAGGATACCATTTCAGATCAAGTTGCACAAAAGCTCTATCCTCATATGTGTAGGAAGGAACTGCAGATGCTGGCTTGCAACGAAGATAGATAATCTGCTGTCCCAGGTGTGGACTCCTATTTATCGGTGAAGCCAAGCGCAGGCTCGGCGATCGTTTCGCTGAACACCTACGCTCAGTCCGCCTAAACCTACCTGATCTCCCGGTTACTAATTCCCCCTCCCATTCCCACACTGACCTTTCTGTCCTGGGCCTCCTCCACAATCAGTGTGAAGCCCAGCACAAATTGGAGGAACAGCACCACATATTTTGTCTGGGCAGCTTACACACGAGCAGTATGAATTTTGACTTCTCTAACTTCAAGTTACCCTTGCATTCCCGCTCTCTCCATCCCTCCCCCTTCCTAGTTCTCCGACCAGTCTGACTGCCCCCCGATTAAATTTTATCTCTGTATGCTTCATTGTCACCTTCCCCTAGCTAACAATGATCTATTCTACATTTTTCTTGAACAGCATCCCCTTTAATGTCTCATGTTCACACCTTACACTTCCTTATCTCTGCGTCTCGCTCTCCCCTGACTCTCAGTCTGAAGAAGGGTCTCCACTGGAATTTAGAAGGATGAGAGGAGATCTTATTGAAACGTATAAGATTATTAAGGGGTTGGACACGTTAGAGGCAGGAAACATGTTCCCAATGTTGGGGGGGTCCAGAACAAGGGGCCACAGTTTAAGAATAAGGGGTAGGCCATTTAGAACAGAGATGAGGAAAAACTTTTTCAGTCAGAGAGTTGTGAATCTGTGGAATTCTCTGCCTCAGAAGTCAGTGGAGGCCAATTCTCTGAATGCATTCAA